>NW_020952536.1:836174-862356 GCF_900497805.2 Vombatus ursinus
GAGAGAGAGAGAGAGAGAGAGAGAGAGAGAGAGAGAGAGAGAGAGAGCGCAAGGAAATCCATTTACATGAATCAGTAGCAAAATAGAAACCAGGGAAGGTATACATAGGGGGTTATATACCGACAACACAGAGTGGAGGACCTTTCCTATCAGGAGCAAGAAAATTCAGCTCAATCAAGAGAAAGAATCCCAGATCTTACCCAAAGGGGGAAAATTCCCTGAAGTCTCTAGTGCAGGAAGCTATAAATAAGGACTCAATTGAGTTCTACATGTCTGCTTCTTTCCAGAGTCATTGCTTCCTTTCATCAACCTGAAATGGAATTGGCGTCATCCGTCTTCTCAGTCAATGCTGGAAGCCAGAAGATGGACCCAAAGGAACTGAGGAGCTTGAAGAGATCGAATCTCTTTTTCTCCACTCTCCCCAACTCTACCTTGTCCCCTATGCAGAGATATGGCATTGCTCTCCACTGATGAGGAGAAAGGCCTGTACCAATAGGTTTTGAGGTTTCAGGGTACATTACTGTATTGGGATAAGTTTCTGATACTATGGCTATGGGGGTCATGGGTTCAACCATCATCTCCATACAGATGTCTCTCAACTCAACATATATGATCCTTATCTAGTCCCACAATCTCTGACTCACTGTTGGACATCTCTTACCTGGATGATACCACAGCACCTTAAACTCAACATATTCAAAACAGAATGCATTGTCTTTAGAGGAGATTAGGTGGAAGAGTGGATAGAGCACTGGACCGAGAGTAATAAAAACTGAATTCAAATCTGGCCTCAGATACCTACTAGCAGTGTAACCCTGGGCAAGTCATTTCACCCTGTTTGCCTCAGTTTCCTTATCTATACAATGGGGATAATAACAGCTTCCCAGGATTGTTGTGAAGATCAAATGAAATAATAATTGCAAAGCACTTAGCACAGTGCCTGGCATATAGTAAGTGCTTTATAAATATTAGGTATTATTATTTATTGTTGTTCAGTCATTTTCAGTTGTATTTGACTCTTTGTAACCCCATCTGGGGTTTTCTTGGCAAAGATACTGGAGTGGTTTGCCATTTCCTCCTCTAGCTTGCTTTACAGATGAAGAAACTGAGGCAAACAGGATGAAGTAGCTTGCCTAAGGTCACACAGCTAGTAAGTCTTCCTGATTCCGAGCCCAGCACTCTATCCACTGTGCCACCTAGCTTCCGACTATTGTTATTATTACTAATAATAAGTGGGCGTAGGGTGTATTCAGGCAAGATTAGTACCTCTGGTGTGAAGGCTGCCGAGCCTTTTTCAGGGCTACTTTCCACCTTTGGTGTCCACCTGTTCCACCTAACTCTTCATCTGTGACTCCAAGAAACTAGCATGTGCAGTGGTCAAACCCCAGCAAACCGTTTTGGCAGAGGGCCTAAACCAGGTTGAGGATAACCTGGGGGTCTCAAACCCATCAGTGAGTTAGGGGGGTGTCCACCCCAAGCATGTGAAGACCTCCCCTGGTAGAATGGGTGGATGAAAACAATTTGTTCCAATAGCCATGAAGTCAGCAGAAGCAGGTGTGTGGAGCCCTTAGGACTTGGTTAGACATTGAAGACACCAAGGTCATCCACTGCATCTTGAGCCATCATCAAGATGTTGCCTCGACTCTGTCCTGACACTGGACTGTGATGACTCTGGAAAAGTGAGGCCAATGGCTGTGCAACTCTGCCTCACTTAAATCCAATTTATGCACAAATCAAAGGACATTACTCATACCATTTTATCATTTTTACTTATCTCAAAGTCCTGTGGTGACAGGCAAGTGACGAAGCAGCAGGTGTGGATACACTGGGAGCTGTAGTCACAATCCTACACCCAGGCGGCCCAGGCCATAAGGTCATCTTCTCGATGGAAGCAGCAGTGAGATTTGGCAGCCCCTTGGGTGTCTAAGCGGCCTTTTAAGGATCACGCTGCTCACCTCCTGGAGTAAGGAAAGGGCTGGAAAAGGTGCCCCCAAATTTTCTGCTTACCCAACTCTGGCCTGATTACTGTGGCAGTTGGGGATCCCACCCTGTGGTCAAAACACCAAAAAATGTACAAAAAAGTCTGCAAAGACAATTCCACTCGCTATCGGCACATGGAATGTGCACACACTTATAGACAACACAAAATTCAGTAGATCTGAAAGACGAGCAGCTCTCGTTGCAAGAGAACTCAGTGGGTATCACATCCAAATAGCAGCCCCGAGTGAAAAAAGGCTGGCGAATGAAAGCCAGCTTACTAAGGTGGAGCTGGATACACGTTATTCTGAAGTGGCTGCAGTGAAGGGGAGTGCTGTGAAGCTGGTGTAAGTTTTACAATTAAAACTAATCTAGGGGCAGCTGGGTGGTGCAGTGGATAGAACACTGGCCCTAGATTCAGGAGGACCTGAGTTCAAACACATAACACTTACTAGTTGTGTGACCCTGGGTAAGTCACTTGGCCCCATTGCCTAGCCAAAAAAAGAAAAGGGAAAAAAGAAAAAGCAAACAAACAAACAAACAAAAACTAATCTAGTCAACAAGCTCGTATGCCTACCAAAAGGAGTGATTGACATGCTCATGACAATGTGATTGCCACTTGCAGGAAAATGCCGTACCACTATCAGTGCCTATGCTCCCACCATGATGAACACTGATGAGGTCAAAGAAAAATTTTATGATGACCTGGAGACCCTTATCATCAATGTGCCAAAAGAGGGCAAGTTTATAATTCTGGATGACTTTAATGCTGGAGTAGGCTCAGACTACCAGACTTGGCAGGGAGTCCTAGAGATGAATGGGGTTGGAAACAGCAACAGCAATGGTCACTTACTACTGAAGACTTGTACATCTCATGACCTTCTCATCATCAACACTGTCTTCCATTTACCTAAACACAACAAAACTTTGTGGATGCACCCTCAGAACAAGCATTGGCATTTAATAGACTATGTGATTGTAAGGACAAGAGACAGCCAGGAAGTGAGAATGATGATGTGTGTGGCACAGAGTGCTGGACTGATCGTAGACTTAGCCTGTCCAAGCTAAATATTCACATTCAACAAAAGTGGTGGCCCCAAGGTAAAATGACTACCAGAAGAATTAATGTCAACAGATTAGAGCTCTTTCCTGAGAGAGAACAGTTTGTTGCTAACTTGGAGGGAAAGTCGAGCCAACAGACAGTTGGCAACAATGGAGCAGAATCTGGGTCAGAAAAATCACGAACATCAAGACTAGTTTGATGAAAATGATGGGGAAATTCAGAAGCTGCTAAATGAAAAATGAGAACTCCACAGGGTTTACCAGCAGGATAGTTCATCCATCTCTAAGAAGGCAGCACTTAATTCTATCAAAAGTAAAGTTCAAGGGGCAGCTAGGTGGTGCAGTGGATACAGCACTGGCCTTGGAGTCAGAAGGACCTGAGTTCAAATCTGGCCTCAGACATTTGATACTTACCAGCTATGTGACCCCGAGCAAGTCACTTCACCCTAATTGCCTCACTAAAAAGAAAGAAAAAAAAGTAAAGTACAAGCAAAGCTTAGAGAGATGCTGAATTCTTGGTTTAGTAAGAAGGTAGATGAAATTCAGTTTTATGCCGATAGTAACAATCCAAAGCACTTTTATGATACTATTTATGAGCCAAAGACCTATGGTGCATCTCAACTGCTCAGTGTTGATGGAGCTACATTGATTAGTGATAAGAACACGATCCTGGACAAATGGGTTAAACACAACCATAGTGTTCTCAACAGACCATCATCAATCAATGCTGAAGCCATTGACCATTCACCTCAGGTTGAAGCCAATCCCTCCCTAGCTGAAGTTCCAACTGAAGAGGTTTTGAATGCCATTAAGCTCCTTTCATGTGGCAAAGCACCTGGTGCGGATTCTATTCCAACTGAGATTTACAAGGTAGGGGCTCCATTGCTCATACAAAAGCTGACTGAAATTTTCCAGGTTATATGGCAAGAGGAGATTATCCCCCAGGAGTTTATGGATGCCTCCATTGTCCATCTCTACAATGGTAAAGGAAACAGAGATGGAAAATGGAATGAAAGAAGGCTGTGTGCTTATGCCCATGCTTTTTAGCATGATGTTTCAGCCATGTTGTCAAGTGCTTTCAATGACGATGAACATGGCATCAAGGTCCGCTACTGCACTGATGATAAATTCTTCAACTTGAAAAGGCTACAAGCCAAGACTAAAGTGGGGGGAATGTTGGTGCATGATTTTCTGTTTGCAGATGATTGTGCACTCAATGCAGCCTCTGAAGCTGAGATGCAACAAAGTATGGGTCGATTCTCTGCTGCTTGTGCTAATTTTGGCCTAACAATTAACACCAAGAAAACACAGGAGCTCCATCAGCCACCACCACACCATCCATACGTGAAACCATCAGATACAGCAAACAGAGAAGTTTTGTATGCTGTGGATAGGTTCACTTGCCTTGATAGTGTACTTTCCAGGGATGTACACATTGATAATGGGGTTGACACGGGCATTGCCAGAGCTAACTCGGTGTTTGGGAGGCTCCAAAGGAAAGTGTGGGAGAGAAGACGTATTAGACTGACTACCAAACTGAAGGTCTACGAGCCATTGTGCTGATTCATTGCTGTATGCCTGTGAAGCCTGGACAGTGTACCAGCACCATGCCAGGAAACTGAATTGCTTCCATTTGAATTGTCTTAGGAAGATTCTGAAGATCACCTGTCAGGATAAGGTACCAGACACTGAGGTCCTTTCTCAAACTAAACTGCCAAGCACTCGAAGTCTACTGCAGAGAGAGAAACTCTGATGGGCTGGCCACGTTGTTTGAATGCAAAACACATGCTTGCCAAAAAGATTATTTTATGGAGAACTCACACAAGGCAAGCATTCACATGGTGATCACAAGAAGCTATGCAAGGACACTCTCAAGATCTCTCTTAAGAACTTTGGAACTGATTGTGTGATATGGGAGACATGGCACAGGACCTCTGAGCGTGGCATGCCCTCATCAGAGAAGGTGCTGTGCTCTATGAGCAAGACAGAATTGAAATAGCTCAAAAGAAACGCAAATGCGCAGATTTAGAGAATCCTCCCCAAATGTTCACATGGACTATTTGTGCCCGGCCTGTGGTAGAACATTCCGAGCTCGTATTGGTCTGATCAGCCATAGTCAGACACAATAGTGATGTCATTTTGGTTCTCTTCAAGAATGGACAACAACCAACCGATAATAGTACCTACCTCCCAGATACGTCATGAGGGTAAAATGAAATGGTATTGGTAAAGTGCTTTGCAAACCTTAAAATACTATATAAATGCTAGCTATTGGTATTATGCCCCCTCCCCCCAAACTATCACTCTTCCTAACTTCCCATTTACTTTCAAGGACACCATCATCCTTTCCGTTCCTCAGGTTCACAACTATGGAGCCATCCTTCCCCTTTTCACTCTTCCCCTTTTCTTTCATATCCAATCTGCTATTGTTGTTCAGTCGTTTCAGTGATGTCTGACTCTTTGTGACCCCACTTGAGGTTTTCTTGGTAAAGATACTGGAGTGATTTGCCATTTCCTTCTTCAGCTTATTTATAGATGAGGAAACTGAGGCAAACAGGGTGAAGTGACTTGCCCAGGGTCACACAGCTAATAAGTGTCTGAGGCCAGATTTTGAACTCAGGTCTTCCTGACTGTAAACCCAGCACTCTATCTACTGTACCACCCAGCTGCCCTACTCTGTTGCCTAGTTTTGCCATTTCTACCTCCATCCCATCTCTTGCACCTGCCCTCTCCTTCTCTCACTACCTCTGTCACTCAATTGCCATCCTTGCCATCAGCCTCTCCTCTCATTAATTCGTCCTGCCTGCCTGATTTTCCTAAAACACAGGTCTAACCATTTCACTTTCTTGCTCCAGAATGGATTCCTGCTTGCCCCTAGGAGAATATGCTAGCACGTTTGCTTGACATGAAAGCCTTCCACAGTCTGGCTCCAACCTCCCTTTCCAGGTCAAATTCATATGACGGCACCCATTCGCTTCCTCTCTGTTCCAACTAAACTGTCCTGCATCTACTCTCTGTGCATGACTTTTCATTTCCTGCCTCTGTCACTATGTACAAGCTGTGGCCCCTGCCTGAAGTGCCCTCCTTCTTCACCTTTGCCTCTTGGAACACCTGGCTCCCTTGGAGCCTCAGTTCAGGTTCTCCCTCCTACAGGTCTTTTCTAATTGCCTCAATAGTGTCCTTTTCTTCCCACAATGCCCTGCCCTCTGCAAATGGCTTTGTATTTATTCTATGTTTCTCTCTAGTAGAATATGAGTTCTCTGAGTGTAGGTTTTTTGCCTGTGTATTGTTCCAAGGGCTCTGACATTGCCTTAAACACAGTAGGTGTTTGTTGAATTGAACATTGCACTTGTCCTTGCCGCCACCTTGTGGCCACAAAAGAAGAGTGCATGTCCCTAAATCTTTCTTAGGTATTAGGAAAATACCTAAGGTAGAAGGAAGGACCCCTTGACCTTCACTGAAGCCTCATGTTTGGCGGATTCAGACTCTGGGTTTCTGACTGGACTGAGAGATTTATAGGGTGATATTGATGCCACTTCTTAACTGGGGAACCCAGTGCCCAAATATTCCAACGGGGTTATGAGATAAGGGAAGAGGGGTATGGCCCCTGGCATGATTCCAGGTCACAGATTTTAGGGGTTGAAATCCCCTGCCTTTGAGTTCCCTGGGTGAGAGAGAGAGGGAGAGCTGCCAGATAGCATTCTCCTGGACTCTGTCTCCTGCCCCATCTTGGGCGCTATGGCTCCCATCTTTCTCTGCCTCTGTTCTCCCCCCCTGCCCCAACTCCCAAAGTCCTAGGCTTCTACATTTTTCTGCCTCTGTCCCAAGGTCAAACACATCCCTTCCTTCTTCCGATTCCTTGCTCCAAGCGTTCAAGACCCCATGCCATGGCCTCAGTCTTCCTACCTTGCCTCATTCCTCATCCCTGCTTCTCCATATTCCAGTTGAAATGGACAACATGCCATGATTGGATACACCAGGCTGTTGACTTTGATGACCCTAGGTGAAGGCTGATGGAAGTCAATGGCTATGTGTGGACAGGGAGATAGAATTTACCTCTCTGTCTGCAATCACTCATCACCTCCCCTTCCCCCTGGATTATTAAGTTGTGTCTGAATGCTTTCAGTATTGGCATTAGTGGAGCAGATGAGGCTAGAAAATAGGGCCTCTTTGTGTGGGGCAGGGTATGGAGTGGTTGTGAATGAGTCCAGGAAGTGAGTAGGGAAGGAAACAAGCATTTATTAAGAACCTACTATGTGCCAGATATTTTACTGGTGTTACTTCATTTGGTCCTCACAACAACCCTTCGAAGTAGATGCTATTATTGTCCCCATCTTACAACTGAAGAAACTGAGGCAGACAGAGATAAAGTGACTTGCCCAAGGTCACACAGCTAGTGCCTGAAGCTAGATTTAAATTTTGGTCATCCTGATTCTAGACCCACTGATCTCTCCACTGTGTCCCCAGCAGCATCAGGCACAGTGGACTCCTAGTATAGGAACATTAGACAACTGTCTTGCTGCGCAGGTCCTTGGCCCCAAAGGATGTTCAGTCCCCCATTTAAGCATTTCTGCCACTCAAAAGTTTCTTCTTACCATTTCTCTGAAGGTCCTCTCTTGAGGTGCCCCCACACCAACTGAGATAAGTCTAGGTTGTGCTCAACATTCTCTTAGCCAATCAGGAGTCACATCTCCCTTCACATACCCAGCCCACAGATGCTCCTCCAGGCACTGAAAAAGGGAGTGGATTGGGTGAGTAGCAGCTTCTTTGTAGAAATGAGGAGTCTATGGGGTAGAAATTTAAGTAACTTATGTAACTAGTTTGAAGTTTCCAAGCTAGTGGAAAAAGAGCACTCAATTTGGTGTCAGAGGCTTGGGTTTGAATCCTGACTTATGGACACATCCCTCAGTTTCTTCCCCTGCAAAATGGTGCAGTTGACCTGTAGGGCCCTTTCAAACCTTAGACTTTGATTCTGGATTCACTATTACTGGTCTTTTTTCAAGGCTATTACCTGGATTGAAGCATTTTTTCCTCTTTCTTTTTCTTGCTTTTTTTGGGGGGAATGTAGCTAACATGGAAATTTGTCTTGTATGAATATACATAAACACACACATATGTGTAGAGCAGTTAGGTGGTGCAATGGATAGAGTGCCAGGACTGGAGTCAGGAAGACTCCTCTTCCTCATTTCAAATCTGACCTCAGACACCTACTAACTGTGTGACCCTGGGCAAGTCACTTTGCCCTGTTTGCCTCAGTTTCCTCATCCGTAAAATGAGCTGAAGAAGGAAATGGCAAACCACTCCAATATCTCTGCCAAGAAAAACCCAAATAGGATCACAAAGAGTCAGACATGACTGACCAACAACAACACATATTTGTAATGAGTTTTGCTTTTCTTGCCTTCTTAATGAGTAGGGGAGGGGGACGGGAGAGGTAAAGAATTAGAAACTGAGGGGCAGCTAGGTGGTACAGTGGATAGAGCACCGGCCCTGGAATCAGGAGGACCTGGGTTCAGATCCAGTCTCAGACCAGACACTTGACACTTACTAGCTGTGTGACCCTGGGCAAGTCACTTAACCCCATTTGCCTAGCCAAAAAAAAAGAATTTGAAACTGAAAATAAAATAAAATTGAATTAAAAAAAGAATATTGTGTAGCTATTATGATTTAATAAAAACATAAATAATCTTAATTTGGAGGTTCTCTTAGCAGATTTTCTCCATATTTTATGTGACTATTTTTCTTTGTTGTCTATTGAGGGTGTTATAATACAAAAGTTTGATTTTCTTTGCTTTGTTTCATCCATTGGTGACTGGACAGTGATCTCTCGTTCAGGATACCTGTAGGTCGGTGAAAATTGATCCTCTGATTCCACTGCAGCTGCAGTCTCTCACCAGGACAACTCAAGCATCTCCTTATTCTAGTTCATTCTCCACACTGCCTATTACAAGATGAGACCTGCTGGTTTTGAGACCACCATGACAGTTTCCCCTTAAGGGAGACTACAGCTTATAGATTCTGTGCATGGGAGCCATTGTTACAGGATGGCTCAGTTGTTTTTTCAGTTGTGTCCAACTCTTCATGGCCCCATTTGGGGTTCTCTTGGCAGAGATACTGGAGCGGGTTACCATTTTCTAAGGCTAGGCCTGATGGTTTCGAGGCCACCGTGACAGTTTCCCCTTAAAGAAAGCTATAGTCTTATAGAACATACTCACGGGAAAATACTGTCAATAACATTTTTTGAAGGGGAGTACAGTTTTGTCTCCCAAATAATATTTTATCTACTGCCAGCTTTTTTTCTTCTTGATAACAGCCTCCCCAAATAATAGTTTGCTCTGATCCCTAATATGCAACTCAGCCAGCTCCAAATCAGCATCTAAGAACCCCATTCTCAGAAGAGCACTTTGGAGCGCCCCCTTCCTGCTGAATGGACCCCTGTCTCTGTGCTTCCCACCACAGTGCTGCTCATGAGTGATAATCTATGTTAGTATGTATGCCTGAGTTGTATGTAGGGTCCCCTTTTCTTCTCTTCCTTTTCCCCTCTTCCCCACTACTTGCAATAAACTAATAAAGTTTCGCATTGAACTGACTCCCATTGTTTACCTGTTATTCTCAAAGCCTGAATCATTAAGGGGTTGTTTTCCCTGACATCTCTGGCTGGTCCATGGGCCTTTCCTTAGACACAAACTGGTAAGAGAAATGATTATTTCTCTCCTATATTAGTAACCAATTATTAATTAAGATTAAGGTTTTCCCTTCCCATTTCTTCATTCAGAAGACAACTTCTGTGGGTTATTCAGTGAGCTGCTGAAGGACATTGCTGATGGGTAAGATTGCCCAGATCTTAGGGGTATGTGCTTTTTGGTCTTGGATGAGATCCCAACTAATCATAAAACCTTAGAAACAGAAGCCAATCTAGGCGAGATCTTGCCATTAGGAAATAAGTCCCTGTCTCGGGAACTTCCATTAGAATTTAGGGTGACCCAGCTTATGAGGGAAAACCAGCCAGAGTACTCAGGTAGAGATGGATTCTTCTGTCCAGTTTGATGGAGGCAGCTGAATCCTGTGATTAGGTCATGTCCTCTGCAGGAGGAGCTGAAGACTTTTTGCCCACCTCCTCATTAACACGCCCACACTTCAGTGATTGTTAACCAATCAAGTTGATGGAAATCTTCAGGGACACCCCCTTTTCCAAAAGTATCTAAATATTCAAGCGGCCTCCATGAGGGGTCTTTGGTTTACGAGAGAAAGCCACTGACCACATTTTATTAATTATTTTCTAGCCATAATTAATAAAAATGATTGTTAATTACCCAGAAATTATGTCTCTCAGACTTTTCATTCATCATACTGGTTACCTAGATAAAGACTTTACCTATTGACACTGGGGGAGTGGGGCACTGGGGGCCCAGATGTAGAAAGCAAGAGTCAATAGGGAAACCTATGTCCTCTCAGGTGAGGACTCTTTCATGCTAGAGCTGTCACAAAACACTAGCAAAGTGATCTTCTGAAAGCATAGCTGAGCCTGCATCACTCCCCGCTCAAGAAACTCCACTGGGTACCTATGGCCTCTAAGAAAAAATACAGTTGCAGCTAGGTGACGCAGTGAATAGAGCACCAGCCCTGGAGTCAGGAGGACCTGAGTTCAAATCTGGCCTCAGACACCTAACACTTACTAGCTGTGTGACCCTGGGCAAGTCACTTAACCCCATTGCTTAGCCAAAAAAAAAATACAAATGCCTTTATTTGGCATTTAAGGCCCTTTGTAACTTGGCTCTAGGTTAATTTCCCAACATTATTATTCATCACTCCCCCTTATGAACTCTCCAGTTCTGCTGGTATTCCTGCCATTCCTCATACATGATACTCCATTTCTCACCTCCATGCCTTTGTATAGGCTGTTTCCTATGCCTGGAGTATTCTCTCTCCTAATCTTTGCCTCTTAGAACCCTTATCTCCCTTCAAGGGTCAGCTAAAGAGCCTTCTTCTTAGTTCAGGGTTGGGGAACCTGTGGCCTTGAGGCTACATGTGGCCCCGAGGCCACATGTGGCCCTCTAGGTCCTCAAGTGCGGACTCAAATTTCAGAAGTTTGGATTCAGTCAAAGGGCTGCACTTGAGGACCTAGCGGGCCACAAATTCCCCACCCCTGCCCTGCTGGTTGGCCACCACTCTCCCCACACACAAACCCCTGCGTATTTATTTTGTATATATCCTCAAGAAGCACCTGGCATGTACCTGGCACATAATGACGATGGTGATGAAAACAATACAAATAACAATTTGCAAAGTACTTTACATTTGTTAATTCATTTGCTGCTCCAAGCAATCCCCAGACATAGGTGCTAATATTATCCCCCTTTTACAGATGAGTAAACTGAGGCACAGAGTGGTCAGGTGACTTGCTCAGGTGACATAGTTTGTGAGTTTCTGAAGCAGGATTTAAACTCAGGAGCTTAATAAACATTTGCTGATTTGACTGATTGATTAGTGGCATCCAATTACGCTAAAAGTAACCAACCCAACCCTTTCTGCACTACTCTTGTTCACTTGAAGAACTCTATGCTCATTTCTTCATAGAGAGCCCACCCGCTATATGGGAGACCTTCCTTGTGTTCCCTTGACATCTATCACATGATTACCATTGGAGGGCATGGGTCATATGGCCAGCCCACATTTGTGACTGGCCGTCCATTTCCTTGATGATGTCCATTCCACCACTTCTCCAGTTGAATTCCTTTTTAAATGTGTTGTTACCTGCTCACACTATCCATGCACCTCTCCATTGCCGTTTGTGGAGGTCATCAACTTCAGCTGGGTGGAGGCCGTCATGTTGCATGTCTCATAGCCTTGTGAGGTCACTAGAAGAATACTGGTTTTGAAACGATGGGCCTTTGTTTCAGGGAAAAGGTGGAGGTCATTTAGTGAGCATCGTAATATCCCCTGAAGCAGACCATTCCCACCTTCCTCCTTCTGTTCAATGCTGGGTCTGATTCGTAGTCCATGGGCACTCTGTTTGAGATAGATGGTCTGATGGACAAGATGGTGGTCTAGCCAAATGCACATAATTGTGCATGGTAGAACAGGAATTCTTCATCCATTGGGTGAGAACACATTGAGACAAACTGGAAAAAACTCATGAGGAGAACACCTGGGGAGAGAACCTAAGGAGGTAAGTCATGGAGGGAATCAATGAATGGACCCATCGAAGAAGCCTAATTCTGGCTGCTCTTTACTCTTGCCATCAGCCTGACTGTCTCCTCCCAGCCCAGCCCCCCTCCCCAGGAGCAGCTACACCCCCTCCCATGTCCCGAGAGAAGGAAGATCCTCCACCTGGCCCTGCTGTTGGGCAAGGGAACCAAATCTCCTCCCATGACTTTTCTCTTCAAACTCACAGGGAAGTTCCCAAGAAAGCCCATCTGCGGTGCCCTCTGACCCCGTTGGGTGTCTATCCTAGGACTAGGGATCAGTATAACCCCCAGGCCTTAGCCTCACAGAAGCACCTTTGTCAGACCTGAGACCTCATGCCCTAAGGTAAGAACCATTATCAAGGCCAAGAGGGGAGGGAGGGAACCCATTTTCTTCTGGGCAAGGAGGCCTCTTTATCCTCTGAGGAGGACCTCAGAATGAGAATTTAGGAATGCCCCTGTCTGGTCTTGCCTCCTGGATCTCCCCAGGTCTGAGGGGGAGTCAGGAGAAGGGGTGGTGGTGGGGTCACACCAGTGGGAGGTCCTGGATGACCCTGGGGCACGTGCTTCCCTTCTTCTCCATGGGCAGAGGGACGAGAACACTTCTTAGGGGAGGCAGGAAGCCACTGTACCCATCCAACAGTGGGGGAGGAACCCAGGATTTGGAACCCAAGCCCTTTTCTTAAAGAGCCCACAGGATCTGACCTTGAGGAGTTCAACAAGTGGGGGAGTGAACCATAGGCGAGACTAGTCCCAGAGGGTCAGAAGCAGAGTCAGAGTCAAAGTTGGAGGCGGAGGCAGAGGCCCATCCGCTTTGTGGGCAGGGTAGGAGAGAAATCTCATCGTGCGAAGGAGAGCACAGACCCACGGAGATGTACTGGCACCTTCCCCATGACTGGCCTAGCTGTTGGAAGGGATTTCTGTTCACAGGTGAGAGAGAGGCTGCGGGATAATTCACTGAGACACGGGCTGGGACTCAGGAGATCCCACTCTGGGGCCTGACCCAGTCCCTGCCTGGTCCCCCAAGGTAGGGGACAGTGGTCTTCCCTTCCCTGGGCCTTGGTTTTCATAGGTTGTAAAATGAGGGGCAAGAGGGGAGAGGTGGGGATCTTTAGGATTTGGGATGAATTAAGGAAGGAAGGAATGACAGAAATAGCATTTAGTAACCACCTACTATGTACCAGAAAGGGCAGCTAGGTGACTCTGTGGATAGAGCGCCAGGCCTGAAGTCAGGCAGAGCTCATCTTCCTGAATTCAAATATGGCCTCAGACATTTACTAGCTGTGTGACCCTGGGCAAGTCACTTAACTCTGTTTGCCTCAGTTTCCTCATCTGTAAAATGAACTTGAGAAGGGTCCAGCATCTTTGCCAAGAAAACCCCAAATGGGGTCACAAAGAGTCAGACACAATTGAAAAACAGCAACATGTACCAGGCACTGTGCTAATCACTAGTGATACAAATACCAAAAAATAAAACAAAACAAAACGAAAAAACAGACCAAAAAACAAAACAAGACAGTGCCTGCTCTCAAGAAGCTCTCATTTTAATAGGAGAAAACAATCCAGATAGACTTCTGTTGGCCAGGAAGGGGTTTTGTTCAGGGCAGTCATGGGGACGGTGAGGAGAGGCATGGAGCGAATGATGGCTTGTCCTTTTCAGGAATGGTGGTATCCATTCAATGACTGTCCCCACAACTAGAGTCAGAAGTCATGGGTAGGGGAAGGAGTATAATGGCTTGGGAGCATCATAGTAGTCTGGATTAAGCAGACTGAGTTAAGAAATGGTAAAGGAAGCCCTGGGCAGGAGCTAGAGGGCCATTGGTCAGAGATGCACAAGAATCTGATTTAAGTTTCAGCTCTACTATTTACTAGCTCTATGATATTGGGCATCACTCGTCCTCTCTGGGCCTCAGTTTCCCCATTTTAACAAGTGCTGCTAAGTGACCCTGGGAAAGTCACTACCTCTCAGTGCCCTGGTCAACTCTCTAAGATTATAAATTGCAGAGAATGTGCTTGTCTATGTCAGTGGAGGAACTTTCCTCACCAGGAAGTTCCCTAGACCAATGAAGGCACAAATGTAGACCCCATGTGCATCAATGGACTCTAAATCCTGGGGTCCTGTTCATAAGCTTCTATCAGAGGGCCTTGGATTGGAGGGAGTAAAATCGTCTCTGGATTATTTATGGTTATATACAATATTATCATATTAATATGGTTTTATAAATATGGGGTTATTTATATCTATAGATCATTAGTAGGTAAAAAATAATAATGTAAGTGGATTGTTTATATTTTATATGGTATTATTTATATTTAGATATCATTTATGGGATTATATATGTTTGTCAGTTTTTAATAACAGGTAAAATAATGAGCCCAGCTCCTCTGGTTGCTGAGTGAGGGTTCTCTCCATCCCTTTCCACTGCTTCTTTAAGGGGAGGCCTTGGATGTGATCCTCATTAAGACCAGCAGGAAGAGGGGGAGGGATTAATTATCCCTCTCCCCACCCTCCCTCTCCCTCTCTGGGGTCCTCTGTCACTTTCTAGTTCTTTGAAGTGAGATAGCTGGGCTGTCCCACACAACAGGTCACTCAGAGATGCCCAGGGGGGTCAGGTGTTTCATAAGGAGGGGGGGTGTCTCCCTCAGGTACTTCTGATGGGAGTCCCACCTCTGAGGTCACAGGCTGAAGGGATGTTACCAATTATTGAGGTTAGGATGGGAGAAGGAAGATCCCAGATTT
This sequence comes from Vombatus ursinus, assembly GCF_900497805.2. Classification (NCBI taxonomy): domain Eukaryota; kingdom Metazoa; phylum Chordata; class Mammalia; order Diprotodontia; family Vombatidae; genus Vombatus; species Vombatus ursinus. The sequence goes on from NW_020952536.1 coordinate 851,139, forward strand.
GGGGATTCAGGGTGGGGATGGGGTCCACAGGATAGGAGAGGGGATACCAGGGAAAAAGAGGGGGCATGAGGGGACATCTTTAGAGCCTATCAGAGATACAAGAGATTTCCCTGGGCTACTCCAATAACCTTAGACAAATCACTGAACTGTCCGTGGGTCTCCTCCCTTGTATAAGTAGGGTACTGAAGGAGATGTCGCTAAAGGCCTTGGCAGCCCGAAATCCTTGGTCAAACCCTGGGCTAATTATCTCTCTGACCGAGTGTCAGAGAGGGAGAGAAGGAGGGAGAGAAAGAGGAAGAGAGAGAGAGAAAAGAGCAGAGAGAGAGAGAGAGAAGGAAGAAGGGAGGGATAAGGAAGGAGGGAGCGAAGGAAAGAAGGAAGGAAAGAGGGAAATAGGCTGAGAAAGAGGGAAAGAAAGAAGGAGGAAAGAACAGGGAAGAAGAGAAGGAGGGAGAAATAGGTAGAGAGAGAAAGAAAGAAGGAAGACAAGACCAGCTCAAAGACACAATGAAGCTAAGAATGGGGAGGTCCTTGGGCTTCAGGTATAGCCAGGCAGTGCTCCCACCTCAGGGACTTCCCACTTGACTCCATGACCTTGGGCAAGGTCTTCTGCCTGGGCCTCATTTTCCCCTCTGCAAGATGTAAGGCTGGACAAAAGCATCTTAAAGAATCCTAGCCCTAGAACTGGGCCAGACCTGAGAGGCCATCTAGTCCAATGGCCTCATTTTACAGATGAGGAAACTGAGGCTCAGGGGGTTTAAACCCCACATCCAAAGTCACACAGACAGTAAGGAACAGAGCAGTTCTAGAACCCTGATCCATGATTGGCTGAGGACCCAGAGCCCTAAGTGCTCCTCTCCATGTCTTGCCCAGGGTGACATGGTAAATGTCTGAGGCACATTTGAACCCTGGTCTTCCTAATTCCTAGTGAAGCCACTTAATTAGGACCAGATAACCAGCGCAGGTCCTCCTGCATACCAAGAAGTAAGTATCAGAACTGGGAGTGGAACCCAGGGCTTCTGGCTATAAGTTCTCATCCCAGAGGATTCTAGGGGAAAGCCACACCAACCAGGGTTGGTTCAAAAGAGGTGGCTCTCCCTGGGAGATGCCCCAAGGACAAGTGGTAGGTCCCACCTTTCTCTGGGCTGGGGGTGGGGTATAATTCTGCCCTCAGAGCCCATCCCTGTCTCCAGGGTATCTACTTTCATGGATCCCATAATATCTGAGCAAAGTCACATAGATGATTAGTGATAATTAGTGACAGAGTCATGTAATTGTAAGAATTCAAACTATCTCCTTTTCCTTGGTCTCTTAGGAAGATGAATGAATGAATGAAAAAAACATTTATTAAATGCTTGCTACATGCTGAGCACATGCTTAGGAGGGGTCCAGTGGTGCTGACCTTGTCTTTCTCCCTTCCTTCTCAGCCACAATCCTCACCTCTTCCATGCAGCTAGTTTCTTTGGCCAAACTGAGCATAGCACCCATTCCGTCCTATGGGTCAATCGGAAGCAACGTCACTCTGTCTGTCCATGGGATCCCAAAGGATCCTCAGACTTATTCCTGGTTCCGGCAGATGATGGAGGAATCCAACAAGATTGTTAGCTATGCAGTCCGTTCGGGAGAGCAGACTCGAGGACTCAACCACACTGGTCGGGAGAGCATTTTCCCAAACGGCTCCCTATTTATCATCAATCTTACTTCTAACGATAGTGGTGTTTACATTATACAAGTCGCCATCACAGATTTGAAGCCAGTATTGGGACGGGGGCGTTTGCAAATCAATGGTAAGAGCCTTCTCAAGTAAGGTCATCTAACCCGTTTCTAGAAGATTATTTGTCCTTCTCTCTCAGTGTCTGAGGGTGGGGGTGGATTTCAGAAGCATGGAGAGGCTTCCTGACAAACTCATGGATTGTGCCTATTCTGATGGAATGTTAACTCCTTCAGGGGAAGGGTTGTTTCAATCTTGGGTTCTCACCTTTAGTACCTAGCACAGTGCCTGGCACACAGTAAGTCCATAACAAATGTTTTTTGATTGGTTGGCTGATTCATCTGAGGATGAGGCCAAGAGTTAAGAAAGGTTGGGAGATCCTCTTTCTTGTTCCTCTTTATACTTCAATTAAAAGAATTATTAAGCACCTACTGTGTCCCATGCACTCGAGGCAGGGCCCTAGAGGACCTTCCTTCCCAGCTGCAGCAGGAAGGGATGAGAGTGAATCCAGGGAAACAAAGAACAAGAAGTTGAAGGTTTGCCTTTTCCATTCCCTACCCCGGGGAGAAACATCTCCTGTCTTCATTTTTTTAAAAATCAGTATTTTTTATTTTTATATTAATTTATTTTGATTTATCAGTAATCACTTCCATATGCTTTTGAGTTTAAAATTTTTCTCCCCCTTCCTCCCCACCACCCTCCCCAACATGGCGCACAATCTGATCATCTCCTGTCTTTATAAAGACACACCAACAGAAGACAAATCCATATGTCTGGGCACTAGGGTAGCTGGGGCTGGACAGCCTGGGCCATGTCTCAGGGTCCCTCTCAGGGAAAGCACACATCTCAGCCTAGAGGAGCCAACTAGAGCTAGGGTGAGGATAGGGAATGGGACATTTCACCCTCAGTCACCTTACAATTTCTCACAATGCTTTCCTTTGGCCTCAACCCAGGTCCAAGGCTCCACCTGCCCCATGGATCACGATAGGATCTGAGCAAGCCCGGGAACTTAGAGGATCATTGAATCATAGACTTAGAGCCAGAAGTGACCTCAGAGGCCAAGCCCAACCCTTTTATTTTACAGATGAAGAAACTGAGGCACACAGGTGAAGACTTGCCCAGGATCACACAGTTAATAGGTGTCTGAAGTAGGACTTGAACCCTGGCTTTCCTACTTCCTAGGTCCATGCTTTAGGATCTCTGATCAGAACTGCAGGACATCAAAACTGGGAGGAGCCTTAAAACAAAGAATGCTGGGGCTGGGAGAATCAGAGACTCCCAGATGATAACAATGGCTAGCATTCAGAGAGCACCTTAGAAATAGTGCATTTGATCTTCACAATAACTTGGAAGGCTGTTGCTGCTGTTGGCTCGTTTCAGTCTTGTTTGACTCTCCATGACCCCATTTGGGGCTTTCTTGGCAAAGATGCTGGAGTGATTTGCCACTTCCTTCTCCAGATCATCTTACAGATGAGGAAACTGAGGCAGACAGGATTTAATGACTTGTCCAGGATCATACAGTTAGTGTATCTGAGGCCAGGTTTGAACTCAAGATGAGTCTTCCTGACTCCAGGTCTGGTAGTCTATCCACTCTACCACCTAGCTGTGCTATCTCTGGAAGGTAGGTGCTATTATGCTCATTTTTATATATGAGGAAACTGAGGCAAAATTATTTGTTCAGGGTCAAACAGCTAAGTTACTGAGGCAGGATTTAAACTCAGATCTTTAGACTACAAGTTCATTACTCTATCCGTGCTGCCTAGGGGTGTGTGTGTGTGTGTGTGTGTGTGTACTTTGTCTCAGGCACTAATATCTGGAGACTTGAGGGTGTCATTTCCTCAGGGTGGGGGATGAAGGCAATCTCAATATAAGAGGTGGTTATCACTGATAGTGGCAAAAGTGGGGAAGGAGGAGTATAGGACAGAAAATCTCTTTAAAACTGGAAACTCTCTGGAAGCAGAAACCTTGACTGCCCCCATTAGATTGGGGGCACCCTGAAGACAAGTCATTCTCTCTTCTCTTACCTGCTACTTCCCTACAGTTTCTAGCAGAAGGTGCTGACTTGGAGGGGCCTTAGAGAATGTCAGAGATGAGAAGGGCCTTAGAACAGAAAACGTCCAAGTTAGGAGGGTCTTTCATATGTAGAATGCAGAGGTAAGAGGGTCCTTAGTGTTTAGAATGTCAGAGCTGGGAGGGACCTTAGGGCAAAGAATGTTTGACCTGAAAAAAAATGTGGAAATCATTTAACCCTAAATCTGAACATGAGAAACTGAGAATAAAGAAAGACAAGAACACCTACCCAAGACAGAAAACCTAGTCCATACAGGGTTGGCCTCTGACCCAAAAAGGTCTGGGTTCAAATCCTACCTCTAAACCATCCGGGCTGTGTGACCGTGGGTAAAATCACTTCAATTCTGAGTGGTCCAAGCAACTAACTCTCTAAGACTGTAAGTTGGAGAGAAGGTGCTGACCTGCACTAGTGGAGAGTTTCTCATCCAGGAGTTCTTTCTGCTAGTGAAATCATTGGTCTAGGCCTATCCCACACAGCTGGCCAAAGTAGAACTGTTCCTCTGAATCCAGTTCTCTCCATCCAGTCCTGAGCTCTAAAAGCAGAGACACCTAGAGAGTACTGGAAAGTTGGTGTCGGCATATTTGACTGAGTCATAGACATAACTTGGCCTCTCTCCCCTGAGCCCAAGCCTTGTCTTCTCCTGAATGGATTCAGCCCCTAGATTCTTGGTCTCTGATCTTTCATTTTCTTGTCTCCTCTGTCCAGGTCCCAGATCCCTCCCCTCTGACCTCTGTTCAGAGACCCCTGGCCACCAACTTCCTGTTATTTTCATCTATAGCTCTGAGGGTGGGGCAGATGGGGCTTTTCCCTAGGGTAGTGATACTGGGGTGGGCACTGCTTCTTCCCCTCAGTTTTCCCACACTTGCTGGTCCTCCATTAGTCCCATGCCATACAGCACGGCAAGGGTCCTGAACCTTTCCTGTAGTCTGCATTCTACCACAAGTTTCTCACTCCTCTCAGACCTCACTACGCTGCTCCCTTCCTGCTGCCGCCTTGACGTGGTACCCTCCTCCCCTGTAACTCCCTCTGGGGGCAGAGGTCATGGGATTATAGATTTAGGTCTGGGAAGGACCTTTGAGAACATGGAGTCTAGCACCTTCATTTTAGAGATGGGGAAAATGAAGCGCAGAGAGGTTTTGAAGACTTCCCTGGGGTCATACAGCTGGTAACAGTTAGTCAAGAAGCATTTATTAAGCAGTTACTAGTAAAAGTGTTTGAGGTGGGATTTGAACCAAGGTCTTTCTGACTCTAAGCCCCATCCTCTGTCCACTACACCATGGTGCTACTCAAGTGTTGCCTTGTATGACCACACCTGAGACTTGGAATAGAGTATTGTCCACATATCTCCACTCCCACTCCTACTGGGTGCCAGGATTCCTAGCTACATTTCTGTTAACAACAAAAACAACAAGAAACATTTATATAGCATTTACTGTGCGCTTCACGACAGCCCTGGGAGGTAGGTGCTGCCTATCTCCATTCCAGAGGTAGGTAAACAGAGGCAGACAGAGGTTAAGTGACTTGCCCAGGGTCAGAGATTTTGAAACTATCTAAGGCTGATTTGGTCTTCCTGAGTCCAGGCCCAGCACTAACTAACCATTGTACCATGTAGCTGCTTAGATTCTAGCTGCCCTGTTCTGCTCATACTATTCATCCCGATATATAGAAGCTGCCAAAATGTGCCCCAGACCCTCCTCCCAAGCCCTTCTCGACATTTCTTTTACTGGAGAAAACAGGGCTCAAGCCTCTTCCATGCACTCGTCTGTCTCTCTTTGACTTTTTGGTCTCTTCTTCTCCAGGAACTCCCACCTCTGACCACCTTAGTGCCCAGGGAACTCTCCCTTCCCTGTCATTCAAAGCCCATCTGAAGACGTGCATCCTCGAGAGCCTCGCCCCAAGCACTCTCCCACAGGGAACTCTCCCTGCTCTGACCTGCTAATGCAAGGGGCTCTCCCCCACATGCGCCTTGTTATCTGCAGCCCTGCCTTTCCTCCCCCTCACAGAACATAAGTTCCACCAGATCAAAGTTTTAGCCTTCACTCCCCACAGGGCTGAGAACACAGTGTCCTCCAGACCCCTGGGTTCAAGGCTCAGCTTAGTTGGACTTACCGTGAGACCTTGGGCGAGTCCCTGACTTTCTTTGGGCCTCAGGGTTGGACACCATAACCCTAAATTCAGGGACTTGGGTCTTCAGGCTTCAGTCTCAGGCTGCACCCTCTCTTCTCTTGGCAGATTCTTCTAAGACCTCCCACTTTGGGTTAGTCGCCAGCATTGTTCTCGGAGCCCTGGCTGGTGGGGTCGTCATGGGTGTCCTGGGCTATTTCCTCTTCAAGCAGACTCGAGGGTAAGGACGCCTCAGAGAATGGACTCTACTGGGCCCCATTCTTTTCTCAAGCACAGGGATGAGCCTAGCTCCTGTGTGTATGTGTGGTAGGGGGTAATATGAAGAACCTTGATGATTAAAACCTCAGAGGTCTCATCATCAGTTCAACCTCCCTGGGGGTTATAGCCAAGCATGAAGGATAAGGCCCGCCTTGTTACCCCAAGTCACAATCCTTGACTGGTATTCAGGTGCTGGGAGGTTAGTGCCTTGCCTTGTTCTCACTCATCCTCCTGGGGAATGGAGTCCTACCCTGGACCCCAATCCTTTGTCTAGGTTCCTGAGTCCCAGTTCTAAACCCCTGTGCTGCTGTGCTCCTATGCTTCCCCAGAGGCTCCCTCATGGGACACCTCTCTCTTAGTCTGTCAGAGAGATCCCCTGGATCAGCCTTCCTGATAGACTTACTCTGACTTTGTGTTTCCAACTGGGACCATTTTGCCCCCGACTTGTAGTCTTGTCCTTGGTATGCTGCCTGGAACCTGGTTTTTGGCCTGTCCCCCCTATTTCTCCTGGGGACTAGAGTCCTGCCCCTAAATGCCAGCCCTCCCTATCCCACACCCTGAGCTAGTTTTTGTTCTAAAAGGAACATTTTTTTCCTAAAGTCCAACATGCCTCATCCCACATGCCTGCTGAGACTCCCTCTCCCCCTCTAGCCCCCATGGTTTCCTGTTTCCAGTTACCTACAGATAGACTCCCATGATACCATACTCAATATGCTTACCAAGTCCCATGTATTATTCCCTGCCCCATCCCTACCTCACCTTCTCAATGTGGACTGGCCCCTGGCTTGACTTCATTCTATTTCCTGCTGCCTGATTTCCTAACATGAGATGCTTAGATTCAGTCTACTTTACATACATATACATGTACACATATACATACATATACACATGTGTATATGTAAACACATATATACATATATGTGTGAAGTATTTAATATGTGTGTATATACATATAAATATATAAAACAATATTTATATATTTGTAATAAAACTAATTCTGAATTTAACCAAAAAAACAAACATTTTCCTATTCAAAGTAGAACAGAGAGAGGATTATTTGTGAAACTGCACATCTTTACTACATACAGACTGCTGTTTTAAAGAAGTGAATTTATATTAGTATTGATTGTTTTGACATTGCCTAAAATTTCCACTATATCTCTTCCCTCTGAGAGAGGAGGGTGTATATCCCTTACATGTTATAATCCTTATAACAAAGAATTTTTTTAAAGAAAAAGAAAAGCAGACAAAAACAGTCAAACTGATTGATATTGAAAAAAAAAACACCCGACAATTGACATTGTGTTTGTAGTGTTCCATTGGACCCTGCAGCAGCCCCCTGCCCCCAACTCTGCAGAGGAATGGCTGGGAAAGTGCTTTCTTCTAACTCTTCTTTGGGAATCACAGGTTGCTGTTTTTAAAAAGTATCTCCTAAAGTCAACATGTTACTTCCAAAGCTGTACTCTTTTGTGTATTAAAAAAAAAAAATGTTTCCATGACCTTCTTTTCTTTATTCATTTTTGGGCAACATTATTTCATCCCTTCATTCCCTGATGAAAAAGAAAAACTCTCTGTAAGTAATTAGCAGAGTCAGGCAAAATACTCACACACGAGTTACATCTGAAAAAATCTGTGTCATTCTAGCTCCTCGAGTCCACCCAGCCCATCAGTGGGTGAGTAGCAAGAGGTATTAGCAGTCCTCTAGACTCATGGTTGGTCATTACGTTGATGAGAGTTCCTAAGTCTTTCAAAGTTATTTGTCTTTACGATATTGTTATTGTATAAGTTGGTCTCCTGGTTTGACTTACTTCACTCTGCATCAGTTCACACAGGTCTCAGGTTTCTCTGAAACCTCTTCATTTGTCATTTTCTGCATTCCTCCTAATGCACCTTCCTCATATCTGCTACGGACCGCTTCTTGCCTGATAATCCCAATGCTTTACCTCTGCATGCCTACCAAGCTCCATGCTGTCAATTGCCTCCTCTTAATTGATTCCTCTCATGCCTTGCCCTCCACCCCATACTCTTTCCAGCACATCCTCTGTTGACCACTCTTATACTGGCACTACCTTCTCACAGACTCCCTGAAATTCTACCCACCTGTTAGCAATATCTCCCACCTCCCACTGCTAGGATGCCCACTTGGTTTCCCGATTACACGCTCACTCCAGGAAGTCTTCTTATTCTCCCAGGCTTGGCTTATGTCATTGTAACCAACTGTTGGCACTGATAAGATCTCTCACTGACCCACCGGCTTGGTTATGCCCCTGGCTTTGGCAGTTATCAGCACGGGAATGGGAGTGCGGCTGGGAAAGGAGAGTTGTTTTCATGCTGGCACAACGCTCTGCCTCTTCCTGTATCCTCAGGCCTTCACCGAGCAAGAGGGGAGATTCTGCCCGAAGACAAAGGAATCATCCTGTAAACCAGAATAATGGCGAGTTTCTGAGTTTGGGAAGGGAAGGGTCTGTTGGGGTTGCCCCTCCCCCATTTGAGCAAAACCAGTGCGGCTTAGTGGGAAGAATACTTTAGTTAGAATCAAGACTTCGAGATCTGAGTCCCAGCTCTAGTGCTCACTGTGAGACCCTGGACAAGTCACAAGGCTTTCAGAGCCCTAGTTTCATTGTCTATAAAACGGGGGTGCTCATACATGTCCCACCTTCCTTCAGATTTTCATTGCATCTTTGAACTCACTTGGCCATGCTTTTCCTACATATAGGTCATAACAGGAAAATTCATGAGTCATTGGCAAATACTCCCGTAGTTAAGATACTCATGGGTGACTTAATGAAGAAATATATCAAGTTGAATGGATCTATGCTCTCATTGATGAGAGTGTTTCCTACGGGAGTACAAACCCCAGCCTCTCTGTGGACTCTCTTCCACGTGCTCCCAGGATAAGTTCACCACAAGAGAAGTCCACCCAACATATGGAGGAGGGGGTGTCTTTCTGGACTTCTCTCCTCATCCAAGATGTACCCATGAAATATGTGAGTTGTCACTGAACCACAGAGTTGGAAGATACCTCAATGGTCATTTACTCTAGCCCACATGAGAAGGAAACACACTCTGACAGGTGGTCCTCCAGCCTTGACTAGAAGGCCTCTAGTCAAGGGGAACCCAATACATCCCAAGGTAACCCATTCCACTTTGGACAACTCTTATTGGTAGGAAGCTGTTTTCTGACCTCAAGCCTCAATTTGCATCTGGGCATCTTCTACCTATGGCTCCTGATCCTGCTGTCTTGGGGGTCAAACAGGTCAAGTCTAATCCCTTTTATACATGACAGCCCTTCAGATACCTGAAGATAACTGTCATGCTACTCCCTGCCCCACCCCAGTCTTCTGTTCTCTAATCTAAACAACCAGTCCTCATATAACATGGACTCTAGGCCCTTTGCTCTCTGGTTATCATCCTCTGGACACTCATGTCCTTCCTAACCTTTGCTAGTCAGAACTGAGCATGTTACTCCAGTCAGTAAGTCAGCCAATAAACATATATTAAATCTCAAACTCTGAACGGCCTTGATGGCAGTTTTTAAGCTACTTACCTGTTTCTGTATATAAAAACAACAAATTAGTATTGTAAAAAAATATATATTAGGGGCAGCTAGGTGGCGCAGTGGATAGAGCAGTGGCCCTGAAGTCAGGAGGACCTGAGTTCAAATCCGGCCTCAGACCAAACACTTGACACTTGCTAGCTGTGTGACCCTGGGCAAGTCACTTAACCCCAATTGCCTTAAAAAAAATATATATATATATATATATATATATATATATATATAAATAGATAGATAGATAGAAAATGTTGTAAAAAAAAAAAAGCTGTGAGTCTGTGAACTAAACCAGTTTGGAAATATTAGTTAATTTCTATGCCTGTTAAATGTCATGTCAGAAGCACAGAAATGTAGCTTTATTATAATAAATTACAAAACCACCAAAAAAACATACATTAAGCACCTACTATATGCTAAGCACTGTGCTAAGTGCTAGGGATACAAATATGAAAAAGAAAGTCCTTGCCTTCCAGGAGTTTACAATCTCCTTTTAGAGGCAATCAAAACTAAGTGACTTGCCCAGGCTCACACAGCTAGTAAGTGTCTGAGGCCAGATTTGAACTCAGGTCCTTCTGACTCCAGGGCCAGTGCTCTATTCACTGTGCCACCTAGCTGAACCAGGATCTTACACTCTAATAGAGGAAAAAGAACACTCAAAAGAATATGATCTGACTGGCTCAGAGTCCATACAGTGCAATTACTTTTTCCTTCTTCCTGAAGGTTGTGCCTCTCCTAATGCAGCCCAAGATGCCATTCATGTTTTTGGCCACCACATCACTCTGATCACTTGAAGTCCACTGAAACCCTCAGATCTTTTTTAGACAAGCTATTGTCTATCCATCTTTCTCTTGAAAAGTTGATTGTACCCAAATGAGAGATTTTTCATTTATCCCTGTACCATTTCATCTCACTAGCTTTCGAACAATGCTTGAGCCCACCAAGATCCGTTCTGGATACTGACTCTGTCATCCGGTGTGTTCCTTCTCCCAGCTCTGGGGTTCTGTGATCTTGTTGGTAGGTCATCAGCCCTCATTCTTGCTAAGAGAATCAAAGACATGTCTATGAAACGCTCTTTAGCCTTTAAAATGGTGTGGAAATCCAGTTATCGCTGTTGTTTTGTTCTGAACTTGTGATTTTATTAATGGGCCAGGGAAGGGAACGTCCCTCTGCCAATGCATACTGGTACCCACTCCACAGCTGAGAAGCTTAGTGAGCTATCTGGAGCACTGAGATTTGCAGAGGGTCACACAGCCAGGCTGCCTCTGAGGCTGGACTCGAACCCTGATCTTCCTGACTTTGAGGCCAACTGTCTAGCCACCACATCAGCCTACCACTCAGACTCATTGCCATTGACGACAATGACAAGCAGCTGCCAGTCTCCACAACTATTTTCACGTCTCAGATATGTTCCTTCCCTCCTCTAAAAGCCTAGAAGAGAAGAAGTATGCCCAGTGGCTTTGCTTCCTGGGGTTGTCTCCCCCTGTAGCAATTCACATCTCAC
>NW_020952536.1:862366-951762 GCF_900497805.2 Vombatus ursinus
AGAGAGAGAGAGAGAGAGAGAGAGAGAGAGAGAGAGAAGAGAGAATGAGTTCTGGTTCTTGAGGTTCATAGAGGACTTCCTGTCTGGATTTCTCCCCCTCCAGGTGGAGAAGATATCATGTGTGAAAATCAGTGGTATCAAGGTATGACCCTGACTGACCAGGTGAGAATACTCCCCATTCTTATCCCCAGGTCCCTTCTGTGCTCCATGCTTCCTTTCCCTTCCTCTCTGACAGAGATTCCCCAACCCAGGCCTCATAGAGCAGGATGTCCTCATTAAAAAGACCCAAAGACTCTAGAATGTTAGATCTGGGAGGGTCCTTAAAGCACAGAATGTCACAGATGGCTTTAGAATAGGAAAGGGCAGCACTGGGAGGGACTCTGGAACAGAAAATGTGGGAAATCTTAGAATACAGATTGTCAGAGCTAAGATGGACCTTAGAGTAGGGAATTCTAGAACTGGGAGGGACTCGGAAATTATCTCATATAATCCCTTCATTTTACCAGTGAGAGAGCTGAGATTCAAAAAGTTTAAGTGACTTGCTCAAGGTCTCATGGGTAGCAAATAGGAGAGTCAGAGTTCTTTTCCCACTGCCTCACCTTGGATTTTCTCCCAGATAAATCAGTGATGATTTATCCAAATAGAATAGCTTTCAACCTCATCTCCCCACCAGGAAAACTGACCCCTCCTCCCTGGAACATCTGTATGTCACAGAGCCCTAAGGACAAGATGAAGGCATATCTTGGGGAAGGAATCTGCTGTGCAAGCAACCAGACAAGCCTACTAACTATATATAGTGTTTTTACTCATAGCCACAGACTCAACAAAAGGAAAAAAATCACAAGTTATTTAAACATTGTCCACAGCTTTTCCCATAACCAAGCAACCAATCAATAAACCTTTATTAAGTGGCTACTATCTGTCGAGCACTTTGCTAGGGTCTGGGAATATAAGAACAAAATTGAAATAGCTCCTGCCCTCAAAGTGCTTACATTCTAATGAGGGAGACAATGTATAAACATAAATATATGCATTGATAACATGTATTTAGGAGGAATAAATATATGCACATATAATGTGTATATATTTATGGAATAAATATGTGCATATACAATATACATAGAAATAAAAAACCAGAAGAATTCCATCCTCAGGAAACTTATCTTTTTTGGGTTGGGGGGGCACACAAAATGTAGATACACTATTTAGGAAGACACAATGTGTATACATATATATGTATATTTTATATATACTTACATGAATATGAAGCACTCTGAACACCGTATGCATGTATTAAAATGCTAAACATGCTCAGCTCTCAGAAATTTTAGGAAAGATGAAGGCCAGTTGTTGAATTCCATCAACCACCTCTGCCACCCTTCTACAAGGAGGGAACAAAGTGAATTCAATTAATAAAGCATGCATCCTAAATGCTGTCCTACTTAGTCTTCAGGAGGGTCATTGCCAAGTTCATGACGGACTCAGCAGCTCAAGGTGAATCAGTGCCCTTCAGCATCACCTCCCTCACCATGTGAACCAGCTGCCAAGCTAAAAGCCACAATCTTATAAGGGAAAACTGGAGTCAAGGCCAGAGAGTTGTCTTCTCACTCCCATCACCATCTTGCTTTTTCTTGCCCTTACATTGAACCATAGATCTAGGTCTCAGAATTCATCCCAAGGGTTAATATAATAGATTTCCTTTATAATCTCATGTACATTATTTTATACATTTAAAAGCACAATTCTGGACTTCACCAGACCATCAATGGCATCCATGATACCAAAAAGGCTAAGCAACCCCCAGATTCTAGTTTATCTCCATCATTTTACATCTCAGGAAACTGAGAGTCCAGAGAGATTGAGTGACTTGCCTAATGACACACAGACAGTATCAGAGGTGACATCTGAACTCAGTTCCTCTGACTGAGGAGCCAGTGCTCTTTCCACCATGCCACACTGCCCACTGTCACATTGGTGCTCCTTGGTGTTCTTTTCCTTCTCCATCCCTAAAGTCTTGGTGAAAGGCGGAGGGAGGGTGCAGCTACCCATCTCTTATTTTTTCATAGGATGAAGGCTTGTCTTCCATTTCCTCTCCAGAGATATTGGAGGCCCCCCACCAGGTACTGTGGGTGTGAGAAAGTCAAGGATCATGGATTTGGAGCTGGAAAGGGCCTTAGAAATCTTACAGTTCAGTCAGTCAATAAACATTTTAAAAGCACCTACTGTGTGCCAGGCATTGTGCTAAGAGCAGGTGTACATATGAAAAATAAAAAGTCTTTGACCTTGAGGAGCTTAAATTTTAATGATAATGATAAGAAAACACATAAAAGGATGTTGAAAAGGGGTGGAGGGAGAGATACCTGGGATGGGGGCGGAGATCATGATGTAGAGGTCAAAGGAGTACAGCTGAGTGGGAAACAAAGAGATGCCTGGTCTCCCTCCTTAAATGGAGGTGTGGGGAGGAGCTCATCCTACCCGATAATCAGAGAGGCAGAAGGCATTAGGAGGAAACTGAAGCTGAGGGAGTTCATTGATTTGTCCATAGTTATAAAAGAAGTAATCAACAGAGCTGAGACTCAAGTTTGGGTCTTGCAGCTGCCAGCCTCAACTATCTCTCCTTTCTTCACAGGCACTGGACATCAGCAAAATGGATGTTTATGATGAGGTCATGGTCTGGCCAACAGTCCAGGCCCCCAGGGGAGAGGAGAGACCCCCAAGATGAGGCTGTCCTTCTATTTTTCCCTTCAGGGATGACCTCCTTCACTTAGGGACATTCCACAGAGACAGCATGCATTTTGTGGTGGAAAAGAGCATTCACTCAGTAAACTTTGGGAGAGCCTCCACTCCAAGGAGCATCTGCCTCCAGCCTGGAAATGAACCCAGGTGCCCCCTGGAGATCCTGCCACAGCCTTGGGCTTCAGATCTAGAAGTTGTTGTCCAGTGGCAACGGGCACTATGGAAAATGAAAGCATCAAAAAAGAGGAGATCAGGGAGGGGCCTTAGTATATAGAACATGGGATGGCAGAACTGGGAGGAACCTTAGAAAAAGAGAACATGAGACTTCCAAGGGAACTATAATGTTCTAGGTTCTGTTTTCAAGGGCTACCCCTTCCCTGCCCAGCCCCAACTGATTATGTTCTAAGATCCATCCCAGCTCTGGCATTCTAGAGTCTAGATTCCAAATATGATCTGATTAGTGTAGACTATCATCTCCCTTGTTCTAGGTACTTTATTTTTATGAATTCAGCCCAAACATGGCATTAATTTAATTACATTCAATAAACATTTAGGTACCTACTACATGGCATATTGTCTGTTTGTCACATAGTAGGTACTTAGGCGTTGGGGTGCAGCACCAGGTGCTGGGACCAGAAAGACAAAAAAACAGAAGAGTTCTGCCCTCAGGAAGCTAACCTTTTCTTGGGTGGGTGGGGGGCACACAAACACAAAAATAAAATAAATACAAAATGATGAGGGTGGGAGAGCAAGAGAATACAAACAACTGAGGTGGGGGGGGGGTGGATGTGGAGTTGGTTGGGAAATGCCGTCAACAAAGCCTGAATAGGATCTTGGGATTCAGAGACAGAGATGAACAGAGGTGAGGGCAGATGAGGTGGGGGCAACACTTCAGGGTCAGGTGGGGGCAGCATGCCTGGGCAAAGACAGGTGCATCAGCCCCTCTCCTGCCTGCCACAACTCACTTTGGTGGTTTCCTATTTGACTAACTGAAAACTCTAAGTATTTTTTCATATTACTTGCTGTTAATCTAACGCTTCTGGTTGTTTGTCCAGTTTCCTTTTTTTAGCCTAAGTACAAGACTTTACATCCATATCTATTAAATTTTGTCTTGTTCATTTGGTCATCCTTTGCAAAAATCACTTTTTTAAAAAAAATTATCTTGATAGCGTCTATTTTTACATTGCATTAATTTTTAAAGAAATCAAACAATGTTCATTGCATACCATGGGGAATACTTAATGTAAAACAGAAACATTTTGATATGAGCAACAAGGAGTTTAAAATGTGTGGAAGTGAATATTCCTATTAACTAATGTTAACTAATATTCTTATTAACTGAAGAATGGATGTTCTCAATTATTCCTTAGCTGAACGTAGTAATATTGACTTGGACAAGTAACCTTTGTATGCTAAGAGTCATCCTGATTGGTCTCATGTATTTTTAGAAACACAGTCCTTTGACCATTTATTTAATTTAGTACCCAACCCATCAACTTAATTTCTTTCATCTAATTTCTTCTGTTTGCCTCAGTTTCTTCATCTGTAAAATGAGCTGGAGAAGGAAATGGCAAACCACTCCAGTATCCTTGCCAATAAGACCCCAAATGGGGTCACAGAGAGTCAGACACAACTGAACAGCGACAGCAAATGCTAAATACTTAGGTGCACAATCTAAATGCTGTTTCCCTGAAGACATCTGAGTGAGAAGTCGAAATTTGTTGTCTTGGAGCACATAGATGCCCTGATGATTTGTCCTTAGCTTATCAGTTTGTTTCTTGAAAGCTGTGGTCCAAAAACTCTTTACAAATGAACTTCACGATATCTAACTCATCCTTGAATCTTGAAGTGTCCTCTGTAAACCTTTGTATCAGACCTTGTCCTGCTCTAAAACCCATGTTTTCCAGCTTAGTGATGTATCTTCCACTTTCCAAAATTTTGGGGATATAACCAAAGCAGACCATAGGGAATGCTTTATTTCTATCCCCATTTTACAGATGAGGAAACTGAGGCAAACAGAGATTAAATGACTCACTCGGGGTCTCCAAGATAGTTAAGTGTCTGAGGCCAGATTTAAATTCAGGTCTTCCTGACTCCAAGCCCAGCATTCTACTGTGGCACATAGCTGCCCCAAAGCTAAGCATCTTGTCCACACAAGCAATGAGTGGAAAACTGAGATTTGAACGCTGTCTTCTGACTCCAAATCATGCTCCCAAGCAAGACGTGGACTGGGGATTATATCATAGGAGCATTATTTGAAGGATTTGGGGTTGGCTAGCCTGGAAAAAAAGAATACTGTATTGATTGTGAGCAGGTTATTCTGAGGAAGAGAATTTAAACTTAGCCTGCTCGGTACCACAGGTCAGTACTAGGAGCTGTCCAAGAGTCCAAATGGGCTGCCTCAGGAGGGATTAGAGGAGAGACGGACTTGAAGTCTTCAAGCAAAGGCTGGACATCTTGTTGGTCATACTGTAACAGGGATTCTTGGCAAGACATGGGTTGGGCTACATGGCCTCCCAGGTCCCTTTCCACTGAGGTTCTGTTACTCTGTGATACTATCTTTCATTTTATATTTTTCCATCTTGCCCACAAGTTTCCCATCAAAGACAGCTGGTGACACAGTGGTTAGAGCACTGGAGCAGGAGTCAGGAAGACTTGAGTTCAAATCCAGCCTCAAGTACTTACTAGCTATGTGACCCTGGGCAAGTCACTTGGCCTCTCTTTGCCTCAGTTTCCTCAACTTTAAGGGATAATAATAGTACTTAACTCACTGGATTGTTGTGAAGATAAAATGAGCTACTACTTGTAAAGTGTTCAGGCATAGTGCCAGGTTCTGTATAAATGCATATTCCCTTCCCTTTACCCATCTGTATAATGAGGTGCCTCAACTAGATTATCCCTGATGTCTCTCCTTGTGCTTCATGTCTTGTGTTCTATTTTTTCTGTACCCTTCTGGCTGTGACATTTTGAGTTAGAAGACCTAGAGTTGGAAGGGCCATGAGAGGCCATTAAGTCCAATGCTCTCATTTTAAAGATAAAGAAACTGAGGCCCAGAGAGGGGAAGGGATTTGTCAGGGTCACGTAGGTAGCAAATATCAAGAGTCCAGACTTGAGTGCAAGACCTCTGACTAAATCCTATGTTGTTGTTGAATCATTTCTGTTGTATCAGATTCTCTGTAACCCCATTTGGGGTTTTCTTGGCAGAGATACTGGAATGGTTTGCTCTTTCTTTCTTCAGCTCATTTTCCAGATGAGGAAACTGAGACAAACAAGGTGAAGTGACTTGCCTAGGGTCACACAGCTAGTAAGTGTCTGAGGCCGGATTTGAACTCAGGAAGATGAGTCTGATTCCAAGCCCAATGTTCTATCCACTGCACCACCTAGCTGCCCTGAAATATCCTATGTACTTTCCACTATGCTAATGTTCATATGTCCTCATTCATGTAATACTGTATTTGTCTCTCTCTTATTTCTACCATCCATTTCATAAGATCATGGAATTTTAAGTGAGTTCCAAGGTCATTTATTCCAACCTTCTCATTTTACAGATGGGGAAACTGAGGATCAGAGAATTTAAAGAAAGTAGCCAGGTTGTACAGTGGACAGAGTACTGGACCTAGAGTCAGGAAGACCCAAGTTCAAATCTGACCTCACACCCTTACTGGCTGTGTGACCCTGGGCAAGTCATTTAACCTCTGACTGCCTCGTCTATAAAATGGGGATAATACTAGCACCTACTCCTCAGGGTAGCTGTAAGGCTCCAACAAGATAATATTTGTAAAGCACTTAGCTCAGTGCCTGGCCTATAGTAGGAGCTTAATAAATCCTTGTTTCCATCCTTCCTTCCTTAAAAGCCATGCTCCAGGTCACACAGATAATAATCAGCAGAGTTGGGATTTGTGACCAGCCCAATTTCATGCCATAGAAATATGAATTATTATTATTACTTTTGGCTCAAGAGGGCTGGGCTGTTCAAAAGGGAAGATGAAGGGGCTGGAGATGAGATTCTACCTCTGTCAGGCTAAGATCAGCTTTAAGTTCTAGCAGTCTATGTCTTTGTTTCCAGTTTCTGGTCCCTGGCCAAAAATTTCCTCGAGTTCTCTGGAAGCAAGAGCAGGACATCTAGAACTGTGTGTCCAGCTCTGACTTTCTACATCGTATGTTCTGAGGTTCCTGCTGTCCTTCCAGCTCTGATGTTCTATATTCTTTTTTCAAAAGGCCTTTCCATGAAGACATTTTGTGTCATAAGGTCCTTCCTAGCTTTGGCATTGTCCTCTATTGTCCAAGATTTCTTCCAGAGCTGACATTTCATGATCTATGTATGTATAACCCTTGTGTCAGAGACTCATTCATGACATAAAGGGCATCTCAGTTACAAAACAACAACAATAATTACAATAATAATTATAATAACTCAATTTATCTTCATACTTTAAGATTTAAAAATCACTTTACATGTATATCTGACTTTATCCTTGCAAAAATCATGTGAGGTAGGTGCTATCATTATCTCTTTTTTACAGTTGAGGAAATTGAGTCAGACAGGGGTTAAGATTTGCTTAGGTCAGGGAGAATTCAATATAGATAATACCCAAGGACAGAAACAAGAACAAAGAACTACATTCTCCCTACAATAAAATTCTTATTTAAACTGAAAAAAAAAAGATTTGCTCAGATCATATATTTCAAGGAAATCTTTGATAAAAAGAGTCTCCACCTACACCAACATATTTCTCTCCCCCACTCCACTTAACAATATTTTATTTTTTCCAGTTACATACAAAGATGGTTTTCAAAATTCACTTTTACAAGATTTTGAGTCCCAAATTTTCTCCCCTCCCTTCCTTTCTCCCTCCCCAAGATGGCGAACAGACTGATATAGGCTATACATGTACAATCATGTTAAACATATTTCTACGTAAGTCTTTTTGTGGAAGAAGAATCAGAACAAAAGAGAAAAACCACAAGAAAGAAAAAACAAACAAAAAAAAAAGAAAACAACAGTATGCTTCGATCTGCATTCAGACTCACAGTTCTTCCTCTGAATATGGACAGCATTTTCCATCATGAGTCCCTTGGAACTGTCTTAGATCATTGCATTGCTGATAAGAGCTAAGTCTGTTAAAGTTGGTCATTGCACAATGCACCAACATATGTCTAACAGCCCTTTTTGTGGTAGCAAAGAATTGAAAACACAGTAGATAACCATTAGTTCTGTATGTGGACTAGCTACTCAGTATGCAATCCCTGGGTAAGCCACCAGGTGGCGCCCTCCGCCCTGAGCTACAAGCCTTTCAGCTTCCCTAAGGTATGAAAATTCCCAATGTCATAGTTATAAAATGACTAACGCTCCCATTACCGTAAGTTTCTCGTCTCCTTTCCAATTTCATGAGACGTAAATGGATTACATGCTCACGTTCTAGGCTAGAGCATGTTTACCAAATGGAATCTAAGGCAAAAGTTGTACCCTGAAAGTTTTGAGCAGCTGACTTTGCTTCTCCTAGAATAGTTTGAAATCAAAACCTTCGGGCAGCTGCAGCCCCTTCTGCTGACGTCTATTTTTACCAAGGGAACAGGTGCCCCAAGAGGCCACTTGGAGAGGAGAGTTTCAAGTGTGGACTCTCTCCCTATCAGCATTGTAAGGCAGGGAATGGGAGCCATCCCATTCACCATGTGGCAGGTGTGGCATTTTAAAAAGTTGGAGAGTTATAATTTCTGGGTAATTTAGCCATTTTACCAATAATGCCAGCATTTTAATAAAAGGATGGTCATTTGGCCGTCTCTCTCTTAGACCAAAGACAATCCTGGCCGTGGGCTCATGACTTATATGCCCTTTTGGAAGATAAAGAATTCATCCCCACCCAAACCTGAGTAGAGCACAATGGCTTCCCCACCTGGGTAGGGTCTGAACAAGAACGTTAGTCCAATCTCATTATTAGTAATGTCCTTCAAGAGACTGACCTTTTAAAATCAGGACTTTTGAAAAAGGGGGGAACTCTGGATCTCCCCAAATCACTGGTTATTAATAAGAATTTCTCTCACAGGAGATGACCTTCACCCCAGCTACTGGAGGGAGAGTAAATACTTTCTGGTCTATCATCAATCACAAATCCTTTGCGCCCCATGATCAGCAGAATGGCCAGTGGAAGGTCTCTGGCATCTCCAGCACCATCTGGAGCTGCCTGGGGGATCAAGGTTACTTCCCCACCCCTCACCTAGTGAGGCTGCAAACTCACTAGCTATACTCTGTCCCTCTGGAATGCTTTTTTCCCTGTGTCCTCCTGTGGCATCTTCTAAGGTGTTTCTCCTTGGTTTCCTGCTCTCATATCTTTTAGTACACTTCATTTGTTTGTCCTTTGCTGGTGTCTTCTGGTATGTTCCTTCTCTGTTTGACACGAGGCATCTTCTGGTGTGTCTCCTTCCTACATACCCTCTTCAGGTATCTCCTGGTATGTTTCCTTAGGGAGGTAGGTTGGTGCAGCAGTGGCTGGAGTGCTGGGCCTGGAGTCAGGAATATTGTTGTTTGCTAGTTTCTACTCTTTGTGACACTATTTGGGGCTTTGTTGGCAAACATACTGGAGCTGTTTGCCATTTCCTTCTCTATATCATTTATAGATGTGGAAACTGAGACCAACAGAGTTAAGGGACTTGCCCAGGGCCACACAGCTAGTTAAGTGTCTGAGGCCAGATTTGAATTCATGAAGATGAGTCTTCCTGATTCTAAACCCAGAATATCTGAGTTCAAATCAGGTAAATTTACTGTGCAAACATGGACAAGTCACTTCTCTATGTGCCTTGGTTCTCTCATCTGTGAAAGGGGGATAATAATAACATCTACCTCCCATGCTTTTAAGTGCTATATAAATGTTAGCTATTATTCTTCTTTCCATGTGCCCTCATCTGGCATGTTTCCCATTAGAAACAAACTTTTTTTTGTTTTTAAATATTCCAGTATAGTATGACATTAAACTAAGCAACTCCCTTTGTGTTAGAAACTCTCAACCAATCACTTTCCATCCCCTACAATCCTCCTTCTCTCTGGTACCTAGAGATGATAGGTGAATGGCAGGGAAAACAAAGGGATTTTGTTTGCAAAGGGATGTCTCACCTATGTAGTGCACATGCATAATACATAATTCACAATCTCTTGTGTTTGGGTTGGCATGGGTTTACATGTTTATTTTGCATCTTTTCCTATAGAAGCAGTGTGATGGGTCAGAGTGGCTAGAATTCTGAGTTTAAATCTCACCTCTGTCATCTGTGTGACCTTGGGCTATGAAATCTTGGGCAACCTCTCCATGCCTCAGTGAGTGCCTAGGGCTTACTGCTAAGTCATTCCTCTGTTGAGACCTGTGTTGTGGAAAGAGTTCCTTCCCATTCATTATCTCCCCCACCCCTGCCAAATGTTCCCTTATTCCGAACTTGCCTGTAACTGTTGAGGGTACCAACATCCCCCAAGTCACCCAGGCTCAAAACTGAGGTCTCATTCTTGACTTCTCACTGTCTCCAACTGCTAATATCCAATCAGTGGTCAAGGCTTGTGGCTTTTACCTCCACACACCTCTCCTATATGCTCCCTTCTCTCCTTAGACACTGCACCACTCCAGCACAGACTTTCATCACCACACATCTGGAGTGGGACAACAGCTGCTGGTTGGTCTCTCTGCCTCAAGTTACTCTCCACTGTGGTCCGTCCTCCGCTCAGTTACCAAACTGATCTTCCTGAGACAGCTAGGTGGTGAGGTAGATAGAGCACCGGAGCTGGAGTCAGGAAGATCTGAGTTAAAATCCAGCCTTAGACAAAAACTAGCAGTGTGACCCATGGCAAGTCACTTAATCTCATCTGCCTCAGTTTCCTCATCTGTAAAATTTAGATAATATTAGCACTTAACTCTCAGGGTTGTGAGGATAAAATGAAATGTTGGTAAAGAATTTGCAAACCTTAAAGTGTTACATAAATGCTAGCAAAAGGGAGGGGTAGACAAGTCTGACCATGTCACCGCCTCTGCGATAGATTCTTCTCACAATACGTGTCCAATCTACTACCAAATCTTGTCATTTCCACCTTTGCAACACCCCTCATGTGCTCTACCACAACCCTAGTTCAGGACCTCATCACCTCTCACCTAGATTATTGCAATAGCCTTCTTTTCTCTGGTTTCTGTACATCAAGTATCTCCCCACTCTGACCCGCCCTCGTCTTAGCTGCTTGGATGACTTTTCTAAAACATAACTCTGATTATGTCACCTCACTACTCAGTAAGTTCCAGGGCCCCCTAGCATCTCCAGGATCAAATATAGCACCTTTGTCTGCCATTCGAAGTCCTTCGTAACCTAGCCCCCTTCCTACATTTCCAGTCTCCTTATACTTTACTTCCTTCCGTGCTTTCTGCCACCTGTTAGGCTCCAGTGGTCCATTTGGTGCTTCTCACACAAGACACTCCATTTACTGATTCCATACCTTTGCATTCATTGGTTGTTCCCCACAGCTAGAATGCTCTTCCTCTTCACCTCTGGAATCTCTGACTTCCTTCAAGACTTGGATCAAGCAGCAGCTTCTACATGAGGCCTTTTCTGATCCCCTGGCTGCTGATCACACACACACAGACACACACACACACACACACACACACACACACACCCCTATATAGGTATAGGTTGTCTCTCCTGTCAGAATGGAAACTCCCTGAGGACAGGGACTGTTTCATTTTTTACTTTGTATCCCCAGCACCTAGCACAATACCTGGCAAATAGCCACTTAATAAATGATAAAAAGATAAATGGATTATGAGGCAACTAGGTGGCACAGTGGATAGAATGCTGGACCTGGAGTCAGGAAGACCTAGGTTCAAATCCTGCCTCAGACATTTATTAGCTCTGTGACCCTGAGCAAGTTGCTTAACCTCTCTCAGCCTCATCTATAGCATCTATAGCCTCAGTTTCCTCATCTATAAAATGGGGATAATAATAGCACCTACCTCCCAGAGTTGCTACGAGGATAAAATGAGATAACATTTGTACAGCACTTTGCAAACCTTAAAGCCCTTTGTAATTGCTGATTATCATTGTTATTACTACTAAATGCTTGATTGATTGTGTATGTTCTGAGGTCCTTTGGAGCTCTATCCTACTTTCTAATGTCTGAGGGGTGAGGAAGAGTGAGGAAGAGCTGGTTTGAGCTCTGACTCAATGCTTAACTAGTTGTATGACTTTGAGCAAGTCACTTTGCCTCTCTGTACCTCAGTTTCCTCATCTGTATTATTATAAGGTCTGTAGTAACTCTGTACGAGGTTATTAGGAGGATCAAAGGAGCTAATATGCATGAAGTGCTTTGCAAGCCTCAAAGCAGCATGGAAATGTGAGGGGGGGTATCATTACTACCATCATTCCACATTCTTTGGTTCTACCTAGAAGAGAAAAGTATTCACAGGTTCCCAAAGTCTGAGAACCGCCTCAAATAGAAAATTGTGCATCCCTGCTGCCATCTAGTGGCCACAAAGGTGAAGGCATGTTCTTAGGAAACCCTGGATGAAGAGGCATTCTGGGAAAAGATGCAGCTCTGGCACTCGGGGTGCCTCTGTGCTTAAGGGGAGACAAAGCCCTGGAGGCACCCAGATCTCAGGAATACCCTGGAATGTGGAGGAGGCATGTCCATCACGTATTTGTCACTGAACGGGTAGGATGCTTCCTCGTCCTCTATACTTTCAAAGTTCTTAAGTCAAGGATACTTTCTTGACCTCATCTTCTCCTACCAGTTTCCCATGTACTCCCAGCCTCCCACCCAAAGTGGACAGACAGCTCAGCGTCTTCAAGCACACTAGTTGCCAAACTGGGCAAGCACTGGGTTTGGAGTTAGCAAGACCCACTACTCTCTCCGGTTACCATGCTCCTTAATGGCCAAAGCTACTAGATTTGTCTCGATCCTCATCCTTCTTGACTTCTCCATAGCCTTTGACACTGTTAATCAGCCTCTCCTTGAATCTCTTTTCTCTCTAGGTTTCCACACCACTCTCTCCTAGTTTTCCTCCTATCAGATCACTCCTTCTCGGTCTCCCTTACTGGATCTTCATCCAGGTCACAATTGTAGATGTCCTGAGTTCTCTTATTTTCTCCCTCTACACTATTTCACTTGGGAAGTTCATCAGCTCCCATGGATCCAATTATTTCTCCATGTTGATGATTCTCAGATCCATTCTCAGCCCTATGATCCAGTCTCACATCTTCAGTTGTGCGTTGGACATGTGCCAAAACGAACTCATTACACACACACACACACACACTCCATCCAAAATCCTTCCCTTTTCCTAACTCCTCTATTACTGTCAAAGGTATCGCCATCTTCCCAGTCACCTATGTTTGCAATCTAGGTGTCATCCTTGATCCCTCACTCTCTCTAACTTCCCATATCCAATCTGTTGTCAGCTCTTCTTGTTTTTATCTTCACATCCCTCAAAAATGCCCTCTTCTCTCCTCTGACACTGCAAACCACTCTGGTCCAGACTTCCATCATCTCACTCCTAGACTGCTGCAAATAGTCTGCTGGTTGATTTACCTGCCTCAAGTCTCTCCCTACTGTAGTCCATCTTCCACTCATCTGTCAGACTGATCTTCCTAAAGTACAAGTCTGACCATGTCACCATCCCCCAATAAACTTTGGTGGCTCCCTAGGATCGAATATATAATACTATGTTTGGCTTTTAAAGCCTTCCTAGTGCCTTCCTACCTTTCTGGTCTTCTTATACCTTACATCCTCCCTACCCCAAGTATTCTGAAATCCACATACATTGGCCTCCTTGCTGTTCCTTACACAGGATGTTCCATCTACTGATTCTGGGCATTTTTCACTAGCCATCCCCCATGCCTAGAATTCTCTCTCTCTTCATCTCTGCCTTCTGTCTTCCATGGCTCACTTCAAGTCCCAGCTAAAATTCTACCTTCTGCAAGAAGCCTCTTCTATTACCCTCAATGTTGGCAATGCCTTCTTTCTATTAATTATCTCCAATTATATGTGTGTATATATATATATATGTATACATAGATAGATACATACATACATACATATATTATATACATATATGGAGAGAGTATACATATGTGTGTATGTATATGTACACACATATGTCTTGTTTGTACAAGATCATGGTTTACAAGTTGTCTTTCCCCATTAGAATATGAGCTCCTTGAGGGCAGGGATTGTCTTTTGCCTTTCTTTGTATCCCCAGAGCTTAGCATAGTGCCTGGCACATAGTAGGTGCTTCATAAATTATAGTTAACTGACTGACCTGAGTTCAAATCTTGCCTCAGACACTTATTAGCTGTGTGACCATAGGCAAGTCACTTAACCTCTTTCTGCCTCTCTTTCTTTATCAGTAAAATGAAGTAGTTGTACTCAGTGGGCTCTCAAGTCCCTTCTAGCTCTAAATATATGTTTATAAGTTGCTTTTAAAGGAACATGACCCAAGCCTGCATCTATGCTCCACCCCTTCAAGGAACAGGCCTAGGTTTAATACTAGGGAGGATCTGACCCTTGGTGAATTCCTGTCCATTGTGTTTTGGTCAGACAGGTCTGTGTAAAAGTGGATTTTCCCCTTTTGTCTAGATTACTCTAGATAGGATGATATGGGTATAGATAAGTCACTTTGAGCAAAACTTAGTGATCAGAGTCACTTCTCCCAGACTCTCATTAGAATAGGGCCACCTCTCAGTAAAATATTCATTCTCAAATTATTTGTTAACCAATGAGAGTTGATGTCCACCTTCAGGAACACCCACTCTTCCAAGGGCATATAAGTGTTGAGTGGGTTCCATGAAGGGTCTTTGGCATTTGAAGTGTCACTGATCCCTTTTATTAATTATATGCTAGCATGATTAATAAAATGATTAATTACTCAGAAATTATGTCTCTCAAACTTTTATGCATCACACCACTCTCTTTCCATTCTCTTCTCAGGCTGTGGCAATCCAGTGTCTGACCTCATCACTCAACTGCAATTGCCCTTTCCAAGGTTACCAATGATTTTTTAATCACTAAATCTCATTTATTTTTGGTCAGTCTCATCTCTCTTAACTTTTCTGCAGCTTGTGATGCCATTGATCATCCTCTCTTTCCAGATACTTTTTCCTCCCTGGGTTTCCAGGACAGAGCTCTCTTCTGGTTATCCCTAAATGTGCCTTCTCAGATTCCTTTGCAGCAGCAGCATCCATGACCCATCCCGCTGACCTTGAGTTCCACCAAGGTTCTGTTGTGAGCCTTCTCATCATCTCCAAGGAGATCAATGAACATTTTTATCCAGGCTAACTCCCAGATTTCTCTATCCAGATCTGGATAGAGTCCTGCATCACTAACTACTATTAATATTCCAAAGCAGATATTCCATAGATGTCTCAGACTCAACATGTCCAGAGCAGAACTCACACCCACTCCTAACATTTCTCTTTCTATTGAGGGCACAAAATATTGATAGCTGGAAGCCTTTCCTGACCTCTCTTATTTCTACTGTCTTCCTTCTGCTAATTATCTCCTATTTGTCCTGTATATAGGTTGCTTTGTATATATTTGTTTGCATGTTATTATAACCTCTTTGTGGTCAAGGACTGTCTTTTGCCTCTTTTTGTACCCCCTTAACTTAGCACAGTGTGTGGTACATAGTAGGTGCCTAATAAATGTTTACTGTTTGATTGAAAACTATCATTTATTTATATAGTACTTCAATGTTTGCAAAGCACCTTACACATATTATCTCATTTGATCCTCCCAATAATCCTGAGAGGTAGGTGTTATTATGACTTCCATTTTATAGATGAGGAAATTAAGGCTGAGACAGGTTAAGTGACTTGTCCAGGGTCACACAGCTAGGAAGGGTCTGAAGCTGGATTTGAATTCAGGTTTTTTTCACTCCAAGTTCAGTGTTCTATCTATCATACCACTTCAATTCTCTGAATCACCCAGCTTTGTAAACTGAAAGTGATCTTCCCTCACCCTTACCCATCCATCTCCAATCAATATCAAATCAAAGTCTTGTCTATTTTATTTTCACAATACATATCATATATGAGTACTTCTCTCCACTAATACAACCACCCAGTCCAGGCTTTCATGATCTCTTGCTAAAGCATCCTAATTGGGCTCTTGGCTTCTAGCTTCTCCTCTCCCCATTCTATCCTTCACACATCTAGTCCTCTGTGTGGCATTTTAAAAGTTCAAGAGACATAGTTTCTGAGTAATTAATAATTTTATTAATAATGCTAGCATTTTATTGATACAAGCAATGATTATTTGACTATCTCTCTTGGACCAAAGATGACTCATGGTGATGGGCTCACAGTTTATATGTCCTTGGAAGAGTGAATATTCTGGAGGGTGGCAAACAACTCTGATTGGTTGATACTTAATAATAGGTAGACCTATTCTAATGAGGGACTGAGAGAGTGACATTGTGTCACTCTTGGACAAGGGGACTACCTCTACACCCAAACCTCTCATAGCCTCAGACAACTTAGACAGAAGTTCTACCTCCACCCAAATTAGCTTGAGTGGAATACACTGAGCAGGAATTCATTTTAGAAGTCTCATCTAGTTGGGTTGAGACATAATGCCCAGAGTGAGGAGAATGCTAACCTTATCTTCCATCAGCCCCATCCTTGAGAGACTGGGCTTCAGACAAGGAAATAAGACAGAGAAAAAAGCTTGAGTGTCCCCAATTTTAATAATTGGCCATTAATATGAAAGAGAAATAATCATTTCTCTCATCCGCAAGTGGGATAGGCTGCCACAACGGGTGATGGGCTCTGCCTCTTCAGAGGTCCTCCAGCAGATACAATTGGATGATCAGGCATCTGGTTGTTACTATAAGGGAGGTTCCTTTATGAGCATGGTTCAAACGAGATGGCCTCTATGGTCCCTTCCAACTCCAAAATTCAATGTTTCTTTAATGCCTTTGCAAGGCTCCAAAGGGCCAACTCACTTTAGTCTCATCTAAAAAAGCATCTTGACTTGGCCTGTCTCCATCAGCATCTGTCATGCTGCTCAGAATGCTGAACCACTGGCACATGCTAGAGGAAAGGAGAGGCTAATGGAAACATCACCACAAACATTTGGTAAAGGCGAACCTGGAACACTAGGTCAACACTAAATAGTTTGTTCCTTGTCATTCTTCTCCAAACCGGGATCTTCCTATAGTAGCTATAGGCACATCATGTATCCACAGAGAAGGTCCTCCTTCCTGAACAGGCATTGTGTGAGCAGAGCTAAAGACCAGACTGTCTAGTAACGCTGTCTTACTGTGCCATGGTTCTGCCATGTCCCTTCTCTCTTCTCCCTTGATCCATGAGGACTGAATCAGAGGGACTAGTTTATAAGCTCAAACACCAGCATATCTCTTGTTTCCTACTTCTTAAATATAGAGAGAAGTTATGTAGCCTAATGCGTATAGCATTGGACTGAGTCAGGAAGATCTGAGTTTGAATCTTGCCTCAGACATTTATTAGCTGTGTGTCCCTGTGTGTCAAAGAAAAAAAATATCAGTACTATACTCTGAATTTTGGGCACAAGTCTGATAAGAACAATTTTATTTCATATAGCATTAATCTCTAACATCCAAGCCATTTCTGGATTAGAGAGAGATGTCCAAACTGGCAACATTCCCCCATGCCTTCCAATATTCTCTACCCCAAGATGATTTAAGGAAGCATTTATAGGAATATCCAACAAGGAA
Organism: Vombatus ursinus; assembly: GCF_900497805.2. NCBI lineage: Eukaryota > Metazoa > Chordata > Mammalia > Diprotodontia > Vombatidae > Vombatus > Vombatus ursinus. The sequence continues at coordinate 879,817 of NW_020952536.1, forward strand.
AAGATTTTAATATGGTAAAATACAGTTTGGGGGATTAACATTCCAGAAGACCTGAGTAACAAAATTACCATCCTGTTCTTCCCTGCATCACTCCCCTCCAAGAATGAGCCTCCCAGAGATCCCCACATCAAGGATTTCTTCTGAATAGGAGAGGCTAAATCTCTTCTGAATAATAGAAAAAGCCTCTTCCCTGTGAAAGGAATGGGGGGACTTCCCTGGCCTACATCTTAGGCTAATCCCTCCGGGGGTGAAGAGGAGAAGATTGCCCCTCCCCTGGATCAACAGCCCAATCACTTTGGGTAGCGAAGGCAATATTCCAGAGAGGAAACTTATGCTTTATTCATTCCCTAAGAAAAGCCCTTTGTCCCACACACTTCCCTAAAGGGAAAATCTCCCTCTGTTGACTATTTCACATTTATCCTTTGTCTATCTTATTTGTACTTAGTTGTTTACATCTGGTGTCCCCCTTTAGAGGGTGAGCTCCTCAGGAGTAGGGGCTGCCTTTCTTCTCTCTGTATCTCCAGGGCTTAGCACAGTCCTTGGCAAGTAGTAGGCATTTAATGAATACTTATTGACTAAATGCTTATGTGATAAAAGGATTTCAGGCTGGAGAAAGTATTATTTCTGTCCCATACATTTTTAAGATTTTTTTTAACATTCATTTTTTAAAATTTCAGTTCCAAATTCTCTCTTCCTCCAGCCCTTCTTCCCCTATTGAAAAGGCAAGCAATATGATACCCATTATACATGTGAGGTCTCATAAAACGCATTTCCATATTTGTTGTTGTTCAGCCATTTTTCAGTCGTGTCCAACTCTCTGTGACCTCATTTGGGGTTTTCTTGACAGAGATACTGGAGTGGTTTGCCATTTCCTTCTCCAGCTCATTTACAGATGAGGAAACTGAGGCAAACAGGGTTAGGTGACTTGCCCAGGGTCACACAACTAGTAAGTGTCTCAGGTCCAATTTGAACTCAGGAAGATCAGTGCTTTATTAGCCATGTTACAAAAAATAAAATAAAATAAAGATAGTGAAAAAAAATGTTTCAATCTGCACTCAAAGTCTATCAGTTCTCTCTCGAAGTGGAGGGTAGTTTTCATCATGAGACTGGAATTGTCATGGATCATTGTATCAGCTCTGTAAACTAATTGAATTGATTTCACCATTCGTGATATTGTGCTTTTGTATCCAATCATACCTTGTGCCCTATCTATGAAATCCTGGTCTTTGTTCTGTACTTCCCATATATAAGAGAACTGCTCTGCTTACTTGGGGTCTTAGCTTTGTTGAGGAAGCCGAGATCCTATTTATTGGTAAATTTGTGCTTTACTAATAAATTGATTGTGCCTCCGTTTACCTTATTTTAACTGTTACAATGGAAAGGCCCTATGGTGCTTAGGATACAGCAGCAAGGTGGACAACAAGGCCCAGGGTCCTTAGTGATCAGTTAGTTGCCAGGTGGATGGTAAAGCCCAATGTTGTGCCATCTTACCAGAAGGCTTATAGTTGGCGATTCCTTGCTCAACTAAGCAACATGAGTGTCTCTGTCAATTCTGCAGCTGGGGGCCTGGGCCCACAACCCTTGAGACGGAGAGATCTTGGTGGGATCTGAGCAGGAGATAACCAGGGCCTTGGAGAAAAGGGTAGCACCCTGGCCTGGTCTGCTCAACCCTGTGGTACCTAGTAGTGAGACCTGAGGATAGCTAGTTCTAGAAGGGACATAGCACTTTGAGTCAATGGCTAATACAGAGTCAGTATGAAGGATCTCTTGTCATTGGGCCCTAGGGTCTGGTGAACCAAAGACTAACCTATCCTATACCTCAGTTCTGCCCATGGCAGGGCCAGTCCAACTCCCCACCCCCACTCCCACCCCACCTCAAAACCTGTTAGGTGAGGAGAGTTCCAATCCAAGCCCAGCTTAGGCCTCTCTACATCCCAGTCCAAGCTAGAATTTGGGGATATGACTTCAGAAAGGCTTCTTGTCACAGAAAGACTTGACCCTGGTACCATCCATTCCCCTGAGGCCCCAGGATACACAGAGAGGATACATTCTTCCTTATGACCTAACAGGGTCCTTTCCTAACCTGCTTTGGGGGCCTTGAACTTCTCTTATTGTATTCTATTTAATCCCTTGACTTTCGATCATCTTGGGACTTCCTCATGTTGGTGTTGGAGTGGGGCTGACTTATGTGGGTCCTCCTTTCCCATCACCCTCCCCCCTGAGAGGCCTGTGCTACTTTGCCATCATCTCCAGGAGGAGAAGGAGGCAGGGAATATGTGAGTTCTGCTTTATCCTACCCTAGACTATGGGATATGTCCTGCCGCTCCTTCTGGGGTGCTGAGCTGGCCTGGTGAGTGGGAAGACCAGGCAGTGGATGCCTGCCAGGGAGCCCTGAGCATCCCTGGGATGAGGCCTGGAAGGGGTAGTGTTCCCTGGCGGTCAGAGTGAGGTATTCGGGAAGGCAACCCAGCTTATTTCCCATCCTCTACCAGCTCCAAACTTTCAAGAGCTAACCTGGGTCTGGTGTCCAGCTTTCCCCTCCCTGGGGGGAGCAAGTGTTTTGCTTCCTAGCCTTAGGGTCTTCCTTAGACCCTCATTTTTCAGAACCTAATCCATCCTGGGCCTAGAATGTGGGATGCCCTAAGAGCAGAGGCTAATCACTTGCCCTCTCTTCTGCTGGGACTATTTTTCAGAGTAGGGAAATGAATGGGCCTAGGATTTCTCAGGTTACCTGGGTCACCTCTCTACCATCTCCTGTTCTGTCTCTCTAGGTTATCTCTACAGAATTTGACCCTTTCTATGGGATCACTCAGCCCCCTGACCTCTCTGCCCCACAAAGACACTCTGTCTTCATCTCCCTCAGCATCTCCCTCCCCCAGAAGTTGCACCATGGAGATAATATAAGAATTTACTGGAGGTGGGGGCACTTCCATGGGGAATTCATCTATAAATCCAGGCCCCTATTCACATCCCCAGAGTACCAGGAGCAAATCTTCCTGATCTGGAAACCTGGGGAGGAGAATGGCTTCTTCCTAATCCAGCATCTGAGGAAAAAAGATGCAAATCAGTATTATTGCAGGCCCCAAGCCTCCTCGAAGCGTGGCATGGGCTTCATTAGGACAAAGCTCAAAGTGACTCCATCTCAGCGACAAGCAGTAAAGAGCCCCCTCCAACTGCCAGAACTACCCTCCCCTTCTCAACCCAACCCAGGTCATTGAAGGAGGCCCCTGAAGCAGGTGGGGGTTGGGGAGACCAGGGAACCTTCTTACCTCTGCTTTCTGACATGTTCCAAAACCACGGGAAGAGTCAGGTAGGAGGAGGGGGTTATCATGGGCAGGACCCTGGCCAGGACTGTGCTGCCAGCTCCATCAGCCACTCCCTGAGGGGCCTTCCCCTCTCTTTCCTTCTCTTCTTCCCTTACTTATCTGGTCTTGAGAGGGACAAAGAGAGTGGTTTCTATTCCCCCTTTCCTCACCCCAGAGCTGCTCTCTGCCCCACAGTCCTGGGGGTCTCAGATTCTGCACATAACCCATCCCAGTCTCCTCTCTTGTTGTTGAATCTTAGGGCTAGGAGGGAAGCGCCTCATTGGGGTTCTGCGCTTGTGACTGGTGAGTAATGATTAAGCATAGGCAATGAGCCGTTCTTAACTTCTTACAGCCCAGTCTTCTAGGAAGTGTTTGGATGGGCTGCTTTATGCTTCCTGGAGAGCAAAATTTTACAAATGCCCCCTCAAAATAAAGAGATTTCCAAGTGTCCATCTTGGGTGTCCAAGAAATCCACCTTATCCATGTCTAGTTCTGGCTTTGGGGGAGATCCAAAGTTCCTCTCTCCTCTGGTACTGGCTATAAAGCCTGAATTCTCTCTACATCCTGACCTCATGGGGCTTTTCCTCTTTCCCCATCACTTTACTGGAGACCCGGTCCCAGAAGACCAGACTCACTGGACTCCTGAGTCTCCCCTAGTTCCAGATTCCCAGCTTTTCTCCATCTCCTCTACAGATCTGTCCTTGGCAGTATCCTTCTGCCTCACCCAGAAAATTGACAACTGTGTGGCCATGAGAATTTTGGTGGAGTACCAAGGGTCAACAAAGACAATGGGGTGAGCTGGGGGAAGGGGACAGCAGAGGTCAACAGAAGATTCCACAGCACCTGACCAGGCTGGTTCTTCCAACTCTCTGTAGCTCTGAACTATCCCACCCCATTTTTCCTTTTCAAGTTAAATATCTATTGAAACCTTCATATTTTAGTACAACCACCCAAAGTTGTTTATAGTTAACTTAATATTAGTGAACAAAATATCATACCCTGTTCCACCCACCATGATTCCACAGGACTGATGATGCCCCCTACCTTCTGATAGAGAGGTGATGGATTCAGGGTGCAGACTGAGACATATTTTTAAGCATATAGTCAATGTGGGAATTTACTTTGCTTGGCTATTCATTTTTTTTAAACAAGGATTTTGTTTTTCTTTCTCAAGGGGAGATAGGGATATGAGCTCATTAGATTGTGAGATCCTTGAGGGAAACTGTCTTCTTTTCCCATTAATTGTTTCCTCAGTTCTTAGCACAGTGCCAGGAACATAGCAGATGCTTAATAAATATTTATTGGATTGGATTGAATTGGACATAGGAGAGGGAGAAAATAGTTTTTTGTTCATTAAAAAAATTAATTTAATTTTAAAAAGGAAATAAATGCTTATTAGTCAGGGAAAAATAATTTAATTAAATTTGGGGGGAAGAAGAATTCCACTGTGTGACCATCCCTTTGTTTTTCTTTGGATATTTCTTATTCTTGGGAATAATGAAAAGACATTTGGTTAATTTGTATGATGAGGAATTTGCAGGATATGGGAGAGAGGAAAAAGTAAATGAGGGGCTCCAGATTAGAAAGGCAGCGGTGGCTTCTCTCCAAGTCTGGCATGGATCCAGGGCTCTGTGGCTGCAGGCTGGCTGATTGATTCTGGGGATCAGAGATGCTCATGTTCCACGATTAGCATAAAGGTTGCTCAGCTGCTTAGCTCAGGCCACAGCTGCTCTGAGGGAGCTTTCCCTCCTCCCTTGGCACTGCCCCTTCCTCACCAGCTTCCCCCTCCCACCTTCACCTCCTCGTCTCTGGGGTGTTTTCTGACAGCTTGCACCCTGGGCTGAAGAAGCCACCCCAGGGAGGATGCTGCAGGGATTTGGGGCCCCTTGGCTGTTTATTGACTTGGGTGCTGATCCAGTCCAGGGCAGCCCTAGGCAAAATTCCAACAGCAAAACTCAGTGTGCAATATGGAAATGAACTCTGGAGACGTACTTTTTTTTTTTTTTTGGTGGGGTGGCAGGATAGGGGTGGGAGTGTGTGTGTGATGAATGGCAGGAGGCTGGTTGGCAGGAGCAGGGCAGAATCCTGGCAAGTTCAGATTATGGAAGCTGGGTTTTCATTGCCCCTAATCCACTCAACAGGCCAGGAGCTGTTCCATCTAGGGCAGCTGAGTCTGGCATCCCTCCCCAAGTGCCCAAAGCCTGTCTGTCCTCAGGCAGCAGAGCCTGGCTCCTCTCCTCCCCAGCACTCTAGCCTCTAAACCTATGTCTGGAAGGCAGAGCTCCCTCTCTGGATCCCTCACCCACCCAAGGCCCCTCTTTCAGTCCAGTGGAGCCAAAAAGGGCTCCTGATTAGGTCACTCTCTCACCCTACCACATATGCCCTATGCCCAGGCTCATGGGATACCAGAGATGGAGGAATGGACTGGGTCCAGTTCAGGGGAGAGTCTAAGAGAGTTGAAAGGGAAGGACCACTTACCTTGAAGAGATATGTAAAGTGCTTCGCACGCTTTTAAGTGTTAAGAGCTTTTCTTGCCTCACACAGTTCCCAGAGAGAGCTTGGCTCTCTGCCTTCTTGAAATCTTTCATGAAATCTGGACTGGCTATCTGTCCCAAAAGCTATAGGACCATCGTGTTATCCTACCTGCTTATCCTTACCATCTTAGGGCCTCTATGTGGCGCCATATTGGGTAAAGTGCAGGGCCTGGAGTTGGACTCTTCCTAAATTCAAATCCGGCCTTCAGACACTTCCTAGCTCTGTGACCCTGGGCAAGTCACTTAACCATGTTTGCCTCGGTTTCCTCATCTGTAAAATTAACTGAGAAGGAAATGGTAAACCACTCCAGTGTCTTTGTCAAGAAAACCCTAAATGGGGTCACAAAGAATTGGGCACAACTGAAAAATGGCTGAACAACAGCCTGCAGTCTCAGCAAATCATATTTTGTATACTCTGAATTCTACCCAAGCTGTGGCCATAGAACCACAGAATTTGATAATCGAAAAGGTTCTTCTCAGCAGCCATACATGAAGGAACAATAATGTGTTGGGTGCTTGGGGAGCTTCAGGGCCATGTAATCTGGCTTGGTGGCTATGCTCAGCGTTCTTACCTAAGGGTCTGAGGAATACCCGGCACCCACCAGGTTCTCGGAGAGTCTTTCCCAAGGAGTGGGTTTTGGTATGGCACAACCATCATCTCCTTCCATCACATCAATGCTGAACTTGGAACCAGGAAGAGTTGAGTTCAAATCCTGCCTCACTTTGTTTGCTGTGTGACCCTGGGCAAGTCACTTCCCCTCTGTCTGCCTCAGTTTCCTCAACTGTAAAATGGGGAAGGTGGTAATGGCACCTACCTAGCAGGGTTGTGACAATCAAATGAGACAATATTTGTAAAGAACTTAGCACTGTGCCTGGCACCTAATAAATACTTCCTTCCTCCCAGAGTTCTTGTCGTGTTTCTCTGAGCTTTCCTTGTCCTTTGTCCTTGGTGTCCTGTCCCCTAGTCCTCACACCTGGGATTGATTGCCTGGGTTAGCATATTCAAGAAGCTTGACCTTACCTGCAGACTCCTCTGAGCCACTTGTGAGGAATAAAGTTGGGCTCAGCTTTGGTCTCAGCTGCCCGGGACTGACCACTTACCTTTGCTGGTGCTTGTGAGTGGGTGAGCTCAATAGTCCTTTGAGTAAAGAAGCAATTAGTGAACAGCTATTAAGTACCTTCTATGAGCCAGGCACTGTGCTAAGCGCTAGGGTTGCAAAAAGAGGCAAAAGATAGCCCCTGCTCTCAAGAGCTTGCAATCTAAAGGGGAAATAACATGCCAACAAATATATACAAAACAGGCTATATATAGGATGAATAGGAAATCATTAACAGAGGGAAGGCACTAGAATTAAGAGGCATTAGAGAAAGCTTTCAGTAGAAGGTGGGATTTTAGTTAGGATTTAAAGGAAGCCAGGGAAGTCAGCAGGTGGACTTAAGTGTGTTCCAGTGTATTGACTGGTGGATAGGCTCAGGTATCTGTTGTTATCTGCGGCAGACTTGGGCCAGGGGTCCAGCAGCCCCCTCACTTCTCTTGTGCTCCTGTTGGGGCTTGTGGGGAGCACTCCCAGGATGGTACCTGAGTCCAGTCCCCCACCAGAGGAAATACAGCCCCTCCACTCTTTGGGGCTAGAGCTTTTCTTCAGCCCATCCATCTGGAGGAGTTTCTTGGCCACACTAATACAAGGCAGATCTGTAAGTCAGTGGACAATCATTTATTAAATGCTTCCTATGGGCCAGGCACAATGCTAAGTGCTAGAGATACAAAAAAAGGTAAAAAGGGTCTGTACCTTGAAGGAGCTCACATTCTAATGGCTTAGCCCAGTGCCTGGCACATTGTTGTTGTTCAGTCATTTTTCAGTCCTGTCTGACTCTTCATGACCTCATTTGGAATTTTCTTGGCAGAGATACTAGAGTGGTTTGCCATTTCCTTCTCCAGATCATTTTACAGATGAGGAAACTGAGGCAAATAGGGTTAAGTGACTTGCCCAGGGTCACACAGCTAGTAAGTGTCTGAGGCCAGATTTGAACTCAGGAAAATGGGTCTTCCTGACCTCCTCCCGGCACTCTATGCATGATGGTGCCACCTAGATGCCCAGCCTGGCACAGAGTAGGTGCTTAATAAATGTTGACTGATTGATTGATTAATTAAGGATGAGGGGTGGAGGAACAACATGGAAAAATATACATAAAATATACACATTTTTTTTTAATAAGATAGTGGTTCTTAGCCTTTTCTGGGTCATGGACCCCTCTCTGGTCAGTCTAGTGAAACCTGTGAACCCTTTCTCAGAATTATGGTTTTAAATGGACAAAATAAAAACATAGGCTCAAACAGGAAATCAATGATATTGAAACACAGTTATTAAAGAATGTTCAGAGATGTCAAATTCAGAACTCCTGTTGTAAGAGATGGCTATCTGGGAGGGAGGAGGGATACAGAGGGAAATGTAAGTAATGTAAAAACAAAGGATAATGATGACATTTTAAAAAACATATATACTGTATAAGTGGAAAGTAATCTCAGAAGGGGGTTGGGGAGCCAGGAAAGGCCTCCTGCTGAAGATGGGCTTTGAGGCAACAAGGAACAGAAGGAAGAGTCTAGAATGAAGAAGGGTTGGGGAAGGCAATCTTCCTGGAGGAAGCTGGAAAGAAAAGAAGGTAAGTGAGGAGATAGCCAAGGTGACAGGCCACTCCAGACCCTCACTGTTGGTTTATCCCATTTCCACCCTCAAGTAGGACTTGGAGCATGAGCTGGGGATCCTTCTTTAGCCTCTGAACAACACCCACTGGGAAGGTGATCTCTCTGAATGCCCAGATGCCAGCCATATTGGACACTGTTGAGCTAACCACCGACCATTCCTCCTACTTAGGAGGGTAGCTGAGTGCCCCTTGAGAGGCCCAGGCCCTGGTGTCAGAGGCAACGACAATGACCTTCAGATGGGCTTGCTTCCCAGCCCAGCTGGGCAGAGGCTCCTGCAGTAATGGCCCCCTGGCCCATGGCTGGGTCTTGGAGTGTCTCTTCCTGGGATGTGCCTTCCAGAAGACACAGGTGGGGGCTGAGAGCCCCGGGATGCCCCAAGCATCCCTACAACCAGTCAACCAGCTGACCCCATCCTGCCCCCACTGCCTTTGCGTGGTTCTTTCTTCAACAAGTAAACCCGACCAATGCTGGGTTGCGTCATGTGAAGGAAACGACTTCTGATAACCAAACCTTGTCCCTGCCGAGGGTGTGGTTCATTTTTACCCATCAGCTTTCCCATTCAGAGGCCTCTTCTTTGCTTACATACCCAAGAGGAGAAGGCACAGAACGTTTTGGTCCTGTCTACCCTGCCCTGGACCATGCAGCGTCTCCTGGCTCTGCTTCTGGGGGCTCTCAGCTGGATTGGTGAGAGAGAGGGGAGAAGAGGTGACTAATGGGGAGTCCTGAGCATTTATAGGCAGGAAAACAGAAGGAAGAGGACTAGTGAGACGTCTGGGCTGAGGGTAAAGATGAGGGAGATGAGATGGTTCACTCCCGGGCCAGATAGGACATTCCATTTATGTCTTGTTCTGGGCTCTCCCTTCCAAAGACACAGGGGTCCTTCCTCTAAGCCACTAATTCTGTCCCAGATCTTCACTTCTCACACCTTGGTCCCCCTCTAAGGCCTAGAAGGTGGGGTACCCCAGGACAAGGAGCTCAGCCCTTGCCCTCTGATTTCCTGGATTCTCCTGGAAGCAAGAGATGAAAGACATTGGAACTCTCTGTTTGGCTCCATCCACAATCTAAAGTCTCTTTGTCTCTAGGTCCTAAGTCATCACGTGAGGTCACTCAGCCTCCTGATCTCTCAGGCCCTCTCCATGGCTCTGTCAACATCACCTTTACATTCTCCTTCCTCTGGAATTTGAAGCAGAAATCCAATGTGAGGATTTCCTGGACCCAGGAACAACTGTTTGACCAAGTAATCTACAACTTCAGCTTCTCACACCACCCACTTCTCTGGGGCCAGATCTCCCTCAACTGGACATCTGAAGAGCAGAATGACTCCCTTCTCATCCAGGACCTGAGGAAGGAGGTTGAATGTCAGTATTATTGCACATTCTGGGTTTCCACAAAGCACCATGGAGATAAGAACATATCAAACTTCTGTGGGACCCAAGTCAAGATTACTGATGGTGAGTCTCTTTTCCATGCTCTCCCTCTAAGGGGTGATTAATTCTTTCAATTCCCCCAAGACCCCACTCTCAGCCTAGGTCATAAAAGATTAGAGGAAATTAGACACTCCCTCACCTCTGCTTTCTGACACATGGAACCCCTGGAAAGAGATGGGAAGGCAGGTAGGAGATGGCCCATGGCTGTGCTACCAGCTCATGCCAGTTCTTGAGAGCTGGCTGTTAAATTTTCAGTGTGAGCATTTCCACCTTAGAAATTTGGCAGACTACAAATCAGGGCCTGATTTCTTGTTTTGTTGGTTGTACAACTTTAAAAAGTAACTGAGAAAGCATTAATAATGCAGATTAAATTTGTCATGTGGACTTCCCCCACTGAGAGCTGGTTGGTTTTTTTTTAAATATTTTTAAACATTCATTTTTTTAAAATTTCAAGTTCCAAATTTATCCCTGTCTCCAGCCCCTCCCCACTCATTGAAAAGGCAAGCAATATAATAACCACCATACATGTGAAATTATGTAAAACATATTTCCATATTAGCCATGTTGGGGGGAAAAGCAAGAAAAATGAAGAAAGTGAAAAATAATATGTTTCAATCTCTACTCAGATTCCATCAGTTTTCTCTGAAGATGGATAGCATTTTTCATCATGGGCCCTTTGGCATTGTCTTAGATCATTGTCTTGTCTTGATCAGAGTAGCCAAGTCTTTCATAGTTGATTATTGTACAATGTTGCTGTTACTGTGTACAGTGCTCCCCTGGTTCTGCTCACTTCACTTTGCATCAGTTCATGTAAGTCTTCCCAGGTTTTTCTGAAACCATCCTGATCCTCATTTCTTATAGCACAGTAGTATTCCATCACAATCACATACCACAGCTTGTTCAGCCATTCCCCAATTAATGAGTGTTCCTTCAATTTCCAATTCTTTATCACCACAAAAAGAGCTGCTAGAAGTATTTTGTACATATAGGTCCTTTTCCTCTGATCTCTTTATATCTATATATACACATATAGATATGTATATATGTATATGTATATATATATGTATATACATACATATACAAATAAATATATTCAAAGTAAGCTATGTACAGGATAAACAGGAAAAAAATTAACAGAGGGTAGGTACTAGAATTAAGAAGGTTGGGGAAGGCATCTTTAGCATTAAAGATGATTGGGAAAGAATTCTTGTAGAAGGTGGGATTTTAGCTGGGACTTGAAGGAAGCCAGGGAAGCCTGGAAGCGGAGATGAGGGGGAAGAGCATCCCAGGCATGGGAGACAGCCAGGGAAAATGCCCAGAACCAGAAATGAATTGTGTTGGTATTTGATCCTTGAGGGTGTAGGGAGCCCCTGGAGTTTATTGAATGGAGCTGGGGAGGGTGATGTGCTCAGACCTCAGCCTTTAGGAGATTAATTTGACAGTTGAGTGGAGGATGGGCTGGGAGAGAGGGAGAGACTCAGGGCAGGTGGACCACGAGCAGCTCTTGTCACCATCCAGGAGTGAGGCAGTGAGGGTCTGCCCCAGAGTGGGGGCAGCATCAGACGACAGAAAGGGATGGATAGGAGAGATGCTACTAGGGTAGTATTGACTGGACTTGACAGCAGATTGGATAAGAGGGCTGAGGAAAAGAGACTCTGGGATGACTGGAAGAACAGTATTGCCCTTGACAGAGGAAAAGAAATTGAGACGGGAGGAGAAATTGAAGAGAAAGCTAATTAGTTCAGTTAGGGACATGTTGAGTTTGAGATGTCTATGGGACATGTAGCTTGAAATATCCCATAAGTAGTTGGGAATGACCCACTGGAATTCAGGAGAAATAAAAGGAGAGGGTGGGGGGAGGGGACAGCATTTGTATATTAAGAAGGTATCCTCATGAGGAGACATCTAGGAGCCAGAAGGGAGAAGCAGACAGAAAGTAATTGGGTGAAAATCAATGGAGGGAGAAAGAAAAGTTGAGGCTAGATATGGAAACTTGGGGGTCATCAGCACGGAAGTGATCATTTAAACTCATGGGAGCTAATGAGGTCATGTCCTTGGTCCCAGATTTGGGAAGGTCCTGGGGCACTCCTCCTCCACCCCTCTCCTCCTGCCTCTGTCTTCCCTGGGAAGCCTGAATTCTCCTAGCAGCCAGATCTGATGAAGATTTTATTCTCTCCCCAGTACCTTCTAATCAGAATGCCTCCCCAGAGGAAAAGACGAATCACAACCCCAGAACTGCCCTGGATCTAGCCCCCCAGTTTTTCTCCAACTTCCAGGCAAATCTCCCTGTGATCTTATACCTCTTCCTCATCCATAAAATTGGAGTCTGTGTGATTATGGAAATACTGGTGCTGCCTAAGGTATGGCAAGTAGATCATCTTTGGGGTGGTCCTAATTAGCATCAGAGGTTGGGTATTGCCCTAGAATCACCCCACTGACTCTCTGTAGGCAGGATCATTGCAGAGTCAGACAGACAGTCAATCAACAATAATTTATTCAGCACTTCCCATATGTAGAGTAGGACAACTTGGTGGAGCGCCAGGCCTGGAATCAGGAAGATTCATCTTCCTGAGTTCAAATCCAGCCTCAGATATGTGCTAGCTGTGTGACCCTGGGCAAGTCACTGAACCTTGCCTCAGTTTCCTCATCTGTAAAATGATCCAGAGAAGGAAACGCAAACCACTCCAGTATCTCTGCCAAGAAATCCCCAGCCAATTAGTGTCCAACGCTTCATGACTCCATTTGGGGTTTTCTTGGCAAAGATATTGGTCCATTCATCCTGCTCTGTTTCCTCATTGACATGCCTATAAGAAATATCACCCCTCTCCCCTTCCCCCAAGTATGAGAAGCAGAGAATGATAAGAGCTTCAGGATTAAATCAGAGAAAAAGGAGAACATGAAATCAAGAATCCTACAGTCACAGATGAAGAGAATCTTAGAGACCATGTAATCCAAGCCCTTCATTTTGCAGATGGGAAAACTGGGGCCCAGACTGAGGGACTGACTTCCCCAACTTCCCACAGGGAGTTAAGAAAGGAACTGGGACAGAAATCTAGGTCATCCTGGCTCCCCGTTGAATGAAGGTTCTGACTGGGACAACATTTTGCCAGAAGTGAGGTGTGTTTGTAAAGGAGTGTGTAAGTTTGTGTGGGAGACTTTTTGACAGGAGCTTAGAATTGAATGCTCACCTTGAGATCCAGAAGACCAGGATTTAAATCACCCCTAGTTGTATGACCCTGGGCAAGATATTTAATGGAGGATACTGAGCCTCATCTGTGAAATGGGGGTGATGATAGCGTTTTCATGACTGTTGGGAAGCTACATGAAATAAGGACTGTAAAACACTTTGCAAACCTTCAAGCCTGTATATTTGTCCTGGTGTGTGCGTGTGTGCGTGTGTGTGTGTGTGTGTGTGTGTGTGCGCGCGTGTGTGTGTGTGTGACATACTCAGGAAAAAAATCTGTTCCTTCTACAAAAAGGAAAAGGATGGGACAGGAAATCTCACCTATTCAAGTGAAAACTCCCTAGAGAAGGAAACTTAGTCTGCCCTGCTCAGACTGGGGGCACTGTGAAGGGAGGGCCTTCTTACCTTTCCTACATCTTGTTTCCCCACAATTCCCAGCACAGGGAACTGTCCCTGGTGCTGAAGCCAACACTCCACTGCAAGTAAGGGGAGATAGAATGAGAAGGAGAAACCATTTGGGAGCATTTGTACACCATACTGGGCCCTTCCTGCTCATGGGGCTCCTATGAGGAGGATAGGGGGCTGGTTTCTGATGCCCTTTATCTTGTCCTCACAGAACCCTTACCTGCCATGGAGGGGAGCCTTTCTTCTTACCAGTGAGGCTACTGGAAGACAGTGCTGCCTACTACCAAGCTTCTTTGAGCCAGTGAATGAGGGGCTGTGTTCATAATTATAACCCCATTCTAGAAGTGGGTTCTTGGGCTCTGGGCTTGGAGCTCAACACCTCCAACACAAACTCATGGGTCCAAAAACGGAAGTAGGGATGGGGTGGGGCAGGGGAATCAATCAGGTTCAATCAATTGATTCTCCCAGGGTCTTACTTCTACAGCCTGAGTTGAGCTGAGTGTGGGATCGAGGAGGTGGAAGGTTGGGGTCACTGCTTGTTACAGGGATGGGGGCTCAGCCTTAAGCCCCTTGAGCTCCATCTCATGGGTGGTTATCAATACTGGATTTTGGTGGAGGTCCTGCAGTCATATTGACTTTTATCTTTCTCCCTTAGGTCCTGGATTAGCCCCCTAGGATCCCAGTTCAGGACCAGGCAGCCCTGGCACTCTAGGCATGTGAAAAAAAGTGCTTTCAAGACTCATCTCAGCACCATTTCTCAGTATCCAGTCATCATCAGATTGAACCTCTTGACAGGCTCCCTGGGGAAGAAAACACTACAAGAAATGGTGAAGAAGCAATCCAGGGTAGGGGTGGGGGTGAAACTTCATGGTGCTGAGACACATTCAGAGCAGCATTGGGCTGCACTGAGAAATCTAGAGAAACTTTAGACAGGTCATCAAGCCAGCCTCAGAGACCCCAAGTGCTTCATCCCCAATTCCCAAGAGGCTCTATCAAGAGAGAGGGCAAGGAGTGAGCCCCCATCCTAGGTGTATCCTTATGTTCTAGGTCCTAGGACAGATGCTCTTAATATTCGGGGGATCATGGAGCCCATTGGCAGCCTAAGGAAAACTATGGACCCCTTCTCAGAATGTTTTTAAATGCTTAAGATAAATACATAGGATTACAAAGAAAATCAATTACATCGAAGTGTCACTTAAAAAAAAAGTTCTTGGGGGCAGCTAGATGGTGCAGTGGATAGAGCACCGGCCCTGGAGTGAGGAGGACCTGAGTTCAAATCTGGCCTCAGACACATAACACTCACTAGCTGTGTGACTTAACCCCAATTGCCCTCACCAAAAATAAATAAATGAATGAATGAATGAATGAAATTTAAAAATGAAAATTGTTAATAAAAAAAAAAGTTCTTGGATCCCTTGAATCTAGAAGAACTGGACAAAAGGGAACCCAGAGAGAAGTCATCCCAGGGTGGTTTAGGTGTTCTATTCCAGAGGAGCAAGGAGAGGGGATGTACCATGATGGTGAGTCACCATAAGACTGGGCTTTCTGACAAAGGCCAACTCTGAGTGAGGGGAAGACTCTGTGGTAGCAGGGAACCAAGGTATTTTCCAGCCTCACTGACTCCCAGGGAAACCCCAAGGAACCATCCCCATGCCTCAGTTTCACCATCTGGAAAAACACCTTTCCCTTAGTGCTATAGCCCTGACATCTCAACACCACCCACTTTGGTGAATTAGGGAAAAGAGCAGCAAGAATGGGAGGGGCCTCATGGTTCCACGCCCACCCAGATGTCCTGGGGAACACAGTACCTTTGTCTCTACTCTGAGGTCCTTTGGGAAACAGGGTGAGGATAGAGATGACACAGACATTTGGGAAGGAAAGAGGAAAAGCAAAGGGGTGGGTAGTGGCAGAACCCGGGTGAGGAAGAACTGAGAGTTATGAAATTGTGACTTTCCTTTTAAATTCCTAGGGTGTTAGCCCAAGGTTGTTTTGTCCCTTCCTCTGACTTGAGGTCTGATAGGCCCTCCTTCAGCTTAGACAAGAAGGGTCCGATCCTGTCCTGGTTCTCCCAGAGTGGAAACAAAGCTGCCTTTGCTCTCTCTCATGCTCATGACCCTTCCTTGATAAGTTAAATCTCTCCTTTGATCTAACCTGCATCCTTCCTGTAGTGTTTTCAACCCACATCCTCTCTTGCCTCTAGCCCATAGACAAAGAGCTTATCTTTATTCTGGGAATATTTCTCAATCATTTGCTTTACAGAAATAGAGACTGAGGTCAACTCTAAGGAAGGACTTCTTCTCTGGGAGGGCAATGGCTCTGCTGAGAAGGGTGGAAACTTGATACTCAAAGAGGCAGAGGGAGGGACATAATGACTTTTCCTTCCCTCTATGTATCTCTTGGCCTTCTCATGCTCCCATGGATGGAGTCCTGAGTTCTCACACTAGCTACTATGTGACTCTGAGATAGCCCCTGTCCGTCTCTATGATTCAATTTCTCCATCTGCAGCATGAGAAAAGTCCCTTCTTGGTGTCACAATCAATTAACCAACCAGTCAGTCAATAATAATAGCTAACATTCACATGTTTAGGCTTTAAGGTTGGCAAAGCACTTTACAATTATTATCTCATTCTATCCTCACAACAAGCCTGGGAGGTAGGAGCTATATTATTATTATTATTATTATTATTATTATTATTATTATTATCCCTATTTTACAGATGAAGAGATTGAAGTTTAGACAAGCAACTTGCCCACAGTCATATAGCAAGGAAGTGGCTCAAGGTAGGATTTGATCTTGGGCCTTCCTGACTCTTAGCCCAGCACTCAGCTCAGTCAACAGAATCAGTCAACAGGATCTTAGGAAGCTTCCCCTGAGTGCCCGGCACTGAGCCAGTCTCTAACTTTAGATGATTGTAGAGTAAAAAGATTTCAAACTGGATGGAATCTTAGAGTTCCACTGGTTCAGCCATTCTCAAATTTTTTGGTCTTAGGACCCCTTTACACTCTTAAAAAATTATTGAAGGATACCTCCCCCCAAGAGCTTTTGTTCCTGTGGGGTATATACACTCATACACATACATATACATATACAACATATATTACAGAAATATGTATTTTCTGTATTAAAATTGAACTCAGTATTATTATGAAAATAATTTTGGCCTCATGGGC
Source organism: Vombatus ursinus (assembly GCF_900497805.2). Lineage (NCBI taxonomy): Eukaryota > Metazoa > Chordata > Mammalia > Diprotodontia > Vombatidae > Vombatus > Vombatus ursinus. The sequence continues at coordinate 896,547 of NW_020952536.1, forward strand.
TCCCTGGAAAGGTTTTGGGGACTCCTAAGTTCACAGACCATACATATCAGAGAACTGCTGATCTAGTTCAATTCCGTCATTTCACTGATGAGGAAACTGAGACCCAGAGAGGAAAATGGTCTTGAACACAGGCACATTCTTTTTTTCCAATTCAATTTCATTTGTTTTTCCTCTCTCTCTCCCTTCCTATATAGACAGTGATCACATCAGGCTTAGTGTCCCTGGAACATTGGGGATGGTCCTCATTTTTCTCAGGCTTTTTCTAGAAATAAATACATAAAGCATAAAGAACAATTCTTTGTCTAAGACCACATGCTTTGATGTTTGATTCAGAACCAGAGGCAACTAGTTATGTCTCATTTGGTTCTCTCCATGGTCTTAGGGTAGGCAAGAACTCTGGACTCCCTGGTCTGATTTTCCTGGTGGAAACAGGGTCTTTCCCACCCTAACCCATAGTTCTGAGGTCTCAGACCTATTTCTGCAGGGCTCTCCAGATAGACCAAGAGGCTGAGTCAGAAAAGGGAAAGCACAATGGAATGACTCAGAGGGCTATAGGAAAGAAAGTCTTTCCCATGTAACCTTGGGGATACTGGTGCCACACTGGGTCCCAGGCAAGGACAATGGGGCTACCTACACACTGGATGGGTGCACAGATAACAGGATCACAGAATTTCAGAGTTGGGAAGGACCTCATCCTTCTTCTTGGATTGGCTTTCTCATCAATCTTGTTCAGATCCCTCCCAGGTGGGAAAGCTCATTGTGTTCTACTCAGGTTTGGGTGGGGATAAATTCTTTGATCAGATTCCTGGGGGGTGGTTTGGAAGTAAATGACGTGATCAAACTCTCATCCTCAGCCTCTTTAGAATAGGTCCACCTCTCATAATAGTCATTCTCTCTTATTACTTGTTAACCAATCAGAGTTGATTGCCACCCTCAGGAATACCCACTCTTCCAAGGGCATAAAAGTGTTGAGTGGATTCCATGAGGGGTCTTTAGTATTTGAGAGTGCCACTGACCCCTTTTATTAATTATTGCTAGCATGATTAATAAAATGACTAATTACCCAGAAATTATGTCTCTCAAACTTTTTATACATCATAGTGCCATGTTTCTTCTTTATCTGGGTGGTAAAAAGGCACATGAGAGCTACATCTAATGTTGGCATAGAACAAAAGAGGAAGTTTGTCTACCCTTTATTATATTTAAATGCTGAACAATATATAGATACATATTTTTTTGCTTTTTTTGGTCCAGTCCTGTGATTGGGAAGTCCACAATTTTCAGCACAGAATTTTCCTCAGGCCCTGCAGATCAGCATCTCATTTGTAATTTCTGTTGTTAGAGAATTGTCTGAATCAGTTGATTAGTCAATAAATATTTATTAAATGCCTATAGCATGCCAGGCACTGTGCTAAGCACTGGGGATACAAAGAATGGTGAAGGACAGTCTCTGCTTTTAGGAAGCTCACAGTCTAATGGTAGAGACAACATGCAGATAACCATGTACAAACAAGTTGTGTTTAGGATGAACTTGAAATCATCCACAGAGAGGGCATTAGAATTAAAGGCAATTGAGAAAGAATTCTTGTAGAAGGTGGGATTTTAGCTGGGACTTGAAGGAACCAGGGAAGCCTAGAGGCAGAGGTGAGGAGGGAGAGCATTGCAGGCATTGGGGAGAGCCAGGGAAAATGCCCAGAGCCAGAGATGGATCGTGTTGTTTGTGGAATAACCAGGAAGCCAGGGACGTTGGAATCAAAGAATATGTGGGGATCAACAAAGTGTAAGAAAGATAGGAAAGATAGGAAGAGTCTGAGTTGTGAAGGGCTTCAAATGCCAAAGAGAGGATTTTATATTGATCCTAGAGGTGATAGGAAGCCCATGGAGTTTATTGACTGAGGCTGGGGAGGGTGATGTGGTCAGACCTACTGAGTGCTAGGCACTGTGTTAAGTGCTTTACAAAAATCATCTCATTTAATCCTTACAATAGCTCTACAAGGTAGGTGCTGGAGGAGATTTCCTCACCTGGGAAGGCACTATATCAGTGAAATCACAGGTCTACTCCCCATCCCTATCCTTATAAGTTTGCAAAGCACTTTATATACATATAATATGTATATATATATATATATATACACATATATAACATATACATGTGTATATATACACATATATACATACATACATGTGTATGTGTGTGTGTGTATATATATATATATATATATATATATATACATATAAAATCTCAGGTTGTAGGTGAGGTGAGTTTTCACTCATTCTCTAGTCAGGACAGAAAATTAACTCTCCCCTCCTCCTCAGGGAGATAGCAGGGAGGAGAGTTCTCTGGAGGTCTGCTCAGGAGAATGATTTTTCCAGTGAATCAATAACAGGTCAGATGGCAAGATGTCTAGGGTGCATGGTGATAATACTGATGTAAATGAATTTTGTGACTTTGAGACTGTTTCATTAAGGAAAATAAAGATTCTCTAACCATTTCCATTAGGAGGTTTTGGCAGGAGTAGACACCTAGAGTCCTTGAAACACCTTTCTACTATGCAATTCGGGTGATCCAGAATTTCACAAGGGAATTCAACATTAGTGGAGCTGAATTGAGTTGACAGACCTGTTAACTACTTGCTCTCCCTTGTTTTTTACTAAATGTATTGATATAGTTTGTTTTTACGGTACAGATATTTCCCAGTAAATACTTTAAAAAAAAAAAAAAAAACAAAGCCCCTAAAGAATTCCCAGAGGCCACAGTCTGATTTTCAATTATTAACCAAGAGGAAGAAAGGGTATGTTCTTTGACCTCATCAGTAAGGTATTAAATCGACCATTGTAATTGACTGACTTTCCATTGATTTTATTAAATTCTTGTAGATATAAGCATATGATTCTTTTGGTTATGCTTACTTAGCTCTGCATCAGTTCACACAAGACCTCCCATATTTTTCTCATTTTTTTCTTATTCATCATTCCTTACAATAATATCATCATTAATTTCATTATTTCAGTCATTATTTCACAAGCAGTGTGTCACAGTGGAAGGGGCACTGAACTTGGGGAAGGAAATACCAGAATACCACTTCTGATACTAGCTAGCTGTGTGCCCCATGAATATACAGAGATATATCATTTCAGTTTTGTGGGTCTCAAAACAACCCCCTAGGATTTGCCTATAAATGGACTGTAATCTTTTTCAGTGTGGGGTATTCCCCAAGCCAAGGAAATCCCAGATCCTTCCCATACTGGTGTGTTGTTAAAATCTGAATCTTTCCTCCTAGAGGTGAGAAGGTAAATTTTGCTAAATTAAAGTTAAATCAGATAGGGCCATTTAGAGCTTTGAACTCTGAAAAGGAAGTGAATTTCTGTGCTAACAAGCAGTGGATTGTAGTTTTCAATGTGGATGCCAAGAATTAAATGGGGGGGAAATAACTCTTAACAGCAGCTCCTTAAGATTGGGAAGATTTGTAGATTAAGGTCTGGAAGATACCCTCAAGTCATTTAACCCACCCCCCTCACTGTGACAGAGTTCAGGTGTTGAACCCAGATTCTTCAACTACAAATTCAGCATTCTTTCTCTGGCACCCTGAAGCCTGCTTATGTCATTTATAGACTTTAACCTTGGGGTAAGAAATTTGTTAAAAGGGGTGATTCCAATTTCACTGTATCTCGATAGACAGACAGATAGATAGGTAGATAGATTCGACCACTGGAGACAAAATAGATAAGGAATAGATAAGCACATTACAGTATATGAATGTAATAGAATGTTGCTGTGCTGTGAGGAATGATAAACATCTTAAATACAGAGAGGCACAAGAAGATTTATGTGAACTGATGCAAAGTTAAGTAAGCAAAACCAGCAAAACAAGTGTAATGTCTTCAACAATGTAAATAGCAAAAACAACAGCAAAACCATCAAAACTGAATGTTAATTCAAGAATTTCACCCCCACCCCAGTGTCACTGCCTAGCATGGCAGAAGGGCTTGAGTTGCTTAATGAAATTATGAGCTATGCCATTCAGGGTTACCTAAGATGGACAGGTCATAGTGAAGAGTTCTGACATAAGGTGATCCACTGGAGGAAGAAAATTGAATGCACAATTCCAATTAATATCAAAGAGAGATAAGAAGGTTTTCTTAAATGACCAATGCAAAGAAACAGAAGAAAATAATGGAATGGGAAAGACAAGAGATCTCTTCAAGAAAAATGGTGACATTAGGGGAAAGTTTCACGCAAAATTGGGCATGATAAAAGACAAAAATGCTAGGGATTTAACAGAAGCAGAAGAGATTAAGAAGAAGTGGTAAGAATACTATGACAATACTAATAGAAAAAAACTATACAAGAAAGGTCTTAACATCACCAATAACCACAATGGTGTTGATGCAGTTTAGGGGTTAAGGGGTTAAGAGTCCTGCCCAAAAGAATTCGACCCAAGCCTTCTTTCAGCCAAAGACAAGGTTTATTAGAGCATCCATCATATTGGGCAGACTCTTAAGGAGTCTGAACATGGGTAAGCAGTGGTTATATTATAAGAATCTGAGCAGTGGCTAGATTTGAAGAATCTAAACTGTGGCTAGATTATAAGAATCTAAGCATCTTAATGGAGACAAGGTAGACCTTATATACAGAAGGCCTGTGGGAGGGATCCAGGAGTGGCCAAGTAGTCTATGAGGTAATAGAATTCCAGGGAAATGGAGCCTAGGTGGGACCAAGGGTGGGAAGTGGCCTGGGGCCATAGGGAGGCAAGACAATGGAGGGCCAGGCTTGGTCAAGGATAACAGAATTGGGGGATTGGGTGTAGCCACAACGAAAGGCTAGTTGATGGGATTATAGCCTCAGGGGAAGGCCAGAGATTTGGCCATGTGGCCAAGTCCAGGGTTTTCCTTTCTGGGTCCCAGATCCCAACCCCGTCAGTGTGGCTACTGATCTAGAGCCAGACATCCTGGAGAATGAAGTCAAATGGGTCTTAGGAAGCACTGCTAATAGTAAGGCCAGTGGGGATGATGGAATTCCAGCTAAGCTATTTAAAATCCTAAAAGATGATGCTGTTAAAGGGCCACACTCAATATGCCAGCAAATTTGGAAAACTCAACAGTGGCCACTGGATTGGAAAAGATCAGTTTATGTCCCAATCCAGAAGAAGCATACCAGCAAGGTTATGCTTAAAACGCTGCAAACGAAGCGTCAGCAATATGTGAACCAAGAGCTACCAGAAGTACAGGCTGGTTTTCGAAGAGACCAAACTGCCAATATTTTCTGGATTATGAAGAAAGCAAAGGATTTCTAGGAAGAAAAACCATCTACTTCTGCTTCATTGACTACACTAAAAACTTTGACTATGTGGATCACAACAAAATGTGGCAAGTTCTCAAAGAGATGGGAGTACCAGATCATGTTGTTTCCCAGCAAACCTGTATGCAGGGCAAGAAGGAACCATTTGAACCTAACATGGAATAATTGATTGGTTTAAAATTAGAAAGGGAGTACAACAAGGCTGTATATTGTCACCTTATTTATTTAACTTATACGCAGAGTACTTCATGCAAAATGCCAGGTTGGATGAATGAAAAGCTTGAATTGAGGATGCTGGGAGACATATCAACAATCACAGATATGCAAATGATACCACTCTGATTGCAGAAAGTGAATATGAATTAATAAACCTCTGGATGAGGGTGAAAGAAGGGAGTTCAAAAGCTGGCTTGAGCTTTCCGTTGATGGCCACCATCAGGCAGGCTAAGCGTGAACCAGGATGGGGGCCTACAAATACATCCGGGAGCTATAGAGAAAGAAGAGGTCGGATGTCATGCGGTTCCTTCAGCGCGTGCGCTGCTGACAGTACCACCAGCTGTCTGCCCTGCACTGAGCCCTGCGGCCCACCACACCCAGAAAAGCTCGCAGACTGGGGTACAAGGCCAAGCAATCATGCCATCTACCATATTTGTGTTTGACATGGTGGATGAAAGCATCCTGTTCCCAAGGGTGCAACCTATGCTAAACCTGTGCATCATGGTGTCAATCAGCTGAAGTTTACCAGGAGCCTTCAGTCTGTAGCAGAAGAATGTGCTGGTCGCCATTGTGAGGCCCTAAGAGTCTTGAACTCCTACTGAGTGGGTGAAGATTCAACCTACAAAGTCTTTGAAGTTATTCTTATTGACCCATTCCATAAAGCTATCAGACAAAACCCCGACACTCAATGGATCACCAAGCCAGTGCACAAACACCGTGAGATGCACAGGCTTACCTCAGCTGGCAGGAAGAGCAGGGGTCTTGGAAAGGGTCACAAATTCCACCGTACTACTGGAGGGTCTCGCCGTGCTGCTTGGAGAAGGCGCAATACTCTCCAACTACATCGATACCGCTAATTGATGCACATTAATTTGTAAACGTCAGTGTTTAATAAACAACATTTTTGAAGGGGAAAAAAAGCTGGCTTGAAGCTTAACATAAAAAAAAAAAACTAAGATCTTGATAACTGGTCTCATCACTTCCTGGCAAATAAGAGGGGGAGGAATGGAAGCAGTGTTGGATTTTATATTTTTGGGCTCAAAGATCACTGCAGACAGCAACTGCAGCCGCGAAATTAAAAAATGCTCGCTCCTTGGAAAAAAAGCTTTGGCAAATCTGGCCAGCATATCAAAAAGCAGGGACATGGCTTTGCTGACAAAGGTCCATGTGGTCAAAGCTATGGTTTTTCCAGAAGCAGTGTATGGCTGTAAGAGTTGGATTGTAAGGAAAGCTGAGTGCTACAGAAGTGACACTTCTGAATTGTGGTGCTGAAAAAGACTTTTGAGAGTTCCTTGGGCAGCAAGTAGATCAAACCAGTCAATACTTAAAGAAATCAGTTGAGGCTATTCACTGGAAGGTCAAATGCTAAAACTGAAGCTTAAATACTTGGGCCATACAATGAGAAGACAAGACTCATTGGAAAAAGACCGTGATGTTGGGAAAGATTGAAGGCAAAAGGAAAAGGGAACGGCAGAGGATCAGATGAATAGATAGTATCATGGAAACAATGAACATGAACTTGAACAGACTTTGAAAGATAGTGGAGGATTGAAGGTCCTGGCGTGCTATGGTACATGAGGTCATGAAGAGTTGGACACGACTGAACAACAACTAATTCCAGAATTATAATGACCATGATTGGTTCCAAAGGAAAAGAGAGAGAGAGAGAGAGAGATGAGAAGGCATCTCTTCTCCCACCCCACCCACTCCTTTACAGAATCGAGGGGCCATGGGTGTGGGATACTACATATAATGTCATAACTTTTTGATAGGTTGTCTAGTTTTGCAGAACCTTTTTTGCCCTTCCTTAATACTTTATTATAAGGGAGGGAGCTGTGTGGAGAAATATAGTGGAAAACATTAGTGGTATAAAAACAAAAGATATTAATCAAATTTATTTTTTTTTAAATTGTAATCAGTGGAACTAGAAAACTGTGTCTTTCCTAGAAACATAACTTTTTTTTTGGCAAGCTCACATATATATATATATATATAAACTGCTTTAATTCCAATAAGCTTTCCTTACCCACGCCATTAAAAAAAATCTTTTATTTTGCTTAGCAGCAAAATTCTGACAATATAAATTGACTTTTAAGTGATAAGTATTGAAGGTGAGTTAAATTTCACAAAAGAATCAGTCAGTGATTGGAAAAAAAACTAACAAAAGTGATTCAGAAAAATAGCCTAATGTAAAATATATTTTATGTCAGTATGATATCCTTGAATATAGAGAAATTTATTCCAACAAAACTGTAATGAAAAATAACTATTTGAAAGTGTGGAAGAACTGGCCTGCGTCTAGTAATCAAACCAGTTAAAATGATGAAAACCAGAATATTAGATTTTTTTTTTAATGTAACATTTGACTGGGCATTACCTCCCTTATCCACAGAGGGTAACATCTCTGGGTTATATCCAAAGGAGTTTGAATTTACACAGAGTTCGCCACCAGATGGCGCTCTCCTTGAGTTTCTAGTCTAGGACTCTTCAGTCACTCTCCAGAACATGTTCCAGATGGCTACTTTTCAACAGGCTGCAGCAGCATCTTTAGTCCCTCAAGCTTGGACATGCCCGGGCTGCTCCTTCTATCTTGGCCAGGTGACTTTCCCATGCTTGGCTCATAATCAGAAGAGGCTTTTTTTTTTTAAACCTTTTCTGCCTGTGTTCCAATTTAGTCTAAGAATAAAAGAAACATTTACCAAATATTAAAATATGAAAAAGACTACAGCTAATTTAAGCCCTCACCCCTTAGGGGCATTTCACTCTCTTGAATTACTCCTTGTGGTATTCACATTCAGACTCTGCATTCACATTCAAACTCTTGGCATGCTGTGATCACAAAGTTTTTAAGTAATGTAGACAAAAATGAAAAAGGAATACATTTAACTCTTATCTCTAGGTCCACATCTTTCTAGATTTTTGGTGCAGATGGGAAACTTCCAAGTATATGTGAAAAAAAAGTAACAGGGTAAGGAGTGTTCACTCTCCCCTCTCCCTGATCAAGCTTTTGGATTAAAGGAATTCTGGGTGGATGAAGTTCCCTAGGAATTAGATTCAAAGCAGCTCACGGTCCTCATCACAGTCTGAGAGATGCTGATCAAGACTGCTCAAATCCACATGCCTGCTTTGGCCCTGACTATTCACACCTCGGCACTGCCTTTACCTCAGCCTCCAATTCAGTTATCTCTGCAGAAGAGGAAAAGAACAAAGTGCAGACACCTTCCTTTTATCTTCTAACACGGGCTTCTGTTCTCAGTAGCAAAGAAAGGACCATTGTGATCTCAGATGGGGGTTGGGGAGGGGGTGGGCCTGGGAAGTAGGGCAGTCCTGTTCTGTTGCAGAATAATAGCGTCTCCACCTGCCTCTCTCTTTCCGTGAATCCTTTCCTTGAGTGCAGAGGAAAAGTTCCAGAGATAAAAGGGCAAAGATAGCTCTTACCAGGATACATTCACAAGACCAAGTCAATATCCATTTATATTGCTTAAAACTTTTCAGAATCACAGAGCTGGGGAAAGGGGCCTTAGAGGTTATCTTGTCTAACCCCTTTATTTACAGGTAAGGAACCAGAGGCATAAGAAGATTACTTGCCCAAGTTTATGGACCAAGTTAGTGACAAAGCGGACTACAAGGCAGGTCTCCTTGCCTCATATTGCTATTTTTCTCCCATTAGACCATAATGCATTGCAGGACCGTTGGATTAGTAACAAAGCAGGAGCACTGGACCCGTTGATCTCCTTCTAATCTTGATTCTGTTCATCTGTGAGTTGTTTTTCTCTCTGGAGTCTAAGGTATGTACACAGATTGTACTAGATGGTTTCCTCAGTCCCTTTTGACTTTGAAACTATCCGATTCTGTGCCTGGAAGATCCCCAATACTGAGTGAATGAATGAAATAAGAAGCATTTATTAAGCACTTATTGTATGCCAGGTATGATGCTAAATGTTGGAAATACAAAAGTAAGACTGTCCCTGCCTTCAAGAGTCTTTTACAATCTACTAGGGAAGACAACACGTACAGATTGCCAGGAAAGGGAGTTTTGGTCTAGCAAATCATCAGGATGGTGAGTTGATCCTTGGTGTAGATGATTGACAAACCCTTAGAAACAATGGTGGTATGGGTTTGGTGGTTGTGCCCAGAGCAGGAGAGGGAAAGTAGCAACAAGAGAAAGGGAGACATACAAGCAAGGTAACTGGGCAGGTGACTGGGATGCAAACAATGGTCTGGTGGGATAGTTTCTGGAGGCCCAGGTCTGGAGTGTGCTGTCCAAGGTGACGAGAAGCAGAGCAACATAGCTTGGGTCGATGCCTGGATGGAATGGGAAACAGAGTCTGGTCTTTGGCCAGCTAGATATAGTGGACCAATGAGTGTTCACACTCACCAAACGAGACATCTCAGCTCTAGGGAAAGAGTTCTGAAACCTCAGAAATATTGTAAGGCCTCCAACATGCTGGGTAGAGCCTTTATGGTAGATTTCTAGAAAGGTATAGACAAGGTTGGCATGAGATGAGAAGCCACTAACGACTGAGATATGCATCGGCAGAAGAAACAACCATCCTTCATCCCTCCCATTAGAAAAAGGGTATTTCTCTAATTCAGCTGCCATCTCTTTGCAGATAACTCCCATTGATCCAGCCCTTGTATCCTGAGCACCAGTCCTGAATCACCAACTGCCTATTGGATGGCCCTACTTGAATACAACATAAATATCTCTAACTCGACATGTCCAAATCAAAATTCAATACTTCTCCATTAAACTGCCATTAAACCTCTCCTGACTTCTCTGTGTCTGCCAAGGACACCACCATTCTTCCAGTTTTGCATTGCATCCTTAGCACAATCCCCAACTCTTCATCCTCAGTCACTCTCCATATCCAATCAATTGTTACATACTGTCATTTCTAATTCTACAACATCTCTCATACACTTCCCCTTCCCTCTACTCACAAGGCTATCACTCTAATTTAGGCCCTCACTATCTCTTACCTACACTATTGTGATAGGCTCCTAATTCATCTCCCTGCCTGTAATATCTTCCTTCTCCAATCCATTGACCATGAAGCTGTTAAATCGATGTTCCCAAACATGGGAACCATGTCACACTCCTGCTCAGGAAGTTACAATGGCTCCCTATTTCCCCTAGGATTAAAAACAATCCACTTAGCATTTAAGGACATTCCAAATGTTGGAGGGAAAATAGGTACATTAATACATTGTTGGTGAAGCTGTGAATTAGTCCAGCTCTTCTGGAAAACAATTTGGAAGTATGTAAAAAAAAAAATCTACTAAGTTTATACCCCAAAAAGATCAAAGAAAGAAGGAAAGGACTCATATGTACAATGAATTGGAAACTGAGGGGATGCTCAACAACTGGGGAACAGCTGAATGAGTTATGGTATATGAATGTGATGGAACAATATTGTACTATAAGAAATGATGAAGGGGATGGTTTCAGAAAAAACCTGGGAGGACTTTTATGAACTGATGCAAAGTGAGGTGAGTAGAAACCGGAGAACAATATTACAAAGATAACCAACTTTGAAGGACTTAATAGTGCTGACCAATACAACGACTAACCAGAATTCCAAAGGACTCGTGAGGAAACATGCTACCCACCTCCAGACAGAGAACGGAAGGACTAAGAGGAAGACTGAAGCATTTTTCCTTTTTTTCTTTTCTTTTTTTTAACATACTAGTGCTGGAATTTATTTTGCACGGGAGTTTTGTTTTTCTTTTTATGCCCTTCTTAATGGGTGGGGATGGGGAGAGGAAAAGGAGATAATTCAGAACAGAACATAAAATAAAATTGAATTTTTTTAAAGCATTCAAGATCATTCACAATAGAGCTCTAATCTAATCTGTCCCTCCAGGCTGATTTCACATTACTCCCTTTCACACAATCTACATTGCAGCCAAACTGACCTATTTTCTGTTCTCCATACACGAAATTCCATCTCTTGACCACAGACCTGTGTTCAGGCTGCCACCTGTGTATGGAATGTAATCCTTCCCTCACCACCTGCGCCTCTTAGAATCTTTAGCTCTCTTTATAATCCAGCTTTTGTCAGCTACAAGAGGCCTTCCTAATTCCCCCAGATTCTAATGCTCACTTTCCCCCAAATTTACAAATACATAACCCCTTACATATTTATATACATATATGTGCTGGGGCGGCTTGGTGGTGCAACGGATAGAGTGCCAAGCCTGGAGTCAGGAAGACTCATCTCCCTGAGTTCAAATCTGGCCTCAGACACTTATAGCTGTGGGACCTTGGGCAAGTCACTTACCCCTGTTTGCCTTGGTTTTCTCATCTGCAAAATGAGCTGGGGAAAGAAATGGCAAACATCTCCAGTATCTTTGCCAGGAAAACCCCAAAGGGGTCACAAAGAGTTGGACTTGACTGAAAAACAACTGAAACACTTATATACAGACATATAGGTAGATACACATGTGTATGTTTAGGATATCCACATATACTATATACACACGTAAGTATATATGTGTGTATATACATGTAGCGTGTGTGTGCACATATGTATAGCAGTGATGGGGCAGGCAATGACCAGGGGTGTTTAGACACTTTATTTGCCGTTTCTTCTGGATTCATTGCCTAGATGGGTTTCCCTTCTGTATTGAGAGTTGTATGAAAGGATCTACAATTCTCTATAATTTTTAACCCCATGTCCCCAGTCAGAGGCAGCACTTCTGACCAAACACCTTTAATACTAAGGTCTTCCTCTTCTCTAGGGGTGCTTGCCCTCAATTTCCTCTTCCCATCAGTTTTCTCGATAAGTACACCCAGACTAGTAAATGCCGGTGGATAAACATTGTTTATAAATACAAAGAAAGGCAAACAGACTTTCCCCTTGCCCGGAGGGAAAGACTTCAGGATCCTAAGAGGAGAGAAAAGAGATTCAGAATTACCTCCCCAGGGTGAGAAGGAACAGGAAGGGGCTCAACCCCACCACATCAAATATTCCTGGGGCCCCTATTGTCCAAATGGCCTCAGTAATCCATCCAGTCTCCGGGCACCTGATCTGAATTATAAGGGTCCTCCAGAGGTGTGGCTAATTATGTTCCTCCTCCAACTTTGCAGCCTTTCTGATTCATTCAGGGGACTTGACATAAAAGCTTCACCAGGTCTGGCCAGTTTTCTGCAGTTAAATTAGTTGTCTCTTGTCAGCTTTTTCTTTGACTAGGTCCTGGGTTTTCAAGGACCACTCCCTTACATATATTTTGTATGTATTTTGCACATTAGAACATAGACCTTCAGAGCTGGGAAAGGTAATTGTATTACTTAAGTGAGTTGTGTTTGAAACATCTTGGGTTCCTTCCCCCAGTGATTTCCTGGACCTTTTTATAGCCACCAACAAATGCAGGAAAAGGCAAGGAGCTGGGAGTGAATCACTTGGGTTTGTTAACATAAATGGAGCTTTCAAAAGTTATGTTAATTAACTGCCTATTAATTTAAAATTGTGGCAGTGGGATATTTATAGTGAGTGAATTACTTTATGGAAGTCATGGCCAAAGTGCCTGACAGTGGTTCCTCTATGGTCCGTGAGCCTGCTTATGCAGAGGGTCTGCATGGGGGTCATTCTGGAAAGAGGACCCACCCCATCTCTTAGGTCTATGGGGATCAGGACAGGTAGCAGGTACTGAAGCCACCGCTCTAATGGGAGAGACCTGCCTGAGCCCAGGCAGAGACAGTGGGGCAGAGTACCAAGCAGAGAGAGATTCCTCGCCAAGTCTGATTGATCCCCAACCTTGAATCCCCCAGTGACGCAGTTCCCAAAGCACTGGGAGCTGGAGGGAAAGTTGGCCACCCATCCCCCTTTCCCTCATTGACTTTGGAAGTGGGGCAAGGGTCATTGTCCTCCAAAAAGATCACTCTTTTGTACTGACTTTTTGTACTGGCCCCAGACTGGAAGCTGGGAAATCTCTACTGGAGAGACCGAGGGGGCCTGAGGGTTTTCATGCTGTATCTTTTGAATTCTGAACTGCATTCAGTGAACACAATCTATACTGCCAGCGCCTGTTACTTTGGGTGAGACTCAAAGAAGAAGAATCTTAATGGGATGGAGGCCAGCTGAGCCAGTTTGGATAAGTTTGTAAAATATTGTGGGATGATCTATCTTCTTTGTGCTCCTTGGATCGAGGAAGGAAGAACTGAGCAGGCACTGGAAGGCTAGGGGGATGGGGGTGGGCAGGGGAAGGGGCTTCTTAGTACATGCACAAAGATCCAGGAAATGGGCAACATCCTGGCTTGCCTCTGGAAGGGGCCTTTCTCTGGATAACTACTGTTCCCATGTATGTGTTTGTCTCCTGCTGGTCCAGTGTCTCCCATGACATAGGCAATGGGAGTATGGGAAGTTGAGGGAAAAAAACTCTTCTCTCTCCCTCTGAGGGGGTTGGCTCTAAGTGACCACTTGGGGAGGGAGAACTTAAGCTACCTGAATCCTGTGGGGCCACAGCAGCTAGTCCAGAAAACTGATATAGGAATCATCAGTGGCAGAGGTGGAGGGGCCTTAGAACAGGGAATGTCAGAGGTAGAGGGGCCTTAGAACAGGGAATGTCAGAGCTGGGAGGGCCTTTAGAACACAGAATGTCAGAACTGGGAGGGCCCTCAGAACAGGGAATGGTAGAGCTAAGAGAAGGCTTAGGACATGGAATGTCAGGGCTGGGAGGGCCCTCAGAACAGGGAATGTCAGAGCTGAAAGTAAAAATAATAGCTTTCCTTTCCCTAAGGCTTTTGGCATATAAAGCACTTACCTTACCTCTGTGTGGCAGATAATACAAATACCATTATCTCTGTGTAGTCCCAAAGATTTCCCTTCACACGTGTCCCACTCCCCCAAATGCTACCCCAAGTTTAAGTCATGTTGTGGTTTTGAGTCAGCATTCTCTAAAAATCATGGCTCATGAAACCCCCACCAGTGTGTTTCATTTACTAGTCAGCCAGAAGACATATTGGGTCAGAGCAAAAGATATTTAGTTAAATAACACAGCAGGATTAGTGGCAAAAAGAGCCATGCACTCAGGGGAAGACTTTTCCACCAGTTCCCAAATCACCAGGGGGAAAGGGACACAGAGAGGGAACACATGTAGGCAAGAGCACACCCACTGAGAGAAGTCATGTGTGTGTGTGTGTGTGTGTGTGTGTGTGTGTGTGGACGTACATATAGCCAGCATACCCCAAACTTCCACGTGTGTCTGGGAAAATTCCCAGGCACTCTATTGCAGAGCTCTAAACATCCTCTGTGATGACTCTGGGGGAACTGAAGTCTCTGCTACGCACTTCTCTCTCCTTCCTCCCTCCCTCTCTCTTTCTGCTGAGATTCTCTGACAATCTGTACTCCCCATTCAAGGATCTCTTCTAGTTCTGATGTCCTCTGTGTTCTGTGTGCGTCTATACCAAAGGTAACTCTTTGTCTTCATCATGACAGATGTGCATCTTTCCCCTGTCTCATATAAGGTGGGTTTGGACCCTGGGGAGGGGAAGAGTTAAGGGGCCTCTCACTTATTTGGGTATAGCTCCTACTAGGGGTGGGGAACCTGCAGCCTCCAGGCCACATGTGGCCTTCTAGGTCCTTGGGTGCAGCCTTTTGATTGAGTCCAAGTTTGACAGAACAAATCCTTTTATTAAGGGAATTTGTACGGTGAAATTTGGATTCTGTCACAGGGCCACACTTGAGGACCTAGAGGGCCACATGTGGCCTCGAAGCCAAGGGTTCCCCACCCCTGAAACTCTCTATCTACTACCCATTGACTTTCCCAGGGAACCTTCCCATCTGCTCTCAAGCTCTGTACCCCAGACCCTTTCTCCCAGATGCCTCTGGGAGGACTCAGTGAGGCTCTCACCCACCATCAGGTAGGTTCTAGGGTACGGCTACCACTATGGCTCACAAGTCCCATCAGTGTAGTTCCTGTTAAAATTCATCTGACAGACACAATTAGCTCTTAGAAAAGGCATTTAGTAAGACAGCTTTGTAAGGCTAGAGACCGCAGAACCTCCCCTCATAACACGGAGGCTGATATAAAGCCCGTAGGAAGAGTGGGTACAAAAAAGAGTGGGCCAATGACAGTGGGGTGCACACATGGGGAGCACACATGGCCAAGGCTTGTCACCCAGCCCCAGAGTCCCTTCTGTGTTCCTGCAGTCCTCTGGGCTGACTGAGTTGGTCTGGAGGCAAGGTCTCAGTTGTGCCTCTAAGTTTCTGTCCACTCCACAACTACTGGATGGTACATGTGTTCTCAGACTGATGACTGTTCCTAAGGCTTAGTAAGCCCCACCCTAGCCCCAAGGCCAACTGCACTGGCCTTCTAACTCTGGCAGAGAGAGAGGTGTTCACACTCTGTACAGGAATCATTGGGAGTTAACACCTTATTACCAGATCTACAAGGGGGGTCCAGCGACTGCCCCCTTTAACTCCATCTGTGGCACTGACTTGGCGGGATGGAGTGCACACATGCACACACACTTACAACGACAGTCTGCAATCTTCTGACCCTACAGGGAGATAGGGCTTTAGAGAATAAGACAGAGAGGGCATATAGGACAGGAGAGAGGACGGGTGAAAATGCAATGAGGAGAAAGAAGAGGAGGAACGAGAGTAAGGCACAGAAGGGGAGAGATAGGGAAGGAACATAGGTTTATAAGATCACAGATTTATAGCTAGAAGAGAACGACTTTCCCATTTCGCAGATGAGAAAACTGAGACCAGGGACTTGCCCAGGATCACCCAGCTAATAAGCATCTGAGTTAGGATTCACATCCAAGGCCTTCCTAACCCCAAGTTGAGTGTTCAATCCACTACATCAGCCTGTTAGAGGCCCCGGGGGACGAAGGTGGAGGAGGGGATGGTGGCTCTGACACTGAGCTGCCCTGAGGGCCATCATGGCTGGTTGATCCATATTCCAGGCTGAAGCAAATTTGGGGGCAGGGGCAGCCCAAGAGGATGGGGACAGGCTGGATTGAGAAAAGCATTTGGTCGACCTCAGAGCAGAAATGGAAGTGGCTGATATTTCCCACCGAGCCACCCCCTCCTGGCTAATGCCAAGATTTCCCTCAGGAGGGCTCCTAGGTGGTCAGCCTGGGGTGGGAGATGAAAGGTGGAGGACCTGGATATCCAAAGGGGAAGAGAGGCCCTTCCCCCTCCAGGTACTGAAGCCTTGACTCGTTATAAGGGAGTGAAATTTCACCTGGGACCAAACCTGGCCGAGGAACCAAAGGGCCTGACACTGAAAACGTGATCCCCTGTGAGGCTGGGGAGGTGGGTCAGGAGACTGTGTTGATCCCAACTCCAACCCCCTCAAAGACCCAGAGTTATTCTTCTCCCCGCCTTGAGGACCCAGCCATCCGGAACCATTAGCCCCTGAGCCCTTGGAGACCCAAGAATCCTGATCTGTAACCTGTCTCCTCAGGTGCCTGTGTGTACTAATCCTCTAGCTCTTGTCCCCTCAGGGACCCAGGAGTCCTGATACCCCATCTCTCACTCCTCTTGGTGACTCAGACAACTTGACTCCCCAGGTGGGGTGCCAGACCTCAACCCCTCAAGAGTTAGCCTTCCCTGACTTTCCAGCCCCTGCCCATTCAGGGATCCAGGTGCCCAGGCCCCCAGCTGCCACCTCTCTCTCTCTCTTCACGGTCCCACGGCATCATCATCAGCAGCAAAGGGTACCTAGGGGCTGAGCCCCACAGGATTGGGTCTCCTACATCCAGGTCTGCTACGCCAGCCTGTGTAATGACATCAGCAGCAGAACTTCCACCCTGAGGCTGCCTCCCTCAAGTAGCTTGGGACCTGAGGGAGAGGAGGCCCTGGGGAGAGACAGGAACATGCGCTGGGAGAGATGCCGCAGATCCTCTCTTTGGAGGGAAATTCACCATTGGCATGGCCCTGATGGGAGTCAGGGGCTCTGGTTCTAGTCCATCTCTGCTTGTGGGTTGCTTGGGCAATGCCATTCAATTAAATTTTTTTTTTTTTGGTGAGGCAATAGGGGTTATGTGACTTGCCCAAGGTCACACAGCTAGTGTTGTCATTCAATTAATTTCAACAAATATTAAGCACCTACTCTGTTCAAGTCAAGAGGCATCATAAACTTCAGTGGATAGAACTGGAATAAATAAGATCTGGACTCTCAGATACTTGCTCTGGAACTGTGACCAGACCACTCACCCCCTCATGATCCCTGGTGATGCTCTAAGACTGCTAACTCTAAGTTAGAGATCACTGCTTGGTGTGGGTGGAAAGCAGCTCCCACTTCAGTAATCCCTTACATGATAACGTCACAAACCCAAATAGGCAAGGCACCTGCTGAGCAGTGGATGTGCTGAGACAAAAACCCAACAGTCCCTGCCCTCAAAGAGCTTATATTTTATTGGGTGGAGGGAGAGATACAATGTGTATAGAGAAATAGACACATAGGTAGCCTTTGTTAGAGACATATACAGATTGATGAGAGAGAGAGAGAGATTGATGATTGATGATGGACAGATACATGCATAGAAAAAAAGATGGGGGCAGCTAGGTGGCACAGTGGATAGAGGCCCTGGATTCAGGAGGACATGAGTTCAAGTCCGGCCTCAGACCAAAGACTTGACACATACTAGCTGGGTGACCTTGGGCAAGTCACTTAACCCCGATTGCCTCACTAAAACAAACAAACAAACAAACAACAAAGATAGATTGACTGATGGATAGATAGATGATGGATAAATGGATGATTAGATGGCTAGAAAGATGGATGGATACAGATCAATAGAGGACAGATAGAAAGATGGACAGATAGATGGAGATAGACTGATGGATAGATACCAAATAGATAGATGAATACATAGACAAACAGATGGATAGATAGATAGATAGACTAATGGATAGATAAATAGATGATGGATAGATAGACAGAGCACATGCACACATCCATATAGACATACAGTAATTTCCAGAGAGAGCATTAACAACTGGGTGAGGTCAGAAAAGGCCTCATGGCTCTTGAGATGCCCCTTAAAAAATGCCAGAAGGAGGAAGTGAATTGCAGAAAAGGGGTCCACTTGTGCAAAGGTGATGGGAGATATCCAATCATGGATGAGGAACATCTGGCAACCCAGGTGGACAGGAACAGAGAGAACATGAATCTAGAAAAGTAGGAGGGAACCCTACTGGGGAGGGTCTTAAATTCCAAGCTAAGGATTTCATATTTTGTCCCAGGGCAATCGGGGGCTATTTAAGATCTTTGAGTAGGGGAGTGACATGATCAGATTTGTGATTTAAGAATATCCATTTGGAGGCTGTGTGGAGAATGGGCCAGAGAGACGAGACTGGAAGCTGAGGGAGCTGGGGAAGGCTTTTGCTTAGAGCGTGTTGCATTTTGCAGTGGCAAGAGGCGATAAAGGTAATGGTCCTGGGCTCTGTCCATCCTCCCCACAGTGAATATGTCGGAATGTAGAAAGGTGTTGGGAAAGATGCATGGAGTGGGGAGGGGCCTTTCTAATACTGTCTCTCTTCCACCCCCAAACAGCTGACCCAGTCACCCTCCCCCAGGGGTCCTCAGTGCCCAACATGTTTGGGTCTGAGATCTTGCTGGAGCAGAATTCCTTCCCCTTGGATCCAGAAGGATCCATGCATTGTTACAACGGAAACTTCAGTCTCCATGGAGTGACATTCATCGCCGGGGTCCTACGGAGGCAGGGGTCGGCTCGGAGGTGTGCATCTGTGTGCCCAAAGGCCCAAGGCAATTGAGCCTTGAGTTGAGTTTGGGGGAAAGGGAGTGGGAGATCAGGACACCTGGGTCTCTAGTTGTGGATCAAGAATGTGTTCTCTTGGGGCAGCTAGGTGGTGTAGTGGATAGAGTACCAGTCCTGGATTCAGGAAGACCTGAGTTCAAATCTGGCCTCAGATGCTTGACACTAGTTTAAAAGCTGTGTGACCCTGGGCAAGTCACTTCACCCCACTGCCTAGCCAAAAATAAAAAATGTGTCCTTTCTCTCTGTGCCTCTTCTCTGTCTCCTTTTCTCTTTCTTTCTCTTCTTCCCTCCGTCTCTCCCTTCCTTTCTCTCTTTGACCCTCTACTTGCCTCTCTTTCCCTGTCTCTATCTTTCTCTTATTATCTCTCTTTCCCTTTCTCTCTTTTTTGGTGTCTCTTCAATTTTCCTTCTCTCTCCCTCTCCTTGCCTTTCTCTCTCTTTGACTCTCTGTATTTCTCTGTGTCTGTCTCTATCTTCCTCTCTCACTCTCTGTTTCTCTGTCTGTGTCTCTCCTTCTGTCTCTGTTTCTGTCTGTCTGTCTCTATCTTTCTGTCTCCCTCTCCTTCTCCCTCTCATCTCTCTGTCTCTGTCTCTCTCCTCATCTCTGTCTCTGCCTCTCTTTGTCTGTCTCAGTTCTCTCTGTCTCCCATCTCTGTCTCTCTCCGTCTCTGTCTATGTGTCTGTCTGTCTCTCTGACCATCCTGGTTCCACTGGCCATCCAATTCACCTACGAGCTGTGGCCTTCTGGAAGGGATGTTGGGCCCCCAGCTGTGGCAGAGAGTGGCTAGACAGAACTCCCGAATGCCAAAGGTACTCCCACTGCCTTCCTCCTTCCAAGCAGGGGTGAGGGGAGGGCTGCTCCTGGCCCTTGGGGAAATCTCCCTCTACCCTGATGATACTCACTCCCTCAGGCCTCCTCAGGACCCTCCACCTCCTGGGCCTATGGCCTCGACTTCTCCATGACTCTATTTTATTTCCCTGTGATCAAGACCTTAAACGTTAATGTCTCTGGAATCTCCTGTGACCTGCTAAGCCCAGCAACTGAGTCCTGGGTCTGGAAGGTGGAGGTGGGGAGGGCAGGAGGGGGGATCAGCTGGAGGATAAGCACCCCTTTATTGAACCTGTGCTGCTGCCGGAGGCCAAGGGGGAGGCAGCAGGAGGGAGAGGGGCCAAAGATACACCCAAATGCACTGAGTATGTCTTGTCAGATGGTAGCTCTCCCCGCCTCCAGTTCTCCATACTGGATTCACCCAGCATCCCCCTTCCCTTCATTCAGTGACATCACCCTCACACATCCCCCCTTCAGTGTTCCCGTTCTAAGGCCCCTCCCAGCGCTGACATTACCTGTTCTAAGGCCCCTCCCAGCTCTGACATTCCCTGTTCTAAAGCCCCTCCCAGCCCTGACATTCTCTATTCTAAGGGTCGTCCCAGCTCTGACATTCCCTGTTCTAAGGCCCCTCCCAGCTCTGTCATTCCCTGTTCTAAGACCCCTCCCAGCTCTGACATTCCCTGTTCTAAGGCCCCTCCCAGCCTTGACATTCCCTGTTCTAAGCCTCCTCCCAGCCCTGACATTGCCTCTTCTAAGGCTACCCCCATCCCCCTGCCCAGCCCTGACATTCCACTTTCTTAGGGGTAGTATGATACAATAGAAGAGGGTCAGAGGGCCTGGGTTGAAAATCTGCATGTGTGACCTTAAACACTTCAGCTTTATGGGGGGGCCCCCCACAAGGGTCTTTCTAGCTCTACCTCTAGGACCCCAGGGGACCTCTCAGCTACTGAGATTAGCATTGACTGACTGGCTTGAGGGTGGGGCCCTTTGGGGACCTGCTGCATTGGCACCTCCTCTGTATTCCTCCCCCGCCTAGTGACCCCAGTCTGGATTGTGCACCCCTCCCCTAAGATGAATGAGATGAGAAGAAGCCCCAGCCCAGCCCCGGAGCAGCAGAGCCCTGGCCCTAGCTCTGGGGGGCCTCCAGCCCTCTGGAAGTCTGAGTGACCCAGGAAAGGTATCTCACTGTCAGTGACTGAGAAATGTGGTCGTCACAGCAAGTTGGAAGCTGGACGGCGTCCAAGCGTCAGTGGGGTCAGCCCACCCGTCCTAATCCTCGCAGCTCCCCCCCAGCCCTCTCCCCGTGACTCCTGCTTCTGTTTCTGGGCCAAGGAGAAGAAGCAGAATCTCTCTTCCGGGGACAGACCCTGGAGACCTGGAGAACAGCTCCTTTGACATTCCCAGGCTTGTCTGCGGTGGGCATGGCACCCCACTTTCTTCTAACGATCCTCCCGTGGGAACAACCTCAAGGCTCTTCACCACCCCCTGGAGAGGGTTTCCAGGGTATCCATCAACAGATATTCCTCCCATGAGGGTCCCTTCCTTCTGCTATCTTGCCTGGCCTCTCTGTCTCTCCTCTGTCTGTCTGCCTCTCTGTCTTTGTATCTCTCCCTCTTTCTGTCTCTGTGTGTGTCTCTCTCCTTTCTGTCCCTCCTCCCTCTCTCTTCTCTCTCTGTCTCTGCCTGTTTCTTCCTGTCTGTCACTCTGATTCTCTCTCTCTGTCTCTGTCTGTCTGTATCTCTCTCCCCCTCCGTCCCTCCCTCTTTCTGTGTCCTTCCCTTTTGCCTTCTTTCTCCTCCCTCCCTCCCTCTCTCTGTCTCTGAGTCTCTGTCTCTTCCTCTCTCAGCTATGGGGCCCTAAGAAAACCTTTCATTTCTATTCACCCCGGACCATCAGCACCGCTTCCAATCTAGCCTCCCCAACTGAGAATAACCCCTAGGGACGTGGGACCCGCCCCTGAAGTTAGAATTTAGAAGCCCTAAATGCCCCTACTTCCCCATGCAGCCACAGCGCTGAAGCCCTAAAAAGAAATTCTTTTGGCCAAAGCCCTCGGCCCCGACACACAAATGGCCCAGCATCAGAAGCGGATATGCTCTTTTCAGCATGTATCCTCCAAGGGCCACGGCACCCTTCCATCTGCCCTGAAGCTTAACCCCTTCTCAGTGCTGTCTTTCCCTTCCAGAACGGGGGCTCCCGGAGAGCACAGGTGGCTGTACTTTCCTCTTTGTAGCCCCTGCGGCAGGGTGCTTGGGGTGCATGGAGAGCCGGTCTTGGGGTCAAAAAACTGGCCTTTGTCTAATACTACCTGTGTGACCCTGAATGTGTCACCTAACGTGGTGCAGAGAAGGTGCCCAACAGCCTGGGTAGTAGGAGGGTTGTGTGCCGGTGAAATCATGTGCCCGGTTCCTAGGCCTCTCCTGGAGCAGACGGGATGAGGGGCGCGACAACTGTCTTCAAATATTTAATAAAAACATCAGTCTTCGAGGTAGGATAAGCTAACCGTCTAGAGATGGATGTGCAATATATACTATATACGTATTTATGCATATATGTAGATATGCATACGTGCACATACACATATATGTGCATAGGTATGCCACGCAGCACAATTATTGATTTTTTGGTGCTCAATTAAGGAACATTTATGAAGCACCTACTGGGTGCTAAGCACCGGGGATACAGAAGGAGGCAAAAGACAGTCTCTGTCCTCAGGGAGCTTACAGTCCAGGGGGAGGAGACAGAGGCTCAGAAAGGCCGAATGGTTTGTCCAGAGAGGCCCAGCCCTTTGCTGCTGGGAGGATGAACTGAGGGGGATATCTTAGCTTGCAGACAGACATACTGTGCTAACGTCTCACTGCACACAGTCATTTTCCAGTGGGGAATATCTCTGCCTCCTTGCCATGTGGAGCTGGCCCTGGGTTCTGAGGTGGGGGTGGGGGTCTTCCATCTACCCTAAGACCCCTGACCCCTGCCCCCAAGAACAGAATACTAGAAATAGAAAAAGAGGCCAGTCCCTGCTCTAGCAGCGTCCAGCCTCCAAGGGCAGTCTGGACAACAGGAGAAAGCGTCCCTTCTGAGGACCCGCCTAGCCAAGCAGGCAGAGGCTGGCCCTCTGGTCACTGCTCTGTGGCCAGGTCAATGCAAGCTGGCCCCTCCCCTTCTGCAGACCCTCTAGGAGCTTTGGCCGGGCTCTCCGAGGGAGATCCCACCGGGTGGTGCCCAGCCTGACATCCTGCTGACCAAGCCTGGGGGTGGCCACGTGCCAGACCCCCCCCCCAAGAGCCAGGTCCTGCCTGCCCAAGAGGGCAGAAGTGGGGGAGGGGAGAAGGGACAGACTAGGGGGGGGACTGTTCTCATTATTAGTTATCATGAGTCCTAGTGAGTATTATAATCAATATAATGTATTACATTATCAATAAACGCAATTAATGTATTCACTAATGTGTCACTGGGTGGTGATACTACACTACATCACGATGGTTATATGATTGGAGTATCCTAGAAGAGGGGGCTAGGCGGCAGGATGGTCGGAGCGTGGGATTGGGGGGGGCAGAAAGATCCCAAGTTCAAGTCCTTGTTCAAGTTCGTCATTCTTCAGACATTGACTGGCTGTGTGACCCCCGCCCCACCCCCCCTCGCAAGTCACTTCACTCTGTGCCTCAGTTTCCTCATTGTGAAATGCGGCTAATGCTAGCGCCTGCCTGCCTGCCGGGGTCGTCTTGAGGACAAACAGATCGTTATTTGTAAAATCCTCGGCCATTTTGCTTTATAAATGGTAGCTCCTCTCCACCCCTTCTCCTCCCCCCGGGCGGGGTGAGCCTGGTTCGAACTCGGCTCTCGATGCCCCATTGGCTGAGAGCTGGAGAGCGGGAAGGTCGACTCGATGTCCCATTGGTCAGTGGCAGAGCTCGGAGGCGATTGGTGGAGGCTTCGGAAGGAAGACGACCGGCGGAAGCGATGGCCCGCCCCCTGGCTCTCGGCTCCACGTCCCCCTCGAGCCCGTTTCCTCGCAGGCTGAGGTAACTGACCCGGCCACGCCCCGCGTGGACGCTGGCCCTCGGCCCCTCCCCTCGTGATTCCATCCCACCCCTCCCCCATGCCTCCCCCACCCGGTGCTTCCCACACCGTCACCAGTGTGACCCTGTCCCCCATTCCCCTTCTGCTGTCCTGGTGATTCCTGGTTCCGCTCCCCACTTCACGTGACCCTCCCCGCCCCCATCCCACGCTTTCCCCCGTGACCCCCCCCCTTATACCTGCCTGCCCCCTTGGGGCTGCTTTCCAGGTAGTCCAAGAGGTTTTCGGGTGCAATGAAGCCGTGGCCGGCGTACACAAAGCTCTTCGGGGATCCTGGCTCATTCTTTTTTTTTTTTTTTTAAGTCAGTCAGGATTAAGTGACTTGCCCAAGGTCACACAGGTAGTACGTGTCAAGTGTCTGGTCTGAGGCCGGATTTGAACTCGGGTCCTCCTGACGTCAGGGCCGCTGCTCCACCCACTGCGCCGCCTAGCTGCCCCCCGGGGCGTTCTTCAGAGGGTAAAGGTCCAAGGTCACAAAGGCTGGGGAGACTGCGGGCCTGGGACAGGGAGGACAGCGGGGAGCATCGGGGAGGCCTGGAGAGAGGGAGGAGAGGCAGAGGCGGACAGCCGGGCGGCGGGGCGGCGGCGGCGGGGCAGCGGGGCAGCTCTGGGCTCTGCCCAGTCAGGGATGGCCGGGGCTTGGCGGGCAGCCGGTCAGGGTGGGGGAAGGGCGGCCGGCCGCCCCAGTGTCGCGTTCCTCTGACACCTGAGGCTTGCGAAGAGCTTCACTCACCGAACTGCGTAGAGAGAGGCGAATGTCATTATTGTCATTTTATCATCACCTTCCTACTTCGGCATTTCAGCGGGTGGCATAGATATGAGTGCCCCCTCCCCGCGCAGATCAAAACCCAGCTGTTCCTTAGCCTCTGGGATTTCTTGCCCCTGTTAAAGGAGGTAACATTGGGAAAGCACTTTGCCGGCCTCAAAAGCCTGTGTACTGGCCAGTTCTGGTTTTCATTGTGCTGCCTAGGATATCCCCAGGCCCCAGAGGCCTTTCTCTGGGTCTTCTGTTCTCCAGATCCCAGGGCACCGCCCGGCTGTCCATCTGGTATCTTTCCCCTGCTGCATGACCAGCCCACCTTTCTCCCACCACGCAGCTGCACCGTTTAGGCCACTCAGGATCCCTACTCTATGAGGCTTGTGGCCTTTCAGGATTCACGGCCAGATAGCACAACCGAGAGCATCCTGGTGTTTAGACAGATGGCTTTTTGTGTCAGGGTACAGTTTCGGATCATTGAGCACGATCCAGTGGCTTCAATGCCCGCACTCTTCCTCCTGTCCGTGCCCAGCCCGGTTTATTATCCTTCTTCAGTGCCTGTCCGAGAGAAATATACCGAGAGGCCCAGTGGCCTGCCCCTACAATTGCGTGCCGTGGTCTGTGCGGTAGAAATTCTTCACGCACTTGTTTGTCTGATTTTTTCCTTTGTGGATGGAGAGGGCAATCTCTTTTGAGTATGCCTGGATCTTATTAATTCGATGGGGGGGGGCCTAATGCAATCAGAACAAGGTCATTGCCAAATGACGGGAGCAGCTGCAGGGGCTCATCCTCTCTGAGAGATTACTCTTCTATTTAGAGGCCTAGCTGGGTAGGCTCCGAGATAGAGGCAAACACCCCTAGAGGGCAGAGGTCACACTCTTTTATGGATTAGTTGATATTGATCACTCATGATTAGTTTGAATAAAGTTATTCCTGTGGCTGGCTATTAAAGTACGGTGTAAGACTTTAACATATGCATGGGAGTCTTATACTTGTTGGAAGAGAGCCTTTAAGGCAGTTTTGCACTACCAAGTCAAATGCCTTTTTATAATCAACAAACAGTAAACACACAGAGACCTTGTAATATCTGTCTTTCGGTCAATTGTGTAGCTGTAAAGATGTGGTCTGCTATAGAAAATTGACTGTGAAAGCCTGCCTTTTTCCTTGTCAGATTTTCATCAAGAATGCCCTCAATACATGAAGTTCATTCTCATGAAGATTTTATAGAGATGAGAAAGTAGGCACATGGGTCAGTAGTCGCTGATGCCTTCTCATTCGACTTTTTGGGTAATAATACCATTTGAGATTTTTTTTTCCAATTGTTTGATGTCTTCCCTTCTTTGAGATCTCAAAAATCAATCCTTTCAGCGCTTACAAAATTGTGTTACCTTCAGCACAGATTTCTTCTCTGTGTACTTAGTCCTGTCCAGCCTCTTTTTCTGCCTTCTGCTTCTGAGATACCATTTCTGCCTCCTCATAGAGCTCATCTGGTAACAAAGCCCAGTGTGGTGAGGCCACTGCTATCAGAGATGGGAATGGACCCCTAAAGGAGTGCTGACGTTTTCTCCATTTTGCTTCCATTTCTTCTCCTCCCATTTTTATCTCCAAATGCTCTTGGGACCATCTGGCTTGGCTTTCTGAAGATTCATGTTCCCCTTCACTGCCTCTCACTGGTTTGGGGAGGTGAGACTGTGCATAATTTGCTTCTACCCACACCTATGATGGCTTTTTCCCCCCATTCTTCTCCATGTTTTGCAGATGAGCTTGTTCCCTAAAGTTTGTGGCAAAGAGAGCAAATGTTTAATTGCTGTGGTGTTTTCTGGGCTCTTTTGGCCCCCATTTTGTGGTCACTGTTTATTTCATTAAACTTTTATAAGGAATGGTGATAAGCAAAATCACTAACTTTACCTTTATCCATTTCCTATTTTTCAGTAAAAGTAGTTCATTCAAATAAGTTAGGTTGGAGCTATTGTAATTGCAAACAGTGTCTTCATATCTTCAGCCTTTCTTTTAATTTGGTGTTGATTTTGACCTTTGCTTCAGCTGATTGATGTCTGACTGGTTTTTAATGACTCCATGTAAATAAGCAGTCATTTGCTCTCCAGCTGTAATTATTTTAGTTTTTTATGATATTTTGTGGTCTCTGACCTGTCTTCCAACTGTCTCCTTAGAGAAAATATTCATGCTATTCAGCCACGATGGTAGTCTGCAAGCCTTTGGTTGCTTTTACACCTCAGCGTGGTCCAGCGTGGGGTTTGCCCTCTCTCCTCACGCCCCCCTCACGTGAGGGTCTCCAGCATATACTTGAATTGGAGGACTTGGTCAGGATCGTGGTTTCTATCATTTTGTCTCTACTTTTTCATTCTCTTCAACCTGTGTTAACACATATGCTACAGCTATCTTTGGAATGGTCTTTGGCTTGGGCTGGCCCTGAGTGAGATGGCAGCTCACACAGTGTTTCTTGGTGCCTTTTGGTGCACAATAAAATTAGTTGCTGTGTCCGACTCACTGAGAGAACCTGTGAGAGCCTTTCCATTTAGCCACACCTTCCTCACGTCTTCTGCTTTTGACTGTAGTGTGGATGTCGCCATTTATGTGACTCGCTCTCTAGTAGTATCTCATAGCACTGGACAAAGATGTCACATTCAGAGTAGCAACAGTAAAATGAAGGTTTCAGGTCAGTCTGAAAATTGTGTGATCCTTCATCCCCTGCCCCTTTACCACCTTCCTCAGTTGTCCTTGCAGCCCCAAAGGGAGGGAGGAACAGAGGCCCAGGGATGTTAAATCAAGGTCACTGGGTCCCGTGAATATATATTCGGTGCCTTTTCCATCAGATTGTAAAACACAGCTCCCTCCCAAAGCTTGGTTTCTGTTGGCATGGCCTCCGAAAACTCAGGGGCTCATGGGATGGTGGCTGCACATTTAGCCCCAGCTCTGTGCTACTCCTGGGCCCTAATGAGGCACCCAATTCAGCCTGCCCGTATAGAGAGGATTTAGAAAACTAAATCATATCGCAGGTAATACCAATCAAGAGGCAGTATGATATAGTGGATAGAGAAGTCAGCCTTGGAGCCAGGAAGACCTGGGTTCTAGGGCCATGGCACCACACTCTCACACACACACACACACACACACACACACACACACACACACACAGGCAACGTGATTCGGGGCATGACTCCTCAGTGCAGGCAACTCACTAGAAATAATAATTATATCATTTATATGATACTTTACAAATATTATCTCATCTTCTCAACAACCCTAGGAGGTAGATGCTATTATTATCCCCATTGTACAGATAAGAAAACTGAGGCAGACAGAGGTTAAGTGATTTGCCCAGAGTCGCAGAGCTAATAAGTGTCTGGAATAATTAGTTGTTGAGCAGGTGCTGACCAATATTGACGTGGAAGTCTTTCTATACTTGGGAAATGACAGGTCCCGTCCAAAGCAACAACAAAAATGTACCAATCATTATATTATAATAATAACTATTACAAACATATCAGCCACACAGTGTCATGGATTGAAGGCCAGACTGGGAGTCAGGAACATACACAGTCACTAGGTGTGTAACAACAGATAAGTCACTTAGGGACCAACTGAGACTACTCCCTCCCCCTCCCACCCCCAGCCTATCAGGGCCTCGGGTAACTCGCTAAGACTATGAGTTGCCACCTGTATCAGTGAAGGGGGTTTCCATACTGGGAGTTTCCTACATCAAGGAAAGTATAGCTCTAAGCCCAAAAATGTATTTGAAATTATGTTATTTTATTATAATTATAATGAATTAATGTTATGTATACCATATGTCATACTGTTTCCATGTGGTTGTTATAATTATTCCATCCTGATATAATTTTATTCTACTATTTGGTTAATTATAAATACCTGGGTAGGGGGTACATATTGAACATGATTGAAGAAAGGGGAGATACAGGAAAGGAGGTATATGTAGAGAGAGTACGAGTGTCTAAGGCAAAAAGAGGGCAGGCTGGATGGGGGCAGTGGCTGGGGACACTGTCCTTGTGACCCCCCCCCCAGGGCTCAGTGAATGGCTGGGCTGGGATCCTTCTGGTTTGGCCTCTGTTCTCACTCCCTCATCTTCTCCCAGCTCCATGGAGGCAGATGGGGCACCTAGTGTCCAGAATTGCCCTTCAGACTCTACCACTGGAGATGGGGCCACACCCCCCACCGGCCAGCCCGCGAGCCGTGCCCCAACCTGTTCCCGTTGCCGCAACCATGGCATCACTGCTGCTCTCAAGGGCCACAAGCACCTGTGCCTCTTCCAGGACTGTGAATGTCATAAATGCATCCTCGTCTTGTGAGTGTCCCAAGAGTGTTCTCATCCCTGGGGGGAGCTAATGCCCTAAGCGCTCCCTTTTTGCCTGTTGCCCCTGTATATGGGTCCTAAGGGGGGGCACAGCCTTCCCTGAGGGCATCAGCCTTTTGTCCCCTCGCTATTAAATCACTTCAGCTTTTATCCCAAGTCTTAGGATCAACAGATTGTAGCAGTTAGAACCGAGAGAGCATCTGTTCCCAGCCCTCTCATCTTACA
The DNA here is from genome assembly GCF_900497805.2 of Vombatus ursinus. Classification (NCBI taxonomy): domain Eukaryota; kingdom Metazoa; phylum Chordata; class Mammalia; order Diprotodontia; family Vombatidae; genus Vombatus; species Vombatus ursinus. The sequence goes on from NW_020952536.1 coordinate 926,018, forward strand.
GATAGGGGAAACCGAGGCCCAAAGAGGCTCAGTGACAATTATACAGGTAGTAAGTGGCAGAACAGGAATTTGAACACAAGTCATCTGACTCCAAATCCCAGAATCCTACTGTAGCTGACCACACTAAAGAATGCCTTTCAATCTTAAGCCCTATATCACCACTGACCTTTGACCCTTTCTCTTTCAGGGAACAAAGGCGTGTCATGGCTGCCCAAGTGGCTCTTCGGAGACAGCAGGAGGCCCAACTGAAAAAACAGCTGAGCCGGGGCTTCCTGAGAACTGGGGGAGCCCCCCTGGAGATTTCCAACCATGGAAAGTGGGGGCCTGCCCACCCACGGGCACTTGGTAAATGTTCTCCCTCTGGCTAAAGGAGGAAGAGAGGCATGTGCTGGGGCAAGAAGGAATCTGGGGGCGCTGGGTAAAGCATGACATTGGAGCAGAGTGACTTGGGAGGCCGGACACCTGGGGTCCCAGCTGCGGCTCTGTCACTGGCTAACTGTGACTTTAGAGGGTCCCTCCCCTCTCCAGCGTTTCCCACTCACGCTATGCCAAAATGGGGGTGAAAAAGTCTGCCCCTTGACATGACAGAAACACCTACTGCAGATGAGCAATACTGTGACTGGTTGTAAGAGATTATAATGATGGGGTAGGGGAGAGTGGGTATCTGAGGAGAGGAGTTCCTACAAATGTTTCCTATCATTTCCAGCTGGGAAGGAGAATGTGAGCCCCCAGCCTGAGGGGGCCGTCCAAGGAACTCCCCTGACTCTGCTGACACCCCTTGAAAAGGTAAGGTGGGCCCCCAGTTCAGACACTTCCCATCCTCCCTCTGGGGTCTCAGCCTGGCTACTGCCTCCCCTGTCCTCTGTACCTCAGTCTGGTTCCTCTCTACCTTCCTCCATATTCCCAGCTGGGGCACCATCCACCCCTTCCCCCCATGGCTCCAGTCTGGTCCCTATTCACTCCTAGCCACCCTTGCACCTGCCTTTGCCCATTGCCTTTCCAGGAGAGCACCCCCCGGACCTTGCTGCTAAGCAGGCCATTGGACACCGTGCCACTGTCCTGGCGTCCTGGGCCCTGGCTTTCCCCCACCCTGTCAGTGTCCCCCCCACTTCGGTGTCATCTGCTATACCAGGAGCCTGGCATCGCCCTGCACCCATTCCCCGGTGAGAAAGTGGGAGTCGGGGTGGGTTGGGGATTGAGGCCCATATCCTCCTGTACCCATTCCCCAGTGATTGGGAGGGAGGATCAGTACCCAGACTGGGGAAGTCCCTGGCCCTAACCCCACCATCCCCATGTCCATTTCCTTGTGAGACAGCAGAGGGAGGGAGGGGCTGGAGAGAGCAGGAGCTGTGACCAACCCTGCTAGATGCACAAGGAGCAGGTTCCACCGGGAGGAGACCCAAATGCTGACCCCATCCCCTTCTCTCCTTGTCCACCTGCGCCAGGCTTTGACCTGACCAACCACGGAGCCCTCCCAGTCTGCCCAGGACAGTGCCAGCTACTGATGGCCTCCATGCCAGGGGAATCCTCTGGGCTTTCCAGCCTGGCCCAGCCGTGAGTCCTGAGGCCCTAAGCTGTGGGTGGGAAAGAAGAGGGACTGTGTGTGTGCATGTGTGTGTGCACGTGTGTGTGCATGAACGTGCATGAGTGTGGACCATAGGATCTAGACCTGGAAGGAACCAGCCCATGGAGGCAGCTGGTGGTGCCACAGTACACAGAGCACCAGGCCTGGGGGCAGAAGATCCGAGTTCAAAACCTGTCAGATGCTTTCTAGCTGTATGACCCAGGGCAAGTCACTTAACCTCTGCCTGCCTCAGTTTCCTCATCTGTAAAATGGGGATAATAATAGTACCTGCTTCCTAGGGTTGTTGTGAGGATCAAATGAGATAATCATTGTGAAGTGCCCTGCCCAGTGCCTGGCACATAGTAGAGGCTAATATACATGTTAGCTCTTCTCATTGTGGTACCACCATCCCTCCCTCCTCCCCACATCTTACTTACTGGACCGTGCTCCCGGCCAGCAGGGCCTCAGACTGAGACAGCTTCCTCCTCCTCTGCCTAGGTCTTCTCTGAGGGTGGCCTTCAGGGCCCTCTTTTAGGAGCCCCCCTGACCCCCTGCAGGTTTTCCCAGGGCCCGGTCTCTGCTGTCTTTCACCCCATCACACCCCAGTGCGGGTTATATTTGGCTGCCTCTGCACCCTGTCTCTGCCGCACCCCCCCCATGTGAACTCCTCACAGGCAGGGGCTTCGTGAATGTTTAGTGGAGGAGGAATTGCCAGACGCAGAGGCAGAGGGACTTCCCGTCCCACGCGGTGACGGACAGCCGGAAAACCTGGGTTCTCATTTTGGTTCTGCCCCTATTTCTCTGTGGGATCTTGGGCAGTTCTCCGTTTGGGGTCTTAGCATCTTCCTCAGTAAAAGAAGCAGCTGGCAGTGTCGAGGCCTGCCCCCTTGGCTGGTGCAGGGACAGGCAACGTTCCCCAGCCACGGCGGCGGAGAGGGGAAAGTGCTAAATCATTGGTGGTCAGAGGGCCCAGGTTTGAATCCTGACTACCCCTTCCTAGCTGTGACCTTGCTCAGTCCCTGCATGCCTTTGGGCCTCAGTTTCCTCAGGTGTAAAGTGAAATTAGACTGGATGATAATGATTATAACAATATGCATCAAGAGCCTTAAGGTTCAGAAACTGCTCTCATAATCATTATCTTGTGTGTCCTCATAACATCCGATGGAGGCAGGTGCTATTATTATCCCCATTTTGTAGATGAGGAAACGGAGGCACAGGGAGCCATGACTAGCCCAGGGTCACACAGCTAGCAAGTCTCTGAGGCTGAATTTGAACTCAGATCTTCCTGACTTCAAAACCGCTGCACCACCCATTTGCCTAGGTTGGAGACAGATTGTGGAGTCAGTCATTCAGCATCTACTGTGTTCCAAGCACTGGGAATAGAGTGAAAGGGAAGAGACAGCGCTGGCTTTCGAGGAGCCGGGGGACACATGGAGGATATTAAATGATAAACTGAGGAGGTGTATTTCCTCCAAAGGGTTTTGGAACAGGGGAGCAACGTGTTAACAAGGAAGGTTATTTTAGTAGTTGGGTAAAGCATGAACTGGAAAGAGAGACTAGAGGCAGAGAGGCCAGTTGGGAGGCCATGGTGATAATCCAGAAAAGAGGTAGTGAGAGTCTGAACCCAGGTGGTGGCTGCGTGAGCCGAGATAATCAGACCAGCGCGGGAGACCTTGTGAAAGGACAATTCACCGGCCTTGGCAGGGAGCTGGATGTGAAAGGGTGGGGGGCGAGGGCCGGGAGCCAGCCTCGACTCTGAGCTTTCCCTTTCCCTTTGCTCCTTCCTTGTTCCAGATGTGCAGCATTGATTCTCCAGCCCTGTGGCCTCCCAGACCCCCTGCTGCTGCAGCCCCAGGTCTAAGAGGGGAAAGGGGTGGAGGCCCCAGGTGCCTGGGTCCTGCAGGGAGGGACAGGGCTGATGCCTCAGTCTTGGGGGAAGAGGAGGCCGGAATTCTGGAAACCTGAGGTTTCTTAAGGGTTTAAGGCAGGGGGGCCCAAATATCTGAATCCTCGAGGGCCTGGGGCCCTGGTGGAAATCTGGGCTAGAAAGCTTCGCTGTCTGCCCCAAACAGGATGTTACATTAGACCAGGGAGGTGAGAACTGGGGCCTTGGGGGAAGGAACAGCCAACGGGAAAGAACTGGAGGCCAGGGAGGGCGAGCAGGGATGGCGAAGGGGAGCAGGGCACTGCGGGAGTTTCAGGCCAAATTCTGCCTCCCTCCCTTCTTCCTCAGGCCCCAGCGGCCTCCACCCTGGCCTGGACATCGGCCTCTGAAGAGCACCAGCTGCAGCGGGAAGCCACCGAGGCCTTGGTGGGCCTGAGGGACTCCTCCCTTCTCCCTGGGAATCTGCCACCTGCTGCTGATCCCCCCACCCCTCCCCGGGGGGCCCCGCCCCACCCTGGCAGCCCCTCAGGTATGGCTGTGGTTTGGGACAGGGAGGGCTCTTTGGAGGGCAGAGTCTGAGTGGGAAGTCGGGAGGAGCCCAGGGCAGCTGGGCAAAGCCAAGAGCTCAGGGGGCTGGGTGTTCCCAGTTGGGAAAGAGAAGTTGCGTTGGGGCCGGGGAGTAAAGTGGAGATCCTGGAGGCCTTGAGTGCCAGACTGAGCAGTGTGGACCAGAAGACCCGTGCTCTGTTCTGGGGCAACAAGACCCTGGTAGGATCCGAGCCAGGCTGGAGGGAGAGGAAGCCACTGGCCAGGAGGTGAGGGAGAGCAGCAGAGGGGTAGAGGCCTGGGGCCCGCTGCGAGCCCGGGGCCAGGAGGGCTGGTGTTTAATCCCAGCCCCATCTTTGCCAGCTCTGGGTGACCACTTATACTGCCAGCCTCTGAGAGGCCCGTGGAAAGAGAACCCACCCCTACCCCTCCCACCCCCAGGCCTGGCTACCCCCAGGGAAGGCAAGGAAGCTCAGGACGCAGGGTCCTCGCTGCGGCCCAGCCTGGCCCCCTCGGTGGCCCTGCGCATTGGTCGCATTGGATCCATCTCCCTGCTGGGCTGAGGCCTCTGCCCGCTCCGCAGCAGGATGAGGAATCCGCAGGCTGGTGCGCTGTGGTGGGGACTGGGCTTCTCCCCAATAAAGTGCCGTGAGACCTGGTCCAAAGCTTCTGTCTGCATGTGTAAGGGTGCCTCGTGCATGAAAGCGTGTGGTTGTAAACATACGTGTGTGCACGTCTGTGCGTGGCCGTTGCGGTACGATGTGGGCACCTGCCTTACATCACCCGTGTTCCTCTGTGTGTGTGTGTCTACACACGGCTAGGGGACACCACAGAGCAGCCGACCTGGAGTCAGGAAGACCTGAGTTCAGTGTGACCTCAGACACTGCCTGTCTCTGTCATCCTGGGGAAATCACTTTCCCTCTGTCTACCTCAGTGTCCTCAACTGTAAAATGGGGCTAAGAACAGCACCCACCTCCCAGGGACGTTGTTGTGAGGACCAAATGAGACCCTGATTATAAAGTGCTCAGCACAGTACCTGGCACTTAGTATGCACTATGCTTACCATTTGTTATTATTGTATATTACCCACAAGCATGAAACACACATGCACGTGTGCCTTCACGGCCTTCTCTCCCCAAATGGTGGGTTCTAGGATCCTGTGGTCTGGAAAATTCTCTTCTCTAATTGGAGGCAGGCGTTCAAGACTAATGCTTTTCTTCAGCCTCACAGATGTGCATATGGAGTTTCCATATGTAACAGAGGTTCAGCAAGAGTCTTGGCCAACCTTGGGGGTATCTTGGGGGTAGCAGCAGGCACTGAAAGCTGTATCCTCAGAGGCTCCCAACCAGCCATTCCATCCTGGGGCAGTGCCCATCTCTGAGACCTAAACAGGAGTGAGTGCCCTTTGTCCTCTTATAAGGCATCAGTAGGAATGCCTGTGCTGGACGGGGAGGGGTGCTTTCAGAAGCCTGACCGAGGCTCAGGGCCCTCAAAGGTCATCACCTTGTCTGCAGGAGTTACCTAATTACCTCCACCCTTACAGGGATTATAGATTTCATCTGGGAGGCTTTGTATCAGACCAAGGCTTGATGTAATCAGCACCACGTCATGTGCCATGTCTAGGACCCACCTAGTGCAGGCTTCTCAAGAGGGCATTGAGGCTATGGCCAAAATCATTGGCTTTTTCCAAGTTTAACGCCTACATAAATACCCCCTTTTTTTCAATGAAAGAAAATTCAAGTCGGTCAGTGACAGTGGAATGAGAGGCAAAGCCAGTGTCCAACTGGTGGGGACGGGAGCCGTGGGCCTCGGTGGAGTGTTCTGCTGACCCTCCCTGCCCTTCTCTCAGCTCCCAGAGTGGCTAAGACCATCTGCTGTCCTGTCAACCACCTCTTCTTCGGCCTTTGAGGCCCCAAGCCCTCTTTTTCACCCTGAGGACTCCTTCCAATCCTCCCACCTCTGAGTCCTTACCCAAGTCATCCCCTGGGCACCGGTTGCCGTCTTCCTTCAAGTCTCGCTTGCCCAGTTATCCCATCACCAGTTTCGCCCTACACTCCCCAGCCTTAGATCACTCCCACTGTCTTTGGTGCTGCTCTTGTGCTGTTGGATGAGGGTGGAGAAATTACAGAATTCTCCTGCCTGGGCCCTTTGCAAATCTGTGGTACCCAAGCCTGATCCCTTTACACCTCCCTAACTAATTGTCCCCGCTCACAACAGCTTTTCCAAACCTCTTCATCCATCCTCAAGCCCCTTCCTCCTCACTCCCCCACCCTCTGAGCTAGACCTTGCCTTATATTTCACTGAAAAAATTGAGGCCATTCAGTGAGAGCTCCCTCTCCTTCCCTGTCCCTCATCTCATCACCCAGATGCCACTTCTGCCACTCTCCCCTCATTCTCTTCTTTTTTTCTTTAAAAATTAAGTTTTATCTCTTTTTTTCACATTAATTTTTTATTAATTTATTTTTAGTTTTCAACATTCACTTCCACAAGATTTTGAATTCCAAATTTTCTCACCGCCTCTCCCTTCCCCCACCCCAAGATGGCATGCATTCTGAATACCCCTTTCCTCAATCTGCCCTCCCTTCTATCATCCCCCTTTCTCTTATCCCCTTCCCCTTCTATTTTACTATAGACATTTCTATACCCCTTTGCCTGTATATCTTATTTCCCAGTTACATGTAAAAACAATTTTTAACATTCGTTTTTAAAACTTTGAGTTCCAAATTCTCTCCTTTCCTCCCTCCCTCCCCACCCACCCTAATTGAGAAGACAAGAAATTCAATATAGGTTATACATGTGGAGTCATGCAAAACACTTCCATAATAGTCATGTTGTGAAAGACTAACTATATTTCACTTCATCCTATCCCGCCCCTGCCTTTGACCCTGTCCCTCCTCAAAAGTGTTTGCTTCTGATTCTCCCCTCCCCCAATCTGCCCTCCCTTCTATTATTCCTCCCCCCCCCAGTCTCTTATTCCCTTTCCCCCTATTCCCCCCCTTTCCCTTGTAGGGTAAGATAGATTTCCATACCCAAATTAGAGTAAGATTCACTCATTCCCTCTTACCTCTCCCCTCTTCCCCTCCACTGTAAAAGCTTTTTCTTGCTTCTTTTATGTGCCTCTTTTCTCCTTCTCCCAGTGCAATCCTCTCTCACCCCTTAATTTTATTTTTTACATAGCATCCCTTTATATGCAGTTCACCCTGTGCCCCCTGTCTATATATATATATTCCCTCCAACTACCCTAATGCTGAGAAAGGTCTCATGAGTTACCAATATCATCTTTCCATGTAGGAATATAAACAGTTCAGCTTTAAATAAGTCCTTTCCCTCATTCTCTTCTTAACTCCACAGTCTGGCTTCAAACCTCATCATTCACCTGAAATTGCTTTCTCCAAATCTCTTAATCACCACATCTAACAGACTTTTCCCAACACCCATTCTTCTTGACTTCTTCGATGCCTTTGACTGCCAGTCACCCTTTTCTCCTTGGTACTCTCTCTAGATTTTGGTGGCTCTGCTCCCTCCTGGTTTTCCTCCCACGTATCTGACTGGTTCTTCTCTGTGTCCATCACGGGGTCTCATCCACAACTTCCTGATAACAGTGAATGTTCCCTAAGGCTCTGTTCTGGGCCTTCTTCTCTTCTCCCTGTTTCTCTTGGTAATCTCCTCAGTTCCCATGACTTCAAATATTATTTCCATGCAGATGACTTTCAGATCTATTTGTCCAGCCCTAACCTCTCCCCGACCTCCAATCTCATATCTCCAATTGTCAATTAGACAAGTTAGCACTAGATGTTCTGTAGGTGTCTTAAACTCAACACGTCCAAAGCTAAGCTCATTTTCTACCCTCCCAGACCTTGTTCGGTTATTTTTTCAGTCGTGTCCAACTCTTTGTGACCCCATTTGGGGTTTTCTTGGCAGAGATACTGGAGTGTTTTGCAACTCCTTCTCTAGCTCATTTTATAGATGAGGAAACTGAGGCAAACAGAGTAAGGTGACTTGCCCAGGGTCACACAGCTAGGAAGTGTCTGAGGCCAGATTTTGAAGTCAAGAAGATGAGTCTTCTCTTTCTAATTTCCTGTTGTTCATCCTTCGTTTTTGAAGAGGACCGCTGACAAGGTGATGTTTTAACTTGAATTGGATTGAAGAGCAGCAGAGCTGCACAAGCTTGGCAGCCTCACTCTCTCTGCCAGAGCCATCAAAGTCCAGTGGCAGGACAAAGGCTAAGACAGCTGGCGATGGCCTGGGATGCAGCGGATGGCATTGGCATCTTCCATGTCTGACCAAGCTCTAAGCCCTTCACCGTGCCTGCTTCAACCGCCTTCATGGCTGTTGGAACAAACTGTTCTCATTCACGCTGGAGGGGAAATCCTCACACGTGCTTGGGGTAGACGTCCCCCTAAGTCACCAATGGGTAACACCCCTTGATTATCATCTGTCTGGTTTGGCCCATCTGCCAGGACAGTTTTTCAGAATGCGGCCACTGCATATGCTACAGCTTCTTGGAACCACGGGTGAGAGTTGGGTGACACCAGGTGGACACCAAAGGTGGAAAATCAGCCCTGACAGCCCCACCCCAGGGGTGCCAGTCCTCCTGAACACCCCATACCCCCTCATTTCCTGTTACTGTCAAAGGATCACCACCTCCCACTCACCCAGGCAACCTAAGCATCATCCATGACTCCTTATTCTCTCACTCCACAGTGGCCAAGTTAGGTCATTTTTAATTTTACAACTCTTTTTAAAAATATGTTTTTTTATTTCATTATCTATTTCCCAATTACATGTAAAGAGTTTTTTTAAATTCATTTAAAAAAATTTTGAATTCCAAATTCTCTGCCTCCCCACTCCTTGAGAAGGCAAGCAAGTTGATGCTGATCATGCATCACAACAGCCCTTGAACGCGGCCCCTTCTCTCCTGACGTGGCAGCCACCCTCATCTCCTCAAGCCTGGACTACTGAGACTGCTGTTGTCGGTGGTGGTCCTTGGTTCTGGAAGGGGACCGATGACACTGAGAGCCTTTGGATTGGCCTCCTCTCGTCCCCCTCCACTCCAATCCATCCTCCATTCAGGCCTGACTATATTCCCCATTCAGTCACTACCAGAATCAAATAGCAAGTCCTCTGCTCAGCGTTCAGAGCCTGTCATAACCTGGCCCCTTCCTCCCTTTCCAGCCTGCTTACACCTGATTCCCCTTCCTAGATTTGGGGATTCAGTGACACCCCCTTCCGTTCCTCCACAAGACACTCTGTCTCCTAACTCCAGGCATTTTCCGGTGCCTGGAATTCTTACTCCTCCTGCTCTTTCCTCCTGGCCATCTCCTGGCTTTCTGGCTTCCTTCAAGTATCAACTACCAAATCAGGGCATCTTTTGTCTCAGTTCTTACCCAGCCCTCAGTCACTGAATGGGCTTTGTCTCAGCCAAACAGAGACCTGAGAAAGACCCTAGTTCAGCCAGGCCCTCCCGAGGCATCACCTGGGGTCCGGACTTTTGTCCTGTGACTCTGGAGGAGAGAGTGAGCTGCTGGCTTTGTGCTGCTGTGCCTCGCTCACATACAATTCACACGTGAGTCAAGACACCGCCCGTGAGGCCACTGGTCCTCTTCAAAAATGAAGGCCGAACAACAGCCCTCTTGTGCTAGAAGCCTTTCCCAGGCCCTGTAATTGAGTGCCTTCCCTCCTCCGTTACCCCCACTCTCCCCCTTCTGTATCTTGTTTGTCCACAGTTGTTTGTACGTTGTCTCCCCCATTAGACTGGGAGCTCCTTGAGGGCAGGGTCTGTCTTGCCTTTCTCTGTATCCCTAGTGCCTAGCGCAATGCCTGGCACACAGTAGGGGCTTAATAAATACTAGCTGACCTATTCACAGAAGACATCTAAGAAGAAACACCGAATCAGCCTCGGGGCACGCTGTCTGACTTTTGTTAGCTGGGTATGGTGAATAGTCGCTGAAGAGCTGGTGCCTGTCTGGTCTGCCGTTAACAGAACAGACTTCGCGCCCTTCTACCCTAGCACAGCAGTTCTCAAAACTTTTCAGACTCGGGTCTCCTTTTCACAGCTAGGTAGCCCAATGGAAAGAGCACCAGGCCTGAAGTCAGGAAGACCTGAGTTCCAGTCCCTCCCAGGTCTATGACCCTGGGCAGATCACTTAACTTCTATTTGCTTCAGTTTCCTTATCTGTAAAATGGGGGTAATAATAGCACCTCCCTCCCAAGGTTTTTGTGAAGATCAAATTAGATAATAATTGCAAAGCACTTAGCATAATACCTGGCATATAATAAATGCTATATAGATGTTAGCTATTATTATTATTGTTGAAAATTATTGAGGACCCCCAAAGGGCTTTTGTTTATGTGGGTTATATCTATTGAGATTTACTGTATTTGAAATTTAAATATCTTAGTATTATCGTGAAAATAGTTTTGACCCTGCAGATGCCCTGAAAGGGCCTCTGAGATCCCCAGGGGTCCTCCAACCACACTTTGAGGACCACCACCCAAAGCCAACTGAAGCTGGCCAGAGAGGCCCTTGAGATCAGCAGCGCTTGGGTTCAGCAGAGATGTGGAGCCCAACAGTGACACCAGTGTGCCCTGATGCCACCTGACAACATGCCTAGCACTCATCTCGAGGATGGTGACCTGCCCCGCAGAGCATCCACCTGGCCAGAGGAAGGCCCCAGGAGAGTGGCTGATGGCGACCCCTGGCATCTAAAGCAGAGGGTGACACGGTGTGCACGTTGGTGGGCACTCACAGGCCAGTATTTTAGGTGGATGAGGACCCACAGAGTACCTTGAACCTGAGGTAACCATTCTGGGGCCCTCAGGTATGAGACAGGAGTACCCTGGGTGCTACATGAAGGAAAGTGTCTTTTGTGTGCCGGGCTCTGTGAACTTTTTACAAATATTATCTCACTTGGTCCTCGCAACAACCCTAGAAGGCAGGTGCTATTATTATCCCCATTATACAGTCAAGAAAACTGAAACAAGGCTAAGTGACTTGCCTAGGATCATACAGTGAGGTCACATTTGAACTCAGCTCCACCTAGCTTATGAAGGGGTGGGGGGAGGGTGGTGCAGAACTTTTTTTTTTTAATAAAAAAGGAAGGGGACTTTTCTACATAAAGTTTGGAAAGTACTGATCAGTAGGGAATCCTTCGATTTGGACTCATTAAACACTGGGAATCAGAAGTTTTTAACCTCGTTCATATCCTGCAGCCCTTTGGTGGTCAGTCTGGGGAAGCCTCGAGATCCCTTCTCAGAAAAGTGTTTTTTAGCATAGATTTTCACAATCTAGCCAATAGCCCACAGATGCTCAGATTCCTTAAGAGTCTAGCTAATATGGCGAATCTTCAATAAACCTTGTTTTTAGCTGGAAAAAAAAGAAAAGTGTTTTTAAATGTATAAAATACCTACGATTCCCAAGGAAACCAATTCTATTGAAATATGGCTAGCAAACACACCCCATCCCTTTATTTTTATTAAGTTCATGGGCCCCAGGTTAAGGATGCCTACTCTAAATCGAGCCTACATAATTCAAAATTAAGCCCGCCAAGAGGGCAAACATTTTTCCTTGAAAAAAAGTGCAGGTCTGACTGTGCTGCACCCTTGTCAATCAATTCCCTTTTGGGGTTCAGAAATGAGGCTCAAATGAAATCTCATTAACCACTCAACAAGTGTGGACTGAGCCCTGGGACAGGAGACAAAAGAACACTGTCCCTGCCCACAAGAGGCATACAGTCTACATGGGTGTGATGAGGTCTAGAGGTTTAGGGGTGCTGGCACCCCAAAATCGTAACATATGGGTCCTGTCCAAAAGAATTCCACCCGGGCCTTGTTCAGCCAGAGATAAGGTTTATTAAAGATCCGCCATATTGTCCAGACTCTTAAGGAATCTAAGCACCTGTGAGCTATTGGCTAGATGGTAGGAATCTGAGCACCTTAATGGAGGCAAGATGGCCCTTATATACAGAAAGAGTGTGGGAAGGATCCAGGAGTGGCCAAGTAGTCTACAGGGGACTAAGAGGTAATAGAACGCCAGGGGCCGACCAAGGGGCAATGGAGTTTAGGATTAAGGGTAGGAAGTGGCCGAGGCCATAGGCAGGAAAGACAATGGAAGGCTAGCCTAGGTTAAGGGTGACAGAACTGGGAGGTTGGGCGTAGGCCATAACAAAAGGCCAGCGGATGGGATTACACCCTCTGGGGAAATCCAGAGATTTGGTCACTTGGGAAAGCCCAGGGTTTTACCTTTCTTGGTCCAGATCCCAACCCCATGGGGGGGGGGGGAGGATAGGACATGGGCACAAGTGAGTAATAACACAACACTGATGTTGTTGTGGTTCAGTTGTGTCTGACCCTCTGCGACCCCAGTTGGGGTTTTCTTGGCAAAGATACTGGAGTGGGTTTGCCGTTTCCTCCTCCAGCTCATTTGACAAATGAGGAAATTGGGGCAAACGGGGTGAAGTGACTTTAAGGTCACACAGCTAGGGTGATTTGAGCTCAGGAATATGAGTCCTCCAGACTCCAGGCTGGGGCATGGTGGATACTGTACCACCTTCGTGCCCTGAAACACTAAGAGCTAGCATTTACATAGGCATACAAGGGGAGGGGAGGGAATAAGCATTTATACAGCGCTTTCTGTGTGCCAGGGGCGATGCCAAGTGTTTTACAAATTGATCCTCAGGATTTGGTCATCTGAGGTGGGGGAGTGAGCGGCATGAGGTCGGGAGGAAGAAAAGGATCGGGCTAGGAGCCGGTGGTCAAGAAAGGGGTACAGCGTGGGCAGAGGCACGGCGGCAGGGAATGCCGAGCCACGTGCTGCGTTCTTGGCCCAGGGGAGTTACGTGACGCACAGAGTCGCACGCGCAGGGTGTGGGCGGGGAGGCGAGATCCGCAGCACTTCCGCCCTCACTGGCGCTCCCGGGCGGGAAGGGGCGGGGCCGAGGAAGCTACTTCCGCCCGGCTCTGGGGGAATAAAGCGAGGGCCGTTCTCGCGAGACCTGTGGTGAGCGGGATTAACGGCTCTCGCGAGGTTTCGCTCCCCTCTTGTGCGGCCGGGAAGCCCCGTTTCTCCCTTTCCCCTGGCTGGCCGCGCGGAGCCCGCACGGTGAGTGGCGCCTGCGACCGGAGCCGGGGCCGCGGGGCTCCGGGGGGCTCCGGGGGGCTCCGGGAGGGGCCGGGCGGGGAAGGGGACGCGCGGGGCCGCCCCCACGTGGGACGCCGGCGGGCGGGGGCGGGCGGCCCGGGGCTGGGGCGGGTGGAGGGGTCCCCGGCTGCGCCCCCGCCGACCCCCGCGTCCGCTCCCCGCAGATGCCCGGAGTCACGGTGAAGGACGTGAACCAGCAGGAGTTCGTCCGGGCTCTGGCCGCCTTCCTGAAAAAGTGAGTGCCTCAGTTTCCCCTTCGTCTGCTTCCGGGCTCGGTCCCTCCCTCCACCGCCAGGCCTCAGTTTCCCCCGTTGTGAAGCAAGCGGGCGGGATCGCCTTAGAAAGCGAGCTTGGGGAGGGGGCGCGGCGGGGTCGGGGCTCGAATCCTCGCCAGCAGCAGTTATTAGGCGCCTGCTGTGTTCCCGGCACTGGGTGGGGGAGGGGGGGTCTCTGCCACTTCCTGGGGCGATCCCCCGCCTGACCCCCTCTCCTCCCCCCAGGTCAGGGAAGCTGAAAGTCCCCGAATGGGTGGACACGGTCAAGCTGGCCAAACATAAGGAGCTGGCGCCCTACGACGAGAACTGGTTCTACACCCGGGCCGGGGAGCGGGGCCTGGGTTCGGATCCTACCTGATCCCTGGGCAGGCCGGGGTGGGGGGCTGGTCCTGGGCTCCCCGCGGGGAGGAGGCCTGGCCCTGTCCTGGGGGGAGGGGCCCTGGGACCCCCACCACCAACCCCGGGCCGCCTCTCCCAGCCTCCACAGCCCGTCACCTGTACCTCCGGGGCGGTGCCGGCGTGGGCTCCATGACCAAGATCTACGGTGGGCGCCAGCGCAATGGGGTTATGCCCAGTCACTTCAGCAGAGGCTCCAAGAGCGTGGCCCGGAGGGTCTTGCAAGCCCTGGAAGGCCTCAAGATGGTGGAGAAGGACCAGGATGGGTAAGAGGCTGGAGGGGAGCGTCACCTAACTAGCCTGCCTCAGTTTCCTCATCAGTAAACTCAGCCCGAGCAGGGGTGGGCTGGACCTTTAACTTTCCAGCGCTCGTTCAAGGAGGTCTTGGGCTGAGCGCAGGGCGGGTCTGTGCCTCTCCAGTCTGCCTAGATTGTGGATTTAATTAAGTGCTCAATCTTGGCGGGCTTTTCGTCCTTGCCTCTGGCTGATTCCACCCCCATCCCCACAAGCACAAACTGCTGTTGACAGGGGTGACGCCCCCTGCCCTGAGCCAGCTTAAGCTCAGTTAAAGCTGGGTTCTGTCTTGCTCGCTCACTTTAAACAGGAGGCTTGAGTGCCGTGCTCAGGCTCTTAGCTGAACTCTTGAGGTGGGATTAGAACCCAGGTCTTCCTGATTGTGATTCACTGCCAGGCTACCTCTGAGCCAGAAGGAGGTGGTGCCTGTACAGTTACATTGGAAAGCAGGAGTGATCTCCCTCCACAAGGCTGGGCCCAGTAACTCCTGGTCCTAAACTAGCTGAAAATTGATCCCCAGATCCTGCCCCCGATCTGGGGGGAGGGGTTGAGGTTCAGAGTAAAGCAAACAGCGCTGGCTCACCCCGACCTCTCTGCGGCCGCGCTGGGGGCTCTGGGAAGGTAATTTAGTGACTGTCAGCTTTCATTAGGCTGCTCGTTAACTTTTCCCAATTGATTTTTTTTTCCCTCCATGAGCTCTGTAGATGGAGGGCTCTTTGACATGCTGGGCCTGAATGGCTCCAGCCCCCATTCGGGGTCGTGGGTCGTCACTGGGGCTGATGGGAAGCCCCTGGGGGTGGGGTTGCAGACCAGCCTCCCATGCCTTCTGAATGAGGCCCTAATCTGCTTTGTCTGCCCCCAGGGGCCGGAAGCTGACACCTCAGGGACAGAGAGACCTGGACAGAATTGCCGGACAGGTGAGACCCTAGAAGGGGGGCTGGTTCACTGAGGGCATCCCCCTCTCTGTGCTTGGAGTCTTGGACCTGCAAAGGGGATCCTAGTTACCCTGCCTGGCCTGTCCTCACCATCATGTTTTGTCTGTGCCTGTTAAAAGGGCCTGGTTGGATTAGAGCCTTTGGCACCTGGCCCCTTACTTTCCCTCATACGCTCAGAGTGGGTTTAAAAGGTGCTGCCGTGGCTAAGCAAAGGGCCTGTGTGGTGGTTGGGGAGTCCTCGGGCCAGCACCTCTAATCTCAGGGCTCCCAAAGCATGGTGGGAGGGCAGTAGGCCAGGTGGTCTGATGGTGCCCTCTTGGGCAGGGGGGCTTCCAGCAGCCTTGGGTTACAGGGCTCCCCTTTCTGCTCTGGTCAGCCTGGAGCTCTGTAGTCCAAGGTCCTTGTTTTGGGGGTGGGGCAGGCAGCACTGCCCTGACTTGCCCACGCCCCTCCCCCTCACCTGATGCTCTTCTCTCTTCCAGGTGGCAGCCGCCAACAAGAAACATTAGGACGAACCACACCAGATTCATTAATAAATTGCCTTGTTCGTAACTGTCTGGGTCCTGTCTTCATCAGCCAGGGATTCTCACCCAGAGGGTCTGAGGGTGGAGAGTATGGACACTGGGTGACCGGGGCTGGAAGTGCTGGAAGTCCGGCTTCTTCCCAGGTCGGGGGCTCATCTCGCCCATCTCCCCATGGCCCTGTTTGACCTACAGCTGCCGCCTTGGCTAATGAGAGCCAAGAATGTGCTATCAGGGGTATCAGGCTGGAACCCCAACCAAGACCCTGGGGGTCTCTTCTTGGATACCATCCTCAGCATCTTAGCTGGAAGGGATTTGGCCCTGAGATTATGACAAGAAAGCGGGCGTCAGATCTCTCACATTGACAGGAGGCAGTGGACCCAGGAGCAGAGCCCAGCAGTGCTCTCTGCCCAAGTAAAGGGCAGGTTGGGGTGGGGGCACTGGAAGCTGCCTCTTAGGAATAGCAGCCTTGGAAATCTGTCCCTGTCCTAGGCCTCTCTGTGGGCCTCAGTCTTCTGACTTTTAACAAGGGGTCCCTAGTGCTGCCTCTGACTACAGGCATGACTGAGGGATGGGGTGAGGCACTGTGGACGGTGTTGGCTCTGGAGTCCCCGCCTGGGTAGGATCACCCTTGGCTAGACAGTGACCGGGTAGGGCTTTCCCAGCAGCCAAGAGGCGGGTGGGCATCAGATGGGCCTGGATGCTAGCCTGGGCAGCTCTGCCTGGATGAGCCCCCCAAGCACTTGGCAAGCCCAGACTCCCATCCTACTGCTCCATCCCAGGCCCCGCAGGGGGGATGACCTCAGCCCAGAACCACGTACTGATGAGTATTTAAGATGGGTCTTGTTTCTCTATTGTTAGAAGTTTCCCCAGGACGCTGACCTCAGACAAGGGACCTGCCCAGGGTCTTAAAAGCTAGAGGCTCCCCTCTCTGAAACTGAGCTACTTTGGGTCCTGGGTTTGAGAGCATGACCCCGAGGACGCATTTTTGGGCATCATGCTCGCCGGACTAGTGAAGCTGCCTCGGGCTGCCTGCTCGCAGCTCAGCCTCAGTTTCCCCATCCCTATGCTGAGAAATGAGGCCCGTCTCCCAGGGCTGCGGGGAATGGGACGTGAAAGCACTGGCTGCTGCAGACCTTGCTACTGGATGAAGAAGGGATTGGTGAATCTGCTTCATGGGGAGGGGGGTGGCTCTTACCGAGAGCCCTTTTCTCCTTTCACCCTTAGGCTGGATCCAGGGACGAGAGACCCGTAGCGGGGATTGAGGGGCTAGCAAGTGCAGCCTGCCTTCCACCGACCATAGCTTGTCCCTGGCCGCACGTGCTCCCCACTTGGTAAAACTCCCCTAGACTGAATGGGTCTGTGCGCCTGCGCAGAGTGCACGCCTCTAACCTCCGCGAAGGCCACGCGGTGGTGCCAGAGGCCTGCATTCCCTGGTCCAGCTGGCCGCGACTCAATTGGCTCTTGCAGCACGGAGGGGCAGGGCCGAAGGGACGCCTCTGACTCTGATTGGCTGGTCTGAGGAGGCGGGGTTCGGCGCGGGAAATTGGTATTTGTCGCAGGGCTTCTCCCCGTCCGCCCCTCCCCCTGGCGCAGGCCAGAGCACGTGGGGAGGGAATCCACATGGAGCCCCGGGAGCTTCCTGGTCCGGATGGGCAGAGTTAGGGGTGGAAGGTGCGAGGAGGCGGGTGTGGGCTGGGAACCCCGAGCAGGGGCTGGTGGGGTGCCAGAGAGCCCCGGGCTCCCTTCCAACCCCGAGATAAGACCTCTGTGAGCTTCAAAACGGCATTCGGACCCTGAGCCTTGCTGGACGAGACGAGGAGTCGGAGGCCAGCTGCCCTGGATCCAACATCCTGAGAGTCTGGGGTCCAGGATTGGGGAGGGTGGGGAGTGGGCGTGGAGAGGGTCTGACACGAGTGACAATGTCAGCGTGGGCCAAGGGCCGCTGAGCCGCCCCATGCCTGAACGGGGATTCCCTCTAGACAGTCCACCAGAAGGGGATCCCCCACAATGGAGCGCACTCTCCAGGGGACCCCGGTATTCTTCGGGGGTAGCTCTAACTCTCAGGAAGGTTTTCCTGACATCAGGCTCAACTCTGCCTCTTTGCCCCTTCTCCCTCTGTCTCCTAGTTCCCTAGGGCCAAGTACAACTCTGATCCGTCCTCCACCTACCTAAGGGCAGGTATCGCTCTGACACCCTCAAAATGCCTGCTATGGACCCGGTACCCATTGGAGATACAAAGAGAAAGTGCGAAACAACCCCACCCCTAAACAGCTTACGTTCTATTGAGGGGGTTCAAGTTGGGTGAGAGGGGGCAAATATGATGGAGATAAAATCAGTGGAACTTAGATTAAAGGAAATGGACCAATGCCTGATCAAACCGGAATGTTTCCCTAAACAGTATAGGAGCAAAAAGCAGAGATTCTCAGCCTCCCGATGAAGGAACAGCTCCCGATGGAGCATCTGGAGTGGGAGTTCTTAACTTCTGTGTCATGGACCCCTTTGACAGTCAGTCTCATGAAGACTGTGGGTCCCTGCTCAAAATCCTATTTTTAAGTAGTTGAAGGAAATTCCATATTTTAGTTAAAGTTTAGTGAAAATAAAGATTATGTCTGTATGTATATATATAGGTGGCACAGTGGATAGAGCACTGGTTCTGGAGTCAAGATGACCTGAGTTCAGATCCACAGCCTCAGACACTTGACAGTAGCTGTGTGACCCTGGGCAAGTCACTTAACCCTGATTGCCTCACCAAAAAACAAAAAAGGGAGGGGCAGAAGTCATTTCCAAAGGACATGCTGCTCTGAATCTTTTCCTTTCCACCTCTTAGAATGCAACAAGGAGTAGGAGCTGTTGACTTCTCTCTTTCTCCAATGGTGTCATGCAGAAAAAGTATCCATGGGAGCAGAGAGTCTAATTTAAGCTAATCAAGATGAGTTGATTTGGTCAGAGGAGTGGAGAGGACAGTGCTTGGAGCTGAGATCCTGCTTGGGACATGGAACCCAGAGTGGGGACTCTTGGGTTCCTACAACATGGCTTCTTCCCCCAAAGTTCAGAGTAGTACCATAGGCTAGAATTTCAGTTCAACCGGAAGCTGAAGGAAGCCACACATCAGAGCCACAAATCTCTTCCAGGAGCAGGTCCAAGGCATCTTTGGAGCAGCTCGCTCAGCAGAGATGCCATTCATTCCCCATGAGGAGCAGAGCAAAGGCATCGTGAGAAGATATGCTGGGGGTGGGCATGGGGTAAGGGTGTGGCTTTACTAGGTATGGCTTTTCTGTAGATTCCTCAGCTTTGATTGTGGCAAGGAGAAACTTTGGCAAACTCTTCATCCATTTCCTCCTTCAGTCCAGGTGGTCCGTAGTACACTTCCATGACAGTATGGCCTGTTTCTTCCTCCATTGATCTTTCCTCATGTTTCCACCCTCCAGTTCCTCGATTTCCTCACATAATTACATCTTTTTAATATACATTCATACTCTCCCCCAGTTTTATCTATTATATTTCTTCCGAGTAAGATATACCCTTAGATAAGTACAATCCAATCATGAGCTCTATTCCACCAAACCTCATTAATTCCTTCAAATTCAGTCAAAAAGGTTGAATTTCCTTACATTAATCAATCAACAATCAAGCATCTATTAAGTACTTATTACATGGCAGGCACTGTGCTGAGTGCTAAAACCCCAGAAACCTAGCGCTGTGTCCTACACACAGTAGGCACTTAATAAATGCTTCTTGACTTGACACATACAAAGAATGAAACAGTCCTTACTCACTATGAGCTTACAGTCTAATGGGAAAGATATTCGAATTGGGGATACAAGAAGTACATATAAAAATATAACCAGTATAAATATCTCTTGTTCAACTTGTGTATTACCTGTACTTTATACATTTGTGTATAGCCATCTGAGCCCATGGATTTTATTGGATTTTGTCTCCTGTGAATTATTAGACGTATCTACCGCTAGTCTTCCTTTGTTGTAACTGCTCCTTTCTATTGGTGTCTGGCTTGGCAGATATGTGTAAGTAGGAAGTTTTCTCCCTTTTCACTTTTCAGCATCTCCATAAAAATGGTCGATAAGTCAAATACATACACACACATGCATACATGTATATAATTGCTTCAAGTCATATATGTGTGTGTGTATACACACTCATACACATCCATACACACATATGTATATGTTCTCATTAGGGACTCTCAGAACTGGCTGAGAACTCACCTTTCCTACATTTTCCTGAGAGCAATGAATGAATCTTAAGATTTGGAGCTGGAAGGGACCTCAGGGCACATTTAATTCAATCCCCTTGTTTTACAGATGAGGAAACAATGCTTGATTTAGTTCTATGCCATCTCTGTGCCAGGAATGAGCTCCCTCGTAGAAACCCTATCAAAGTCCTGTTCGAGTACCTATGAGAAGCCTCTAATGATTCTCTCATCCACGCTCTGCTACCAAAATTACATTGTGTTTCGTTTTTCTTTGTACATCTTGCTTTCCCCAAGTGGTACGCTCCTTGAGAAGAGGGACTGTTGGGTCTTGTCTTTCTTTCCCCAGTCCCTAGCAAAGTGTCCAGTAGAAAGTAGTCCCTTAATAAATACTTGTTAAATGAATGAATTTATATTCCCATCTGTCCTCTTGAGTGAGCTAACTTATTCAATTGCCTTTGTTCTGAAATTACCAACTGGTCTGGTCTGGTTCTGGTTGTTGTCCTTCGTTCTGAAGAGGACCAAAATGACATCACTCTGTCGGGGTCGAGGTACAGTGTGTCCGGCTGTGCCTGATCACAGCAGTATGAGCTTGGAAGGCTCTACCACAGGTCGGGCACAAACCGTCCATGTGAACATTTGGAGTGGAGACGGCTTTAAATTTGCTCATCTTACGTTTCTTTTGAACTACTGCAATTCTGCTTGGCTTATGGAGCACAGAGCCTTCTTTGATGAGGGCATACCACGCTGTGCCAGTGTCCCCCATGTCATACAATCAATTCCAAAGTTCTTCAGAGAGACCTTGAGAGTGTCCTTGTAATGCTTCTTCTGACCTCCATGCGAACACCTGCCTTCTGTGAGTTCTCCATACAATAGTCTTTTAGGCATTCGAACAACATGGCCAGCCCATCAGAGTTGTGCTGTCTGCAGTAAAGTTTGAATGCTTGGCAGTTCAGTTCAAGAAAGGACCTCAATCTCTGGTATCTTATCCTGCCGGGTGATCTTCAGAATCTTCCTAAGACAATTCAAATGGAAGTGATTCAGTTTCCTGGTATGGCGCTGGTAGACTGTCCAGGCTTTGCAGGCACATAACAATGAGGTCAGCACAAGGCTCTGCAGACCTTCAGTTTGTTAGTCAGTCTCATACCTCTTCTCTCCCACACTATCCTTTGGAGCCTCCCAAACACGGCAATGTGTGAGTCACCCTCATTATCAATGTGAACATCCCTGGAAAGTATACTGCCGAGGAAAGTGAACTTATCCACAGCATTCAAAACTTCTCCATTTGCTGTAACCATGGTTCCAAATATGGATGATGTGGTGCTGGCTAGTGGAGAGCATGTATTTTCTTGCTGTTCTTAGGCCAAAATTAGCACAAGTGGTAGAGAACTGACCCAGACTTTGTGGCATCTCTGCCTCAGAGGCTGCATTGAATGCACAATCAAAAAGTCATGCACCAACTCTCCCTCCACTTTAGTCTTGGCTTGTAGCCTTTTCAAGTTAAAAATTTACCATCAGTGTGGTAGTTGATGTCATTTTCATCCTTATTGAAGGTGTCTGACCACATCACTGCTAAAAATCATGGTAAAATACACAACCCTGCTTCACTCCATTAGTGACTAGGAAAGTTTGAGAGCATCATCCATTATCCAGAAGCCATGAAAGCATGATGTCTCGAAACCAATGTGTAATACTGATGAATTTCTCCTGTGTGACTAAATTTTGCTATGATTTTCCAAATTATGATTTTCACTGCTACCCCACTAATGATCAGAAGAAACTTAGAGCTGGTGTTCAGGAAGATAAACTACAGGCCAGTGAACTTGGCTTCTATTCTGAACAAAGTTCTAAAGGCTACTACTCGAGGCATGGTTCATCTTGGAAAAGAAGCAACAGGGCTAGACTTATTTTATTTTATTTTTTAATTTAATTTTGGGGTTTTTTTGCCACAGTTGCTTCCTTGGGAGATCAGGGAAATGCTATCAGCTCCTCTGACCTAGATTTTAGCTAAGCATTTGACAAAGCTTGTGCTATTCTTGTGAACATGATGGAGAAAGGTGCATAAGATAATGGTATCAAACAAATAGAAATGGGGCCACCAACCCATGCACAAAAACCCCTGCAGGCCACATATTAACTTAGTTTTAAAATGTGATGTTATCTATGTTTTACTGTATTTTTATTTATTTTACTAAATATTTCCCAATTATATTTTAATCTGGTTTGGGGAGCTCCAGGGATGCTGCCTCTGCATCAGGGCTAAGGGGGCAGGGTGTGTGTGTGTGTGTGGAGAGTGGTCCCCAGGTGTTTAATCCTCTGCTTAGGGGCTGGTCTGACTAGGTGGATTTGGAACACGTCCAATGAATGGACCCAAAGAGCAGTCATCGTTGGGTGAATGTAGAAAGAGATTTCCAGTGGAGTCCCCCAGTGAATGCAATGAAGGCTTTCATTCAATCCAATGCAATGTAATCCAATAAGCAGCACAAATTAAAAGTATCTGCCCCTCCAGGAGTTTACATTCTATTGTCCTGGAATAGTTGTAGTACCTCCTTTACAAGGTGGTTTTGAGACAAATGCTTTGTGAATCATTATAAGGGATACCAGTCATCCATCCCTCCTCCTTCTGAAATACACAATTTTGTGTGTAGATAAGCATGGTCTAAACACAGCTCTTCCTCAGTTTCTGTCCTACCAAATCCACAGATAACACAAAGTTTGGAGGGTTATCTAACCCAAGGGATGACAAAGTCGGGAGTCATGAATATCCTGAGAAGCCAAAGTGTTGTCCTGAGGTTCCAAAAATCAATGCCCTTTCTGCAAGGTGGGGAGACGAACAGATCTGGGGCTCTTAGTGGACCACAAGCTCAATCTGAGTCCCTTGTGTGGAGCGGCAGTCCCCAAGGCTAACTTGATGCAAGGCTGCATTTTGAGAGGCATGTTATCCAGGAAAATGGCCTTGCTGCACTCTGCCCTGGGCAGACTACATCTGGAGCGGTGGGCCGTATTTTAAAAAGATCGCTGTTGTTTGTCCTTCATTTTTGAAGAGGACCAATGACATCACAGGGTGATAATTTGTGCACAAATTGGATTGAGTGCAGAGTTGCACCATGTCCTCAGCTTCACTCTCTTTCCCAGAGTCATTCAAGCCCAGTGGCAAGACAAAGCCAAGACCATGGGGCAGCTAGGTGGCGCAGCGGATAGAGCACCGGCCCGAGTCAGGAGGACCTGAGTTCAAATCTGGCCTCAGACACTTAACACTTACTAGCTGTGTGACCCTGGGCAAGTCACTTAACCCCAACTGCCTCACCAAAAAAAAAAAAAAAAAAAGCCAAGACCACTGGCAATGGCCTGGGATGCAGTGGATGACCTTGGTGTCTTAAATATCTGACCAAGTGCTCCACAGTGCCTGCTCTAGCCGCCTTCGAGGCTGTTGGAACATCTTGTTCTCATCTGACCATTTGCCATGGAAAGTCTTCGCGTTCTTGGGGTAGACACCTTCCTAACTCACCGATTCCCATCAACCTGGTTTGGCCTTTCTGTCAGGACAGTTTTACCTGGGGGGGGGGGGGTCCCGCTGCACATGCCACAGGGGAGAATTGGGTGACAGGTGGACGCCAAAGGGGAGGAGCAGCCCTCCCCCCAGAGGTGCTAGTCCTCCTGAACACCCATATACCCCAAAAGAGCATTCATTAGCTGGAGAGGGTACAGAGGAAGGCAGCTAGGATGGCGAAGGTCACAGAGAGCGCGGCAAATAAGGATTCGAGGAAGGAATTGAGAAGCCCAGAGGGTGGGGGTGGCGGTGGGGAACGAGACCGGATTGTCCCATGGAGGAGGCATTATGCTTGTTCACCTTGGCTCCAGAGGGCAGAACGAGCAGCAGCCGGTAGAAGCCGTGGAGACAGATTTCAGCTTGATGCAAAGGGAAAATTGTTTAAAATTAGACTTGACCAAAAGTGGACTGGATCACCCCAGGAGGTCGCCTCCTCCCTCCTACTAGAGGTGTGTGGGTGCAGGCTGGATGATCACTTGTCAAGTAAGTTGGAGAGGGGATTCCCAGTCAGGTAAGGGTTGGGCTAGCTGGCCTCTGAAATCCCTTGGCACCCCGAGATTCAGTCTGATTCTGAGGCCTCCAGCCAAATCCAATTATCAGCCATTTCTTACCTCTGGGCACCCCTTCTGTTCTCTTGTGCCGATGAGATTTTAGAAAGCACTTCTAGGCCGTTGCTTTTCTGTCCCCTCAGAGATGGGGGATTGAGAAAGAACGGGAGAGATGGGGATGGGGTGGTGAGTGACATGGGCAAATGAGACAGAGGGAGAAATGGAGGACTGAGGGAGGTGTGGGTTGTGAGAGCTAGAGAGTGATGAGAGGGAGGGAGAGATAGAGGGTTTGGGGAAAAGGGAGAAGGATAAAGTGAGGGCCTGAGAGAAAGAGAGAGAATTTAAGCCCTGGTCACCTCTCACCTCGATTTTTGCCATATACCTTTAACTGGCCTCTCTCCCTCTCTCTCTCTCTCTCTCTCTTTCTCTCTCTCTCTCTCCCCCTCCCTCCCTCTCCCTCTCCCTCTCCCTCTCTTTCTCACTCTGTCTCTCTCCTTGAGGCCAGGGCCTGTCTTTTGCCTCTTTTTGTATCCCTAGCACTTAGCACAATGCCTGTCATATAGTAGGGTATTTATTAAATGGCTGACTGAAATAAAACCCCTTCCCTTAACCCAACCAGCCCCTCAAGTTGTCCTGGAATAGTTGTAGTACCTCCTTTACAAGCTGTGTTTAGACCATGCTTATCTACACACAAAATTGTGTATTTCAGAAGGAGGAGCGATGGATGACTGGTATCCCTTATAATGATTCACAAAGCATTCATCTCAAAACCTAATTGTAAAGGAGGTACTACAACTATTCCAGGACAATATTTTAATTGCCTGACTGACTGACCTGCCAACCAGATTGTCTGCAGCACACATCCAATTGTCTCAGTCACCTGTTCAAAAGCCCTCAGAGGCTCCCTGTTGCCTTGAGGAGAAAACACAGACCTCTCAGCCTGGCATATAAAGCCTACCACAACCTGGCTTCAACCTACCTTTCCAAACTGATGCCATATTACTCTTCTCCATGTATTTTGCATTCCAGCCAAACCTGGCGCACGGATGTTCTCTGCACTGTACATTCCATCTCTCACCTCTGTGTATTCATATTAGCTTTTCCCCCTTCCTGGGATAGACTCAATTCATTTCAGCAAACATTGAGCATCATGCGAGAAGCTCAGCAGACCCTGACATCAGAGAGCTTACATTCTCCTGAGGGAGATTCAAAATATACACTGATATTTGCATGCCAAGTAATGCAAAGTAATTTCAGGAAGGTGAGAGTGCTAACAGTGGGGGATGGGGTCATAAAAAGTCTCTTGGAGAAGGTAGCACCTGAGCTGGGCTTGGAGGGGAGCTAAGGATTCTAAGAGCTGGAGATGAGGAGGGAGGGCATTCCAGGCAGGGGCTACCACCTAAGCAAAGGCATTGAGGTCAGAGATGAAATGTCATGTTCCAGGTGCAGCTAGCCGCCCAGTATGACTGGATAGAGAGGTGAAATAAGAAGTAAGACTGGAAAGATAGGTAGGAACCATAATGTGGGAGGCTCAAAATGCCTAGCTGAAGGGTATCTATTTTGTCCTAGAGGCCATAGGAAGGCATTTAATATTTTTGAGAGGGTAGGTGACAAGGTCCCATCTTCCTCTTTGCAATGTTGGTTTTGCAGTGATGGGGAGGATGGATTGAGAAGGGAGTGGAGACAGGGGCACCAATTAGGAAGCAATTGCAAGAATCTAGATGGAAAGTTACAAGGTACTGAAGAGAACCAATTGTTAAATTTCAGTGTGGTATTTACACCTCGGATATTGGTGAAAGAAAGAAAGAAAGAAAGAAAGAAAGAAAGAAAGAAAGAAAGAAAGAAAGAAAGAAAGAAAGAAAGAAAGAAAGAAAGAAAG
>NW_020952536.1:951772-951965 GCF_900497805.2 Vombatus ursinus
AAGAAAGAAAGAAAGAAAGAAAGAAAGAAAGAAAGAAAGAAAGAAAGGAGAGAAAGAAAAAGAAGAAAGAAAAGAAAGAAGAAAGAAAGAAAGAGAGAAAGAAAGAAAGAAAGAAAAAGAAGAAAGAAAGAAAAAGAAAGAAAGACAAAGAGAAAGAAAGGAGAGAAAGAAAAAGAAGAAAGAAAAGAAAGAA
>NW_020952536.1:951975-959935 GCF_900497805.2 Vombatus ursinus
GAAAGAAAAAGAAGAAAGAAAAGAAAGAAGAAAGAAAGAAAGAAAGAAAGAGAAGAAAGAAAAAGAAAGAAAGACAAAGAGAAAGAAAGGAGAGAAAGAAAAGAAAGAAGAAAGAAGGAAAGAAAGAGAAAAAGAAAGAAAGAAAGAAAAAGAAGAAGAAAGAAAAGAAAGAAGAAAGAAGGAAAGAAAGAAAGAGAAAAAGAAAACCTCTACAAGTCAGGGCTTGGTTTATGATTTTGTTGATTTTCTAGACTTAAGAAAGTAATGGAGGAAAATGTTAATAATACATATTAGGTTGTCTTATGGACAACCCCAGAGCTGATGGTTAAATATTTACCAGCACACTTCTGCATGAGAAGGAACTGGATAGAAGAGTTGTTAACAAGATCTGGCAGCTGACTAGATAAGAATAAGATGGAAAGTGAAGAGCTGATGATGCTCCCAAATTGGGAACCCAACTCTAGTGCCTTCCACAGAAACAGGCAGGGCTGGAGGTGTTGAGTTTGAGATGACTACAGAACATCCAGGTCGAGATGTCCAGGAGACAGTTGGTGATGTGGGACTAGAGTTCTAGATCTGGAAGCCATTGGCATAGAAATGGTTATATCTGTGGGAATCAATGAGATCACCAAATGAGTACATGGAGAGAAGAGAAGCAAGCCCCGGATGGAGCCTTGAAGGATGCTCACAGTTAGGGAGAGAAGGATGATGAGGAGACTGAGAAAGCTCAGCCAGGCAGGTATGAGGAGAACCAGGAGAGAGCAATGTCACGGAAGCCAAGAAAGAGGAGAGTGCCCAGGAGGAGAAGGATGGGCATCTGTACCCAGAGTTTCAGAGAAGTCAGGAAGAATGAGGTCTAACAAAGGCCACTGTGTCAGGTAGTGAAGACCATTTGTAAACTGCAAGGGAGCTTTTCCCATTGAATAGTGCGGATAGAAATCAGATTGCTCGGAACTGAGAAATGGAAGTGAGGAAATGAGTAGAGATGACCTTTTCTAGAGTTGAGCCGGGAAGAGAAAAGCTGTAGGATGATAACTTGAGGGGCTGGTTGGGTTAAGGGAAGGGGTTTTATTTCTTTTTATTCTGAACATAAACATTGAATAAAATCAACGAACATTTATTAAGCACCTACTACATGCCAGGCACTTGTGCTAAGCCCTGGGAATACAATAAGAGACAAAAGACAGTCTCTGCCCTCAAAGAACTCATAATCTAGTGGAGACAACAAACACATACTAACAAAGCACACACAGGATAAATAGGAAATAATTAACAGAGGAAAGGTTAAAAAATGAAAAGAGATTGGGGAAGTCTTCCTATAGACAATAGGGTTTTAACCGGGACTTAAAGAAAACCAGAGAGGTCAGTGGGCAGAGCAGAGGAGGCAGAGCCTTCCAGGCACGGGGGAGAATGAGAATAAACAAGGAGGTTTGAAGGATTGCCATGCAGTGGGGAGGACCCAGTTGATATTAGCGAATATAGTAGTGAATCCAGACCGAATAATTGTGGGATTCCTCCAGGGTCAATCTGAGAGGTAACATTGTATTGTCCTAGAACTGGGAGTGCAGTCTTGATACCAGCTATGTAACCTAAGGCGAGTTTCTGAGCCTCAGTTTCCTCATCTGATCATGACAATGATATGAATGATCACAGCACCTACCTCCCTGGGTTGCTTCTAGGCTCAAATGAGGTCCTTTCTGTAAAGCACTTTGCAAAGCTTAAAGAGATAAAGAAATGTAGGCTATTACTACTGTTCAGCGCCTCTAGGTCGGGGATCAAGCGAACAAGCATGTATTAAGCACCTACCATGTACCAGACCCTGGGAGCTCCAAAGACAAAAGTAAGACAGTCCCTCTCCTCAAGAAGGTTACAGTCTTTGCAGGGGACACAACATACATGTACATAGGAAGAAAACAAGCATTTATTAACAATAACAATAATAACAGCTAATATTTATATAGTACCTGGGGGCAGCTAAGTGCACAGTGCAGTGCACAGAGTACCCAGCCTGGAGTCAGGAAGACCTGAGTTCAAATCAGGCCTCAGACACTTACTACTTGTGTGACCCTGGGCAAGTCACTTCACCGTTTGCCTCAGTTTCCTCATCTGTAAAAATGAGCTGGAGAAGGAAATGGCAAACCACTCCAGGATCTTTGCCAAGAAAACCCCAAATGGGGTCATGAAGAGTAGGAACATGATTAAACAACGAAACAACAACATTATAGTGTCTACTACGTGCCAAGCATTGTGCTAAGCACTTTATAATTGTGTAATTTGATTATTATTGTTATTACAAATAATTATAATAAATGCAAGGCATTTTTGGTGGAATGGAGGCACTAGCAGGTGGGGAGAGGGAAATCAGGAAAGGCTTCGTGTAGGAGAGGGCATTTGAGCTGAGTTTTGAAGGAAATTTGGATGGTCAGGGTAACCATAGATTGGGGGAGGGGAATTGTAAGACATGAATGACCATGGCAAGGGGCAAGGGATCCATGAAGAGTCAATAATGGGTGGATGAAATGGTCAAGGGTTAACATGGGGAAGTGATGGAAGATGCCCAGAGCAAGGGTGATAACCAGAGAGTACAAGGAGGGAACGAGGGGCTGGAGATCATAGTGAGGATGGAAACTAGGTGGGAGGACTGAGGGAGAGAGAGAGAGAGAGAGAGAGAGAGAGAGAGAGAGAGAGAGAGAGAGAAGAGAGAGGAGGGAGAGGGTGAGAGAGAGAGGAGAGAGCAAGAGAGAGAGGAAAGGGAGAGGAGAGAGAAAGGAGAGAGAGAGGGAGGGTGAGGAGAGGGAGAGAGGGAGAGAGAGAGAGAGAGCAAGACAGAAGGAGAGAGAAAGGAGAGAGACAGAGAGGGAGAGGAGAGAGAGAGAGAGAAAGAGAGAGACAGAAGAGAGAGAGAGGAGAGAAAGGAGAGAGGAGAGACAGAAGAGAGGAAGAAGAAGAAGAAGAAGGAGGAGGAGGAGGAGGAGGAAGAGGAAGAGGAGACAGACAGACAGAGATGGAAGATGTGCTCAAAGGGAGGAATTCTGGGGTTCTAGATCCCACCTAGCCTTGTTCAGCTCGGCCCCCAGGGCAGAACCAGCAGCAATGGGTGGAAGCGCTGGAGGCCATTCTCACCTTGACGCAGGGGCTGGAGCAACCCCGGTCACTCTGATGCCTCGTTGGGGCTGAGCTTGGTCAGTAAAAGCTTCACGACACACGAGGTTAAGAGCCCCTCGTCTAGTCCAATCTCCCGATGTTACAGCAAAGGAAGCAAAGACCCAGGGATGGAAGATGACCCCCAGGGACGCACAGTAGGTGGCGGGGCCAGGATTTCTCCCTGACAATTACAATCCTCCACTTTTAAAAGATTCTGTGGGGCGGCTAGGTGGCTCATTGGGTAGAGCACCCGCCCTGGATTCAGGAGGACCTAAATTCAAATCCGGCCTCAGACACCAAACAGTCGCTAGCGGTGTGACCCTGGGCAAGTCACTTAACCCCATTGCCTAGCCAAAAAAAAAAAGTGATTCCTGGGGCCTAGGGCCTCCTGACCCGTCAGAATCCTTTTCCTTTAATAATCAATTCTTGTGGAAAGGGGGGAAGTCTTTTCTGCCTAAAGGCAAGCGGGTAGGCACTAAACCACTTATTCCCTCCCTCCCTCCCACACCAAAACTTCCCCTAGGACTGCCGGCCCTCTTCATCTGGCACATCCCTTACTCTCCCTCCTCTGTTCTCCCATCCGTGCGCTCCTCCCGGGGTCTCCACTTTGGGGACTGGCCCGGGCTGACCATGCCTCGTTAGCCTCTCAGGCCTGTTTCTAACCCTTAGTGTTCCACATCCCTCCTTCCCCTTTTCGGGTGCTTTTTGCATCGCGTTTCCCCTTAGAATGGAATCTTCTTGAAGCTTAGGATTACCCGTCTGTTTTCACATTTGTATCGGCAGCACTTGGCCCAGCGCTTCTTGCCTCGCCTCGCCTGAGGCCCCTCCCAGCTCCGACATCCTCTGCCCCGAAGGTCCACCCAGCTCTGCTTTCAGTCTGGGGGGCCTGGAGGGCTGGCACTGGGGAGCGGTGGAGCTCATCTCCTACCCGGGTGCAGCAGGAAGCAACGCCCTGATAGGCAAAGACAGCTCTCCTTTCCCAGCACAGTCTCAGCCAGTGTCGGGGACCCTTTGGGGATGATGTCTGGCCTGCTTCTGCCCTCCACCCTTCTCTTCATCTCTGTCCTGAGCTCTGGTAGGTGTTTGAATGGGGGGGGGGAAGGGGATTAGAGATTGGGGTGGGACTAAGATACAGACAGGGTTTGGGGGTGAGGTTGGCATGGGGAGGAGCCAGAGCGATATCCCTAGGGAAGGACTGGGTGCCCAGACAGATCCAGACAGAGGGCCTTTTGAGGGCAGGACTCATGGAACATCAAGACGGCTGCCACTTTCTAGAGGGAGAGATGGAGATGGAGACAAGGTCCAAGGTCCAAGGTCGAACATCAAACCACAAAACTCGAAGCCCATCACCTTTGTTTTAGGGATGAGGAAACTGAGGCAAGGCACTCACTTAGGCTCCCATGTCGAGTGAGTGACAGAGACCTGGATCTCACATCTCCTGGTACCCAGCTTAGGCCTCCTCCCCTTCTGCCTGGGTGTCCACTAAACCCTTCAGCAGGAACATAGAAAAGAGCTTGAAATCTGGGGATAGTAAGAAATTGGGGAGGTGAGCTGGTCCGAGGGGTCTGGGAAGCCAGAGAGAGCAATGGAGCAGAGAGAAAGGTGTCCCTTGGACACATTAGGGTCACATCTGCCCCGCTACCACCCATCTATATTTACCCAGGTTCAAATGAAGAAATGAAAGTACCCCCTCCCTCCCCATCCCCCCAATGGGTTTGGGGAAGGAGAATTGAGGGGAGGGGTGCCCCAACTTTTAAAATTACTTCTGTCACTGAGATACAGTAGAAAGTACCGCATCAAACAACCTAGGCGACTTGGGCATAGTAAGCACTTAATTAATGTTTATTGAGACCTTCCTCTCTCCCCTGCCTTGTTCTTGTGACCGTTGGGTAAAAATCTGGCCCTCTGGGCCCTCATTTTCCCCTCTTGGGAATCAGAGGGGGTTGGGTTGGTAGCTGCTATGGGCCCTTCCTGCTCTGACATTGTACGGGCCAGTGATTCTAAGTTCCATCTGAGCAAGCCCCCTTTCCTCTTTGGTCCTGTTCTCATCAGGATTGGTTGGATTAAAAAGTCTCCAACTCCGGCTCCAATTTTCTGTGATCTTAGCCAATGCTGGGATGCCAAAGAAAAAGAAAGTCAGAGGTGGTAAGGCCCTGAGAACATGGAATGTCAGAGCTAGGAGGGCCCTTAGAACAGAGACTAACAGAGCTGGGAGGGGGAGGGCACTTAGAATAGAGAATATAAACCTGGGAGGGCCCTTAGAACAGGCAATGTCTGGGCTGGGAGGGGCCTTAGAACAGACTATAGAAGGTCAGAGCAGGGAAAGCTAGCGTTCAGAAATTGAATTGAATCCCGTCTTTCCAAGGAGGAAAGTAAGAGCCATGCCCCCCCCCCCCTTAGTGACCTTTGGCTCCCAGGTCGGGGCTCACTCCACCCGCAGCTGGTTAGGTGGCTGGCACTCGGAGATCATCCTGACGGGGTTCTTCCTTTGCCCTGCCCCCACCCCTAGGCTCCCAGACCTGGGGCCTGCATGTGACCTCTGGCCCGCCCTCTGTGACCGCGCCCGTGGGGGGCACGGCCCACCTGCCCTGCGAACACGACGGGGGCACCAAGGCCAACGTGACTTGGTGGCGTGTCATCATGGGCAACTTCACGTGGCCCAAGGTCCAGGTGCAGAAGCCCACTCAGCCCAATGGGACGCTGGTCTTCTGGGAAGTGAACAAGAATGATGCAGGCATGTACCTATGTCGGGTCTCTGTCCTGGGAGAGCCGGTCTTGGAGTCCTGCGGCACCTACCTCAGGGTCCGAGGTGAGTTAGTTCCTTCCCAGACCTGACCGCTACGTCTTTCAGTGCACTCCCCCACCCCACTTCAGGGGCTCCGGGGTCCTAGCCCCCTAGCACTGAAGCGACCTGTAGAGTTCGTCTCCCTAGGAAACCAGAAGGTTTGAGGAATTAATTGGTAGAAAGTGATTCGCGAGCCCCAAAGCTCTCTATAAAGGTGAGTTATTATTATTTTAATTGTCACGATTGTCCTCTCCCCCCCATCTCCCAGCCCATCCGAAGCCCTGTGCCATCTCTCTGCCCTCCTTGGGAGTTCCACATCCCCAGGCTCCTGGGTCTAGAGAGGACAGGGCTGAGGATTTCCTTCCAGATAGAGGGTCCAGAGGCGGTCTGACTTAAAGTTCTGGCTTTGCCACTCACCCCTCTTGGGGATCCTCAGCTTCTCCTTCTGTAAGATGGGGCCAATGACATCTGTCCATCCAAGTAACCACATGGCTCTTCTTTGCTCACGATCACTCACTAGATGGTACAAATGGAAGTCCCCAAGACTTGGGAATCTGAGAACGTCCCTTTGAACCCTGAATCTCCTACTTCTCGTGTGACCTTGGGTAGGTCACCTGAATTCTTTGGGCCTCTCAGTTTCCTCATCTGTAATAGAGGAGTTGGAGACTCCATGATCTCATGGGTCTTTTAGCTTTGAATTTGTGATCCCGAGCACTCCCATTTGATAAGTGAGGAAACTGAGGCCTAGAGAAGGGAAGGTACTTGCCCAGGGTCACAGAGATCATAATAAGAGGCAGTTTTCTTGGCCAAGATACTGGAGTGCTTTGCCATTTCCTTCTCCAGCTCATTTTACAGATGAGGAAATTGAGGCAAAGAGGGTGAAGTGACTTGGCCAGGGTCACCCAGCTAGTCAGTGTCTGAGGGACAGATTTGAACGCAGAAGTTCCTGACTCCAGGCCCAGCGCTCTATCCACTACACCACCTGATAGGAGACAGAGCCAGGACCCAGGCTAGGCCTCTCTGCTGTCTTTTTTTCCCAGAATATAACGTGCAAACCCGAAAGGGTTTGAGGGGAGCTGGTGTCAATCTGACCCGTTAGCTCCATACTCCATCTTTGCCTGCGTGGTTATGCCTTGGAAGACACAAGCAGCCCAGAGCTAGGACTAGGCCTGGGCAGGCTGCAGAGGGTGACCTGGGAATTCTGGCCCTGGCAGGGCCCTCACTGATCTCTTCCTTCCTCCCTCCCCCACCCCGTCCTCCCTCTCCTAGAGCCAGTACCCAGACCCTTCCTGGACATGGGAGAAGGCACAAAGAACAGAATCATCACCGCAGAGGGAATCATCCTGCTTTTCTGTGCTGTCGTCCCTGGCACACTTCTGCTCTTCAGGGTGAGGCTCCTTTGGGGACCTGAGGCCTGATCCCCAAGCCCTCATTTTCCCAGGGCCTAAGCCCTCCTGATCCCCTAGGCTTCCCTCCCTTCCCCTTGGGCATCCAGGCTTCTCACCATTACTTCTTTCCCCATGGACCTTCGATTCTGCTCTGGTGTACTCGATTCCCCCCTGCCCAAGCTTCTTTGGGCCCCTGTTTGATTTCCCCCTATATACCCATTTCTGGCAGTTAGAAAGGTCTCCTTGAATGTAGTTAGCAGAGATGAATGGGAAAGAAGAAAGGGGACAGGCCACTTCAGGATAGGAAGTGTGTGTGGGTATCAGTCGGGGGTGCTTCCTGGAGGCAGAGCTGTATGGGGAAGGTGCTGGCGTCTTCTGGAGACAGCACTGGATTTTCAGGCAGAGGCCCTGGGTTTGGTTCCCAGCTCTGATGTTTCCCTTTGGGCAGAGTGTCTCTCCTGGCCTTGGCTTCTCCTGTTAAAGGAGAGGGCTAGGTGAGCTGAATCCCATGGTCTCTTCCAGCTTTTAAATCCCACAGCCCCATGACCATGGGGCTCTGGTTGATTACTCCCCACTCCCCACTTCTCCAGCTGATTTCTCCCCACTTCTCCGGCTGATTTCTCCCCACTTCTCCGGCTGATTT
>NW_020952536.1:959945-965679 GCF_900497805.2 Vombatus ursinus
ACTTCTCCGGCTGATTTCTCCCCACTTCTCTGGCTGATTTTCTCCCACTTTTCCAGCTGATTTCTCCCCACTCCCACATTTTTCTCCACTTTAGAAGCGTTGGCAGAATGAGAGGTATGCTGTCGATCACCTGGATTATTATGATGACGAGAACTTGTATGAGGTGAGGCCCCTTTAGGGGTGGAGAGACTAGGGACGGAGGTGGGATTAGACTCTCTCCCTCGACCCAAGGTGGAGGGAGGGCCCCAAGAGACATCTCCCACCTCCTCCCCCGAGGCTGACCTCCGGCTTCCTCCTCTTTCCTGTAGGGCCTTAACCTTGACGACTGTGCCATGTATGAGGACATCTCCAGGGGCCTGCAGGGGACCTACCAAGATGCCACCACCCTCAGGGTGGGAGACGTCCAGCTGGAGAAGCCATGAGGGCCCTGCCTGGTCCTGCCCAAAGCCCCCACCCCCCCCCCCCCCCACCACCCCCCTCAGGTCTTTCTGACTTTGTCCCACTCTCAGTTTCCTCAGGAGTGGGTTTGACCAGATGGCACATAAGGTCCCTCTCAGCCCTGACATTCCTTATTCTAAGGTGTCCCCTAGCTGCTCTGACATTCCCTGTTCTAATGGCCCTCCCAGCTCTGACATTCCCTGTTCTGTTTCCTAAGTCTTTGACACCCGTTCCCCTCTCCCATGATATGCCCCTTCCTCTATCCCACTCATGCTTTAACTCCTGACCCCCTGTAACTTACTCCCAGTAATTCAGGAGATGCCTGAAGCAGGATCCCTGGAAGTCCCTCTCCCCCCAAGCTTTGTCATAGCTACTAAGATAATAAATCTGTGGCCCACTGGGAAGGAAGGCTCCATTCCCAGCAAGAGACGGACTGATGGTCTGCATGTAAAACACCTTGCCACGGGAACCCAGGGGTCATGAAGCCTAACTGTACCCCGCTCCCGTTAGAGAGCTGAGCATCCTTATCCCCTAGCCCTGGATGTCCTCATTGCCTAGTCACCATGCCCCCCTCCTCGCCCAGTGACCCAGGTGTCTGATTGTCACGTCTGTCTCCTCTTTCAGGACCTGAGTCCCCAGTTCTTTGGAAACCCACCCAGCTGGGCAGGTCTCGGGTGTTCCTCTCCAGCTGTAGCTAAATCTCCCCAAGCTGGGGAGTAAACAAGCCCCATCCGCCTTCCTCTCTCTCAGCACCTGCTACTCTACCCCTCCCTTGGGGGTGGGGGTGGGGAAGAAACAGGAAGTACCTATGGGAGGGGGCAGAAGAGAGGTGCTCAGAGATTGAATGGGGATGGATCTCTGCCCTACTCAGGGACCCAGGCATCCTGATTCCCTTCAAGCGTGCTTAAGCATCTCCTGTTCCACCCCACCCCATCCCTTATTTCTCTCCTTAGACCACAATGCTCATCTCTCTGGTACCATCTCCTGTCCAGCTTTCAGTTCCCACTTCCCGTAAAATGGAACATTTGGACTAGGGGGCTTCTAAGGGTCCTCAGGGCTGAGGGCTAAGCTCCTTGGTCCTGTCAGCTCCAGGGGAGTGAGGAGGGCAATGCCTTCCCAGATGCAGCCAAGGATAAGCTCTCATGTGATGAAAGATGATGAAAGAAGAAGAAGCTTCAGAAGGAGAGGCTCCGCATTCCAGAAGTTCATCTAGAGGGGGTGGGAGAATGCCATATGGATCCCCAGATGACCCCCTCCCTCACCTAGCCCAGAAGAAATGGGTTTTTGTGACCAGGGCCCTGGGCAAGCTGATCCTATATTTCCCTCGGCTGTGAGAGATGGGGGTTAGGGATCACTGGCCTGGGATATTCTCTTTACCAAGGCATCCAGATACCTTCTCAGTAATGTAGGGGGGCACTGTGTTTTTGTCCAAGGTCACACAGTCAGTATGTGTCAGAAACAGGATATGAATCCAGGTTCTCCCAGCTTGGAGGGGACCTTTCCAAGCACAATGCTTGAGTGAGAAAGAGCTGAGCCCCAGGATGGGGAACTCAATTATCTGGAGGGATGGAGAGGGCTGGAAGGAAGGGTGAGACCTGGCACAGGGAATGGGACAAAGAGACAGAGACAGAGAAAGAACAGACAAGACAGAAAGCAAGCTACCCAGAGACCAACAGAGAACTACAGACACACAGGGAAACAGAGGCTGAGGCGAACAGACAGCGAGAAAGATCCCAAAGCTCAGGGCGGGCCTGGACTCTTCCCTCTCCTTTTCCTCGGCTGCCGACTCTGTCAATCCTGCAACTTCTCTCCCTTCGCCAGACCCACCCGGTTTAGCTCAGGACCTCGTTGCCTCTCGCCCACACTATTTTCATTGCCTTTGAATTGGTCTGTCCGCCTCTGTCTCACCAATGCACCCTTTGCATAGCTGCCAATTATAATCCAAGGCGAGTGTGTGGCTGTATCAACTGCCTTGCTCAAAGAACTGTGGGACTTCCCCTTACCTCTAGGACACAATACACACTCTGTTGAGAAGCTGAGAGCTCTTCACGAGCTGGCTGCACCCTCCCTTTTCACACGTTCCCCCCCCCCTACATTTCTCCCTTCCACAGATTCTACCTTTTGGTCAAATGGGCCCTACCCACTCTTCTCATCTCCCACCTAGGCACATTTACACAGGCCAGCCCAAATATCTGGCATGCCCCGTCTCTGCCCCTGGGCCTCTCAAAAGCCTTCTCTTCTCTCAAAACTCTCAAGAGGAGGGTGCCACTTCCTCTGTGAAGCCCTCCTGAACCTCTCCCTACCAAGTGGTTTCACCCCCTTCAAATGTATTTTAGAACATTTTGTGTCTTCGGGTGCACTATTATTATTTGTGGGCAAATAATGATAGTAGAATGTGAGCTCCTAGAGGACAGGGAATATGTTTTCCTTCCTCTTCCTTCCTTCCTTCCTTTCTCTTTCTTTCTTTCTTTTTTTCTTTCTCTTCCTTCCTTCCTTCCTTTTTCTTTCTTTCTTTCTTTTTCTTCCTTCCTTTCTCTTTCTTTCTTTTTCTTTCTCTTCCTTCCTTTTTCTTTCTTTCTCTTTCTTTCTCTTTCTTTCTTTTCTTTCTTTCTTTCTTTCTCTTTCTTTCTTTCTTTCTTTCTTCCTTCCTTCCTTCCTCACTCCCTCCCTCCCTCTTTCTTTCTCTTTCTTTCTTTCTTTCTTTCTTTCTTTCTTTCTTTCTCTCTTCCTTTCTTTCTTCCTTTCTTTCTTTCTTTTCTCAGGAGTCCAGCATAGGGCCTTGCTTATAGTAGGAGCTTAATAAATGTTTGCTGAGCTCCGATTCCTTAAGAACCTAGCCAAAAGTTCACAATGTTCAGATTCCTTAAAAGTCTGGTCACTACAGTGTATCTTTAATAAACCTTGTCTTTGGCTGAAAAAAAAAGTTTGCTGAGGGAGCAGCTGTAGATAGAGCACTGGCCCTGGAGTCAGAAGGATCTGAGCTAAAATCTGGCCTCAGACACTTGACACTTACTAGCTGTGTGACTCTGGGCAAGTCACTTAACCCTACTGCCTAGCAAAAAACAAACAAAAAAGTTTGCTGAATTAAAATTAATTAAATAAAGACAAAGACAAAGAAAGAGACACAGAGGCTGAGAGATAGAGAGGAAAAAAGACAAGACAGATAGGAAGAGACTGAGAGGGAGAGAAGGAAAGGGTTGGGGGGGGAGATAGGCAGACTGAGAAAGAGAAACAAAGATGAGAGACATGAAAGAGAGAAAGGGAGAGAGAAGCAGATGAAGAGGGAGACAGGCAGACAGAGAGAGAAAAAACAGTGAGAGAGACATACATAGAGAGAGGAGGGATGATGGAAAGAGAAAGAGATGAGAGCTGTTTTTTTCAGTTGTGTCTGACTCTTAGTGATCCAATTTGGGGTTTTCTTGGCAGAGATACTGGAGTGGTTTGCCATTTCCTTCCCCAGCTCATTTTACAGCTGAGAAAACTGAGGCAAACAGGGTGAAGTGACTTTCCCAGGGTCACACAGCTCATAAGTGTCTTAGGCCAGATTTGAACTCATGAAGATTAGTTTTCCTGACTTCAGGTCAGGCACTCTGTGTATTGTGGCGCCACCTAGGGGCCCACAGAAAGAGGTGTGAGAGAGAGAGAGAGAGAGAGAGAGAGAGAGAGAGAGAGAGAGAGAGAGAAAGGGAGACAGGGAGAGAGACGAGAAAGAGAAATACAGAAAGAGAGAGATGAAAGGACACAGCAAGAGAGATGACAGAGGGGCACAGAGGAAGAGAGATGAGGGGGTCAGAGAGAAAGGAAGAGACAGGCAGGCAAGAAGAAAGACAGACAAGAGAGCTATCAGAGAGCGTGACGAGAGACAGAAAGGGGATAGAGGCAAACAGACAGAGACAGGCAGACAGAGCAAGAGGGAGACACAGAGAGGTAGAAAGGGTAGACAGGCAGACAGACAGAGACAGGCAGACAGGCAGGGAGAGAGACAGACACAGGCAGGTGAGGGAGCACCGAAGTGCAGGCAGATAGACAGAGAGAGGCAGACAGGCAGGGACAGAGACAGACACAGGCAGGTGAGGGAGCACCGAAGTACAGACAGACAGAGACAGGCAGACAGGCAGGGAGACAGACAGACACAGGCAGGTGAAAGAGCACCGAAGTACAGGCAGACAGATAGACAGAGACAGGCAGACAGGTGGGGAGAGAGACAGACACAGGCAGGTGAGGGAGCATCGAGGTGCAGGCAGACAGACAGACAGAGAGAGGCAGACAGGCAGGGAGAGAGACAGACACAGGCAGGTGAGGGAGCATCGAAGTACAGGCAGACAGAGACAGGCAGACAGGCGGGGAGAGAGACAGACACAGGCAGGTGAAAGAGCACCGAAGTACAGGCAGCCAACCAGCCAGCCAACAGCAGGGCCAGCAGGTCCCGAGCCAGGGGAAAGGAGGGGCTTGGGCGGGGCAAACACATGCTGGACAGATTTGAGCTCCACAGTGACCAAGGGGCAGAAAGACAAATCCAAGGAGGAATCCAGGTCGAGACAGTGACCAGAGGTCAGGAAAAGAGGAGGGAAGAAGAGAGACAGGAAGAGAGTCACAGAGCTGGGGATGGAAGAAGAGAAGGGGCCACCATGCACCTCTGGCTGGGCTGAGCCTCCGTGGGAGGAGGAGCTCAGAGGCACTGGCAGAGAAGGGGAAGGAAGCGGAGGGGAGGAGGCGGGTGTGGGGTGTGGGGGGACCCCTCCCAGTCAGGGCAGGAAGCGGGAGGGGCAGGAGGGCCAGAGCCTCCGGAAAACCGGCCCAACTCCGCTTCCTGCCCCGCCAGAGCCAGGAAACCCAAGCCGGGACCCAGGGCCCGGGATCCCCAAATCCCTGTACCCCCGAGACCTTTGGGGCTCTCCCCGGCCTAACCCCAGGTACATCTTTTCCCACCTCCTTCCTTTCCTTAACACCCATTGGGCTATACTTTCCGAGCCCCCCCCGTCTTCCTTTGATTGCAGAAGATTATCACCTGGGAAAGAGGGGTGGCTAAGGGCAGAAGGACCACCAGGCAGGGAGAGCTTGAGGCGAGGAGTACCAGACAGGAAAAGGAGCAGGGGTGGCTAAGGGGAGGACCACTGGGCAGGGGGTGCTGCGGGCAGAGGGTCCAGACAGAGGAGAAAGGCGGAAGGGGGTGGCTAAGGGGAGGCCAAACAGGAAGGGATGAAGGCAGAGGCACCAGACGGGAGGAGGAGGAGGAGGAGGAGGAGGAGGAGGAGGAGGTGGGGTCCCTAAGGGGAGGATCACTAGGCAGGGGGGG
>NW_020952536.1:965779-966879 GCF_900497805.2 Vombatus ursinus
GGAGGTGGGGTCCCTAAGGGGAGGATCACTAGGCAGGGGGGGAGCTGAGGTGAGAAGAACCAGAAAAGGGAGGAAGGGGGAAGGGGGCGGCTAAGGGGAGGCTGGACAGGAAGGAATGAAGGGAGGACCAGATAGGGGGAGGAGGGATGCCCAAGGGGAGGACCACCAGGCAGGGGCAGCTGAGGGGGAAGGACATAGCTCAGGGTGAGAGGCCAGACTGGCAGGGCTGAGGGGATGGTCAGGGACTGAAGGACAAAGGCCCAGGTGGGAGCCGGAGTTGAGGTGGTGAGGTGATGGGAGAAAGTTCTGGCCAGCGGAGCCAATGGAGAAGAAAGGCGGTGGTGCTGCAGGGAAGCTCGCTGGACCAGGAGGTGGCCGGGATGGAGCCCCAGGGGCTGGGCAGGGCCGGGCGGGGCGGGCTGGACTACACGCGAGCGCCCTGGGGCGGGGGAGGGGGAGGGGGAGGGGCTTCTGCAGTAGAGAGCAGTAGAGAGCGCGGAAGCGGCGGGTCCTCCGGGCTCGCACGAGAGGCCTCATGTGTGCCCCTGGAGCAGTCGAATGGTGGTGGCCTAGAGTGGCTCCAGGTGGTAGCGCAGGGAGCAGTGGAGTTCGGGCTGCCGCTGGGACCGTGAGCGGGCTAGAGAGGTCCGGGCTGGGCCTCCGGGAGGAGTGGAGCTGCTGAGGAAGGGCTCCAGGGGGCGCCTAGAGCGGCTCCACCGAGGGAGGGGAGGAGGCTGGGGCGCCGGGGAGCAGGACGGACAGGACGAGGCTGCTGAACAGGTGAGGGTGCCCCCCCCCAGCCCCGCCCTTTAGGCACTGGGATCCTTTACCCATCCAACCCCCATCCCGACCCTGTAGACACCCCCACCGCACAGCTCCCTGGACCCTGCAGACACTGCCCCACCCAGCACAGTCCCTGGACCCCGTAGACACCCCGACTACATAGGTTCCGTGGACCCTGTAGACACGCCCCACCCTGTACAATCCCTGGACCCTACAGATCCCCCCACCCCATATGATGCCTGTAGACCCCTGGACCCAGTAGATACTTCTGGA
This sequence comes from Vombatus ursinus, assembly GCF_900497805.2. Classification (NCBI taxonomy): domain Eukaryota; kingdom Metazoa; phylum Chordata; class Mammalia; order Diprotodontia; family Vombatidae; genus Vombatus; species Vombatus ursinus. Next base: position 966,836 of record NW_020952536.1, read on the forward strand.
CCTTGCAGACACGCCCCACCCTGCACAGTCCCTGGACCCTCTTT
>NW_020952536.1:966889-972322 GCF_900497805.2 Vombatus ursinus
TACCCCGTATAATGCATGCAGACCCTCCTGGACCCTGTAGACACCCCTACCAGAAGACTCTCCGACCTCTATAATCATTATCCCCCCCAACCCTATCCCTGGATCCTATTATTCCACCTTCATATATAATGCATAGAATCCCTCCCCTTAGCCTATAGACACTCCCACCGCATAAATTCAAGGGACCCTGTAGACATTTCTACCCTGTACAATCCCTGGATGCTAGGGACTCCCACACTTTATAATGCATGTAGACCCCTGGACCCTATAGACAACCCCACCACATAGACTCCATGGACCCTCTAAGCAAGTCTTAACCTATACAGTCCCTAGATCCAATAGACACCCACTTTGGATAATACATGTAGATTCCTGGATCCTATAGATGCCTCCACCATATAGATTTCCTGGACACATCACCCCATGTCATTTATGTAGAAACCCAGACAATATAGACTCCCTGAAATTTGTAGATACCCCAATTTATATAATCCATACAGACCCTATAGACCACCTCCCCCCCACTGGCCCCCCATCCTACAGTATCCCTGGACCATGTAGACGTTTACAATTCCTGCCAAAGACGTCTACCCCATATAGACTTCCTGGACCTTGTAGACATCCAATCATAGATTCCTCCCCTCCCCCAGCATCCCTGGACTCCCACCCTGTGTATTTCATGTAGACCATCAGACTTTATAGAACTCCTACCCTATATAATCTATGTAGCCCACAGACCCTATAGATGATCCCACCATATAGAATTTCTGGACCTTGTAGACACCCTTAACCCTATATATTTGGGCAGCTAAGTGGCCCAGTGGATAGGGCACTGGCCCTGGAGTCTGGAAGATCTGAGTTCAGATCTGGCCACAGACACTTACTAGTTGTGTGACCTCGGACAAGTCCCTTAACCTCTATCTGCCTTAGCTTCCTCCTCTGTAAAATGAAGATAATAGTAGCACTTTCTTTACATGGTTGTTATGAAGATTGAATGAGATAATAGTTGTAAAGCATTTGGCACGGTGCCGGGTACTATATAAATGTTAGCTATTATTATTACTATTACTACTACTACTAATATTACTACTACTACTACTACCACTACTACTACTAGTACTACTACTATTATATTACACACACACTATAGACCTTTCCCCATTCTATAGCATCCCTGGTCCCTACAGACACTGTCCCACACTGCAGAGAACCTCTCCATGTTCTCTAAAGCCCCACTAGGCTGTATAATCCATGTAGCCCTGCTCCAGTCCTATGGATACCCCCACCGTATAGATTTCTTTGACCTTGTAGATACCCCAACCTGTGTATTCCATATAGACCTCCTTCATCCCGTGGCACCCCTGGACCCTGTAGATCCCTGGATCATATAGATCTTCCTCCTCCTGTAAATCCTTCAGCCCTGTGGACTCTCCCTGATCCCTTTAGATTAGACTCCCCGGGCCTCACAGACTTCGTCTTCTGTTGGTTGTCTGAAGTCCGTAGTTTTGCGGGATCTTCATAGGCTCCCTTGTGTCCCCTGGATTCCCTGAACACTATAGATTTCCACCCTCTTGAACCCTGATGACCAGAGAAGTTTCAGGAGAATCTGCCCCTGGCTTTTCCACCCTTTGTGGTCCTCAGTCCCTCTAGACCCCAAGCCCCCAGGAACCCCCGCCAACCCAAGCAATCTTGACCCCTGTAGATCCCCCACTCTGGCACCTGCCTTTCCCTAGGGAGAGCCACACAATTTCTGAGTTCACAACAATATCACCAAAAGTCATTCTGTGGGGACCCCCTGCCCTCGCAACCACAGAAATCTTCAACCTAGTGACAGGCCTCCATTATAATCGTCATGGAGCTCCCTCTGCTGTTTTTGTCCTTAATGTTCTTTAAGTGAGTTCTGTAGGATAACAAGACAAAGTCTATGGAGAGTCAGTGCCCTTGAGGACCGTCCGGCCTTCTTGGGCAGGGTCTTGGAGGTGTGCTCTGGAGCGGGGAGGGCAGGGAGAGCAGGGAAGGCTTCCCCAGGAGGTGGCACCTGGAGGGCGATAAGGAGTCTGACAGGGGAAGGTGAGGGAGGCTTAAGTAAATGAGCAGATGTGGGTGATGGAATGTCAAGTTCTCTTAACAGCCAAGTGGACCGGTTTGTCTGGAATGTAGAGTGTGTGAAAGGGAGAGGAGGGGAGGGAGATGAGGCTCAGAGCCAGGCTGTGGATGGCAGCCCGCCAGGGTTTCTGAGAAGCAGCAAGAAGTTTAGGCTGTGGGTACTAGGGAGCCATTGAAGGGTGCTGAGCAGGTGCTGAGCCTCAGACGGGTTGCTTGGTTGGAACATTCTGAGGTCGGTGATGGGAAGGCTGGTGGCACCCTCTGCTGAAGTTTGGAGGAGGAACAAGACTCCCACTGGGGCCGTGTTCAGTTGTCAGTGGTCATGGGCCCTTCTGCTGGGGCAGCTGGTGATGTGTGATTGGCACTCAGGAGAAGGACTCAAGCTGGAGGTGTGGTTGGGAGAGGCATCAAGGGTGCTGGGGAGGTCACCCAGTCGGAGCGGGTAGAAAACAGAGAAAGGACGGAGCCTCAGGGGACACCCACGGTGGACAACTGGCCAGCAGGAGGCCTACGGGGAGCAGACGGACGTAGGGCAGGTGGACGGATCCAGGGGAGGGGGAGGTCCTCACTGGCGATTGAGCAGGCGAGATTCTTGGTAACTCTAAAGAAAGCAGTTTCCGCCAAGAGATGGCACCCTCCACCCCTCTTATCGGCTTGTGTGCCAGTGGACCCCTGCCCGCCATCCCTCAGAAACAGCCCCTTCTGGAGGCCTCAGGAGAAGATGCTCTTAGGATGACATAGTGTCTCCAGGGAGAATCCTATCTGGGGCTTAGAGACTTCTCCCACAGACCCCCAACTCTGGCCCCTAGGGAGCCCCTCTGTAGGCCAGCTAGCGGTTCTTCTGGGAACTTGGTTTTTAATAACTGGTCTCTTTTGTAATCTTATGCATTTAAAAAGACGGTTGTGAGAAGGGGTCCCTAGACGTCCACAGACTGCCTGCTCCAGGAGTCTGGGACACACAGAAAGGTAGAAGATGCCTGTTCTATAGGATTCTTTAATATTCCATCCCTCGAACCCTCTCGATAAAAGACGGCACCTGTTTAATGCTGTGGCTGCCCGTGAGGATGGGTACCTTATAGAGCCAACTCTCTGACTGGCATGACTCTCCCTGTTCCCTGGGCTGCTTCCCACGGACCCCCTGCTCCCGTCATAGACACCCCTGTCTCTGCAAAGCATCCCTCTTTCTAGTAAGCCTCTGTTCCCAGTAGAACTCTGGTTCCCTGTCCGGCCTCTGGTAGGATACTGCAGTCCTCCCGGAGCATGGCCTTCTCTCCTGCACAAACTTCCTCAGGCTCCCCAAGGCCTCCCTGACCCCTGGGCCTGTAAAGCCCCTATTCCCTACACACTGAGGGTCAAAGGGACCTTCAGAATTGTCTAGCCTCGCTCCTCTCCTACGGATGAGGAAACTGAGGCCAGAGAGGGTCAGCGGCTTGCCCCCATCACAAAGGTAGCAGAGGCCACCTCCAGTACTTGGGCCTCTGCCCCCAAAGCCCCCCCCGCTATACCATGCTGCCCCCCAGGTCCCCATCTTCTTTGGAGCCCCTCAAAGCCCTGATTGAACTTGCTGGCCTCCTACAGGTCGCCTGTCTGCATAGACTTGCCTCACTTCCTGTAGATCCCTCCCACCCTTCCTTCGTAGCTTAGGGAACCCCTTTTCCTTTGGGGTCTCTGTACAGAGCCCAGTCCTGGGAGGAGGTGGGTTTACTGGATGATCAGGCCTGGGAGCTACGGGAGAGGCCTAGGCAATCCTGGATGGGGGATAGGGGGAGAAGGTGTTGGCTTAGGGGCTGAGAGAACGGGATCTGGGTAGGGGGAGAAGACCTCAGTTTGGCCTGGGGGGAGCCACTGGATAGGAGGGGGAGAAGGCCCAGTTTAGGGGCTGGGGTGCTGAGAGGAGAAGGCCCAGCTGCAGGGACAGGGGGTGCAGGAGGGAGAAAGCTGAGGCTCCCCCACCCCCCAGCAGCGGGATGAGGGGTTGGGTGGAACCGGGACAGGGCCCGGGCGATGCCAGCTGTTAAAAATAGCTGCTGGGTCAGCAGTCCAAGGCGGCTCCTCCTCCTCCTCCCCTTCCCCGGGGATGCGGGGCCTCCCCACCCCTTCTCCCGCCCTCCCCTCCTCTGGGCTGTGCCCCCCTGACACACGCACACATAGGGCCCACTTGTCTGTGATTAATGTTCCGATTAGACAGACTAATTAACACCACGAGGGAGGAGAGACAGAGACGGAGAGACTTGGGAGTGTGTGGGGGGGGGTTGTGTGATGGAGACAGAGACAGGCAGGCAGAGTCAGCCTGGGTGGGATGGAGAGGAGGAGAGAGAGAGGTATGGGGAGACCCCGCCTTCAGCCCCATAGCCAGCTGCTGGGGTTCAGAAACCTGAGCCCTTGGGCTGGGGAGCCAGGAGCCTGATGGGAATGGGGTCTGGGAGCCCGGACTCCCGGGTCCCTGAGGGGGTGGGGAATCACAAACCCGGATGCCTGGGTTCCCCATGGGGCGGGGGCTCGTGGGTTTGGGGGCCCATGTGACTTCCTGTTTCAGGAAGTGGGGCTGGTGGGTGAAGAAGGCGACATCCGGCCCCCAGCCCTGTTCTGATCAGGTCAGGGCCCCCTCATACCCCCAAAAGTCCCACCTCTCCTCTGCCTGTGCCTCTGTCCCCCATCCCAGCTCCTCTCAGGGACCCAGGTGTCCAGGCTTCTCATCCCCACGCCCTTGGGGGCCCAGGCATCCTGGCTCACCCCGCCCCCAGCTTGGCCAAGGCCCCGAGCTTCTGAAGGGCTCTTTGTGGGCTGGGACAGAGGCTCCATTGAGTGATGGGTGGATGAGGGGAGGCTCTGTTTACTCACCTCCCCACCTGGGCCAGGAATGTGTGAGTAACCCAGGCGTCCGGGCCTCCTAGCTCGGGCCCAGGGTCTCACTGTGGCCGGGACTCTCCCCACAGCCTCAGCACGGCATGGAGATAGAAGATGCAGCGCGAGGGGTGAGTGTGCTGATGGGGGCAGGGGAGGGGGCTGGGACCCTCCAGCAGGGGCAGCCCAGGTCACCCATCCTCCTTCCCTGCTCCCTTCTTCCAGGCCCCCGGCCCGACCCGGCCAGCTCCAGTCAGCATCATTGGCGCTGAAGATGAGGACTTTGAGAATGAGCTGGAGACGGTGAGCTGGCACACCAGGACCCCTCCCCCATCACAGCATGGCCCCTTGTCCCCTCCTTTCCTCCCTGCCATGTGTATCCCAGTGTCCCATAACTGAATGTCAGGGCTGGAGGGCCCTTAGAACAGGGGATGTGAGAGCTGGGAGGGGCCTCAGAACAGGGAAGGTCAGAGCTGGGAGGGG
>NW_020952536.1:972332-982388 GCF_900497805.2 Vombatus ursinus
AGAGCTGGGAGGGGCCTCAGAACAGGGAAGGTCAGAGCTGGGAGGGGCCTCAGAACATGGGAGATCAGAGTTGGAAAGGTCTGAGGGGGCCATGTTCTAGATGGGGAACCTAAGGGCCAAGGAGGGCTCTTGCACTCTCTCCCTCGTCCCTCCAGGGACTGGGTGAAATTGTCCCTGGTTCTCTGGAGAAGAACCAGGAGGCGACTTGAGTCTAGCCTTCTCATCTGACAGATGGGGAAGTCCAGGGCCAGTGAGGGCAAGGACTTGCTCAGGCCGCCTGGCATCAGGGACAGAGCTGGGGCTCAGGCCCAGGGCTCTCTGGACTCCACCCCCAGGTGTCTGGACTGATGGCCTCTGTTCTTCTGTAACTCCCTTCCCTAGCACCCAGAGGAGCGGAGCAGCGAGTTCCAGAGCCTGGAGCAGGTGAAGCGCCGCCCCGCCCATGTCATGGCCCTCCTGCACCACGTGGCTCTGCAGTTTGATTCGGGACCCCTGGTGAGGCCTGGGCTTGGGGCGCAGCAGTTTGGGAAAGCCCAAGTGGCCTCAGAACCAGAGTACGGAGCCTGGAGGGTAGGGTATAGAGTAGGGCGCATGGCCTGGGATGGGATCTAAAAGGCAGAGACCTCATAGGCCAGGAGGAATCTAGAATCAGAGAATGCCTTGCTGGAGAGATCCAGAACCAGGCCTGGAGCAGCCGGGTATGTGTGGGTGTGTGTCTGTGTCTAGAACCAGACTGCATGAACTGTGGTCATCTATCACCTCGATGGTGACCTGTGACATCCAGAACCTGTGTTTCTATCTGGAGTCTAGAACGTGGCTTTGGCCTGGAATAGGGAGTCTTAACTAGGAGCCTATGAAATTTTTTTAAGAATCTCCCTCTCCCCTCCCCATATTTCCATAGAACTTTTTTTGTGATCCTTTGTAATCGGCTGCCCAAGGGTCCAGGACAGGGCTTAGACTCTGATGATCTAGAATGTGTTAGCACAGCCTGTGGGAGGGTCACCTAGGCCAAGGGCACCTAGAACCTGAGGATCCAGCCGCAGACAGTTGTGGAATCGGGAGAGCCCGGTGGTGTGGAGAGGGGTCCTCTTAGGGTTTAGCAAACGACCTCAGGCGCCTTGGGGAACCCGGGGCAGAGCTAGCGGCTCCATGGGACGAAGTCTTGGGGGGCTCGGGTGCTGGGGGCAGGAGACGATGATGACCTCTGCTCTCCCCCACTTCCCGCCCCCAAGCTGTGCTGTCTCCATGCTGACATGCTGGCCTCCCTGGGCCCCAAGGAGGCCAAGAAAGGCTTTCTGGACTTCTACCACAACTTCCTAGAGAAGACGGCGGTGAGGACGGACCCCTTCCCCTCCCTGCCCCCAGACTCCCCTCCCCACCCGGGTATGAGGAAGCCCCTTCCTGCCCGCTCCCACCCCTCATGAGGCTTCTCCTCCGGGCAGGTCCTGCGCGTGCCCGTGCCCCCGTCAGTGTCCTTTGAGCTTGGTAAGTCGTAGCAGGGGGCCTTGGGAGGGGGAGTCCAGCCCAGGCTCTGTGGCCGCCATGCCCACCGTGCCCATCCCATAGACCGCACGCGCCCAGAGCTGCTCCCCGAGGAGACCCAGCGGCGATTCCTCCAGGAGGTGGTTCGTGCCCAGCAGAACACCATCTCCCGTCAGCTCGAGGACTTCCGGTCTAAGCGGCTCATGGGGATGACCCCTGGGGAACCAGACTTGTCCCAGCTGGAAGCCTGGGCAGCCCGGGACCGGGTCAGCTTTGAGGGCCGGGAGCGCCTCGTGGCAGAGAGGCTCCTGAACCGGCTGGAAGACATGCAGTGAGTGACCCTGAGCCCCTGCTGACCAGGACCTTCTCCTTCCTGGGGGTGAGGGTGGGCTGTCCCCTCAGCCTCCCCCGGCTCTCCAGTGGGGTGGGGGGATCCCCAAGTGGAAGGGCTAGCCAGGAAGCAGCTGACCAGCCTTTCCCTGACCCTCTCCCCACAGCCCGACCAGCTCCACGGATGAGGAAAAGAGGTGATTCCTGGGGTCTGCCTCTGGGGCGGGGACTGGGGGCCAGGGTGGGGGGAGGTGGGGATCAGAATCTCTGGGGCCCCCTGCCACCCCAGCTGGTGGGGAGGGGGCTGGGGGGTGGCCGGTGGGCAGGGGCCCGGCTCACTGCTTCCTTGCCCCCAGCGTGGCCATAGTGAATGCAATCAGCGCTTACATGCGCTACCTTGGCGTTCGGACCAAGAGCGGTGACAAGAAGGCGCGAGGGAACTTCTTCCGGAAAAAGGTGCCTCCTTCCTCTGTGTCCCCCAGGCCAGCCCAGTGTGGGGAGGGAGGAGGCTGCTGACCGCTCTGACCACCATTCCCCCACAGATGAACCGCCGCACGGACGATCCCCCCAAGCCCAAGAAGGGCCTCAGCATCATCCTGGACGCAGCCCGATGGAACCGCGGAGAGGCTCCGGGTGAGCACCGCCCCCCGGGGGCCGCCCCCGGGCCGCCCCCAGGCCCCGCTCCCTGGTTGTGTTGGGGCTGGGACTGGCCTCTGCCCCCACGGCCCCTCACGGCCCCTCTTGTTTATTTCAGCTCCTGACTTCCGACACCCTAAAGCTGAGAGTGACGGTAACCACCCTAACCTTGGGGTCCCCTGCCCTTGGGGTCTGAGGGAGGCAGGGCCTGGGTTCCCAAGGACAAGGGGTCAGGGGGGCCTGATGCCTGCCCCTCCCCACCCCCAGGTGAGAAACCAGGGCTTCCTGAGCGGAAGATCAGCCAGGTGACTCCCCCAAGGGGGATCGTTGGGCCCCCCGGGCCGGATGCCCCTGGTGTCGCTGTGCATCCCCCTCCAGGTGAAAGCCCGGACAAGGAGCCAGGTGAGAAGGGGTTCCTTCCCCCAGAGAGCTGCTCCTGGGCCCAGGGAGAGGGATGCAGAGGTGACGTCCTGCCATGTGGGAGTGCCCCGTGATTCTCACCAGCTCGTGATTCAGAGATCTCCAGGCTCTGACTACGAGATTCCGCAGTCTGCTCTGGGAAACCCCTCTCATCGTCCAGCTCATGGGAGTCCCCAGTTCTGGAACTCTTGGGCTCTGGCTGTCATTCGTTGTAAATCTTGGGTTCCAAGCCCCAAAGATCCCCAGGGGGCCTCCCATCAAGCGGGGCCACGCCCTCAGATCAGGAGCGAGGTGACTTCTCCACACGGGGATTTCTGACCACAGACTCACTCTAGATTGGGCCGTGTCTGTGGACGTTGTGTCTATGTATCTGTGTATGTGTGGTGTGTGCACGTGTGCTGTGTGTGCGTGTGTGTAACGTGTGTGCACGTGTGCTGTGTGTGTTGGGGTCTGAGAGGCAGAGCTCTCCATGGGGTTCAGGCTCGCCCTTTGCCCCCGGGCAGGGTCCTTTCTGTCTGGCCCCCTGGCTGTCCTCGCACCCCCCCCCCCGCCCCGGATCTCAGAGTCCCAGCTGCTCTGGGCCAGGGGTCTCTTCTCCACCTCACAACAGCATCGTTAACTGGACTTGGGGAGGGGGTGCCCCATTTGTGAGGGGGGCTCTGAGTGCTGAGGTCTTGGCCATGAGCTGGCCAGATCTGGGACCCGAGGCGGGCTGGAAGGCCCGCTCCCTTTATTCCCAAAGGAAGCAAATGTCTTCTCTCTCCCCAGGTATTGATCCACCCTCAGAAGTGGGGGATCCACCCCCCCCAAGGCCCATCAAGCTCAGAGTCCCCCGTCCTCCCAGAGAGCAGCACGGAGGATGGGGCCGACACGGAGAGGTAGGAAGGGGGCCGGGGCTGAGTGGGAGCTTCAGGTGGGGATGGGAAGAGAGGAAATGGGAATGGGGAGGGAGGGAGAGAGCTGTCCTGCCTGCCTGCCCGCCCATCTGCCCGCCTGCCTGCCTGCCAGCCCGCCAGCCCGCCAGCCCATCCTCCTGCCACTTCCCCTCTCCGCTTCCCCCTCCACCCCTAGCCCACCCCTGCCTCCCACTTGAATTTGTTCCATTCTGTCGTGGACAGAGTCGTGGCCTTGACGGAGAAGGCCAGGGCCACCTCCCAGCTCACCCACCCACCAGCTCTACGACCTTAGGCAGGTCACGGCCCCTCACGCCTTCAGCATCTGCTGCTTTAAGATGAGGGGTCTGAGGACCCTCCCAGCTCTGGCTCACTGCATCCGTCAGCTCTGAGCCCTCCGGTGCGCCTAGACCAGAGGCCAGAGAGATCAGGGGCCTCAGAGAGCCAGGATGGTGGGGGACAGGATGAGAGCCAGAGCATGGGGCTGGGGGACAACGGGCCAGGATGGAATCCCCCCCCGGGCCGAGCGGCTCTGGGAAGGTGCCACCGGGAGGCAGCCGTGTGCGGACCTCAAGGGCCTGGGTGATTTCAGCTGGGCTTGGGCTAGGCCCGGCCTGACACTGGGGGGCCAACTTCTCTCATGGGCTGTGTGACCTTGGGCCACTCCCTTCCCCTCTCTGGGTCTCAGCAGTCCCCGTATGTCAGAAGAGGAGGTTGGACCAGATGACCTCTAAGCACACCCCCTTTTTTCTTTCTTCCTTTTTCTTTTCCTCTCTCTTCTCCCTCTTTCCCTTCTCTTCTTCCTCCCTTTCTCCTCTCTCCTTTTCTTCTCCTTCCTCCTTTTCATTTCTCTCTCCTCCCTTCTCTCTCCTCTCTTACTCTTCTTCTCGCTCCCCTCCTTGTTTCCCTCCTCCCCTTCTCTCCCTCGCTTTCTCATTTCCCTTTCTCTTCTCCCTCCTCCCTTACTCTTTTCCCTTCTCTCCTTTTTATTCCTCCCTGTTTCTCCTTCTTCTCTTCTCCCTCCTCCGTTTCTCTTCTCCCTCCCCTTCTTTTTCTCCCTCCCCCCTTCCCCTTCTCCTCTTCCCTTCTCTCTCTCCCTTTCACCACACTCAGCTCCTGCCTCCCTACAGTGTTCCCCCCCACCTTGCTACATGCTGCCCCGGGGGCCTCGCCCCCCTCATGGTTGGGGGGGGACGGGCACAGCCCCCAGCCCGTCCTTGTGCTGCTGCTTTGGGAGACTTGGGGGGTGGGGCCCCTCTGGGGCACCTCTGACCCTGAACCTGCTCTTTCCCCAGAAAGTGGAAGAGGTGGGTGCCTGGGCCCTGGGGTGGGGGAAGGGGTCTATCCCTCTCCCCCATGTCTTCCCGGCCTCCTTCCCCCTCCCCATGCACCACCCCACCTACCCCGGGAACAGCTAAGTATCCAGTGCCCCCTCTCAGGCTCTCCGAAGCCTGCCCCTGCCCCGCCGCCCCTGCCCCTCAGAAACGCGGGGTGGGATGCCTTCTGGAATCCGTTGCAGCCCAGGGTGGGACTCGGGTTCCTGCTTCCTCTCTTCCCCTCGGGTCCCTCTCCCTGCCTCCGTCCCGGGCTCCCAGAGTCCCTCATGGCCCAGCCCCCTTCCCCAGCCTCCCCCACCTCAGGAGCATGGCCTGTAGTGCTGACTCTGTCTTCTCCCTGTTGCATGTTCTCTCCCCCCACCCCCGATCCCTGTCCTGTCTCCCCCCTCGCCTCTGTCCCCCTGCCTTGATTTCTCTTCTTGTGTCTTCCCCTTGCCTGATGTCCATTCCCGTTCTTTGGTCTCTGACATCGTCTCTACCTCCCCTTGGTCTCTGCCTCCCCTCGGTCTCTGTCCTGGTCTCTGTCCTCGGTGTCTGTCTCCCCTTTGTCTCTGTCCTTGGTCTCTGTCTTCGGTCTCTGTCGTTGGTCTCTGTCTCCCCCTGGTCTCTGTCTTCGGTCTCTGTCTCTCCTTGGTCTCTGTCATTGGTCTCTGTCTCCCCTCGGTCTCTGTCCTCGGTCTCTGTCTCTCCTTGGTCTCTGTCATTGGTCTCTGTCTCCCCTTGGTCTCTGTCTCCCCTCGGTCTCTGTCTTCCCTCGGTCTCTGTCCTGGTCTCTGTCCTGGTCTCTGTCTTCCCTTGGTCTCTGTCCTTGGTCTCTGTCCTTGGTGTCTGCTTCCCCTCGGTCTCTGTCCTGGTCTCTGTCTCCCCTCGGTCTCTGTCCTGGTCTCTGTCTTCCCTCGGTCTCTGTCCTGGTCTCTGTCCTGGTCTCTGTCTTCCCTTGGTCTCTGTCCTTGGTCTCTGTCCTTGGTGTCTGCCTCCCCTCGGTCTCTGTCCTGGTCTCTGTCTCCCCTCGGTCTCTGTCCTCGGTCTCTGTCTTCGGTCTCTGTCTCTCCTTGGTCTCTGTCATTGGTCTCTGTCTCCCCTCGGTCTCTGTCCTGGTCTCTGTCTCTCCTTGGGTCTTTGTCCTGGTCTCTATCTCCCTTGGGTCTTTGTCCTGGTCTCTGTCTCCCCTTGGTCTCTGTCCTGGTCTCTGTCTCCCCTCGGTCTCCGTCCTCGGTCTCTGCCACCCCTCGGCCACCCTGGCTGTCTTGGTCTCCCCACCCCCACTTTGGTATGTCTCACTCACCTGGGGCCCAGACTGTCTGGCAGACTGGGGCGCTCCGAGAGCCTTCGGGTGACCGACCGGCGCCGGCCATCCCGGGGCAGCCTGGGGGCCAAGGGCCGAGCAGGGGGCCGCTCCCGAAGCGATGTGGACACAGACCCTGGCTCTGCCACGGCGGCCCTTGGCTCCGCCCGACGTGCCACGTATGTCACCCTTCCCTTGACCCCCCTCCCCCTCAGGATGAGCAGGAGAACGGAGGGTGCCCTGGTCACAGAGCAGGGGGCGGCCGAGGTACTGCTCTGGCAGGGTGGCGGGTGGGGGCAGGGATTGGAGTGGGGGGCTAGATGCCCAGGGTGCCAAGCTAATGGGTTTGGAGGGGGCTGAACACCAGGGGCCCTCACAGCCGTCCATCCCACAGCCCCGAGCCAGGTGAGGAGGGGGAGCCGGGCCGCTCGGGGCTGGAGCTGGAGCCTGAGGAGCCGCCCGGCTGGCGGGAGCTGGTCCCCCCTGACACCTTGAGCGGGATGCACAAGAACCAGGTGAAGCGACAAGAGGTGATCAGCGGTGAGTCCCAGCTCCTCCCCTCGCTGCCCTCAGCCGGACCCTCCCAACCCACCCGGTCCCTGCGGGTCTTCTCTCTGCGGAGCCTCTGCACCCAGGCCCTGGTGTCTGTGGTGACCTCTGGCGGCCCCTTGGTGAGAGCCACCTCCCTTGGGGACGCCCGGCCTTTACTCCAGCTCTTGGGGTTCCCTGCCTCCCACCCCTGGCCTTTCTTGTGTGAGGCCCCTGATCCCGGGGACGGATGGTCTCTCTTCTCCACCTTTAGCCTCTTGCTGGCTCCTTCCCTGCAGCCCACAGACCTGCCTGCATTTCTCCCCTGTTTAAAAAACCTCCAGTGCCCTCAGGCTCTCCGCCTGTAGCTCTCCTCCCTGTCTTCTCACTCTGCCCCGGTCAGTCTGGCCTCTCGCGTCATCCTCCAGAGCTGGTCTCCCTGCCGTCTCTGCTTTGCCAAACACAAGGATGTTTCTCGGCCTTCATCCTGCACTCTTTGACCTGTTGACCACTTTCTCCTTTCTTGGGCTTCCCCTCCTGCCTGTCTGCCCACTCCTTGGTTCTCCCTGGGGCTAGCCCCCACAGCTCTGGCCTGGACCCTCCCATCTTCCCTCTTCCACTTGGGGATCTCATCGGCTGCTGGGGTTCGGCGATCATCTCTATGTGTGATTCGCAGAGCTCTGGCGGCTCTCCTGAGCCCCAGCCCCATAACACCCAGCTGCCTCCTGGATGCAGATGTTTGCCAGGTGGACATCCCATCAGCAGCTCACATTCAGCGTGTCTAAATAGGACTTCTCTTCCCTGCCCCCGCCCCACCTGCCTGTCTTCCAAGCATCCCTGTGCCTCCCCAGAGCTCCAGGCTCTCAGCCTCACGCCAGAGAGCTCGGCAGTCACTCTTGATTCCCAACGTTTCTTCAATCCATCCGTGGTGTAGACTCTCATCACCTTCCCCCTAGACTGGCGCAGTAGTCTTCCTCCTGGCCTCCCTACCTCGTGAACATCTTCCATCCTCCCTCACAGCTGGCCCAGTGATTTTCCCCAAACATGGGCCTAACGGTGTCACTCCTCTACAGCTAGGCAGCACAGTGGACTGGAATCAGGAAGACCCGAGTTCAAATTTGATCTCAGATACTTAGACCTCAGAACCTGTGCCCCTGGGCATATCGTTTACTGGAGAGGGAAACCTTCAGCCTCGAGGCCATGTGGGGCCCTCTAGGTCCTCAGGAAAGGCCTTTTGACTGAGTCCAAGGTTTACAGAACAAATCCTGTTATTTAAGGGTATTTGTTCTGTGAAGTTTGGATTCAGTCAAAGGGCCGCACTTGAGGACCTAGAGGGCCACAGTGGCCTCAAGGCTGCAGGTTCCCCATCCCTGACTTAGCCCATCTGTGCCTCAGTTTCCTCATCTGTAAAATGGAAGTAATAATATCACCTGCCTTCCAGGGTTGTTGTGAGATAAATAATATTTATAAAGCACTTTGCTATAAAAGTTCTGACTGTTTTTAAGATATCACATGTAAGGTCAGATACAAACTCTTCAGGCATTTAAAGCCCTTTACAGTCTGGCGCCAGCCTCATTTTTATATTTATTGCACGTTTTTATTCTACCTTCCCACCTCCCATGGGTGTATGTGTGTGTGTGTGTGTGTGTGTGTGTGTGTGTGTGTGTATAAAATATATACACAACACAATACATGTGTATACATGTGTGTGTTTATAATTCCTGGAGGGCAGGAACTGTTTTGTTTTTATCTTCTTCTGCTCAGCATCTAGCCCAGGGCCTAGCACATTGCTTGATTGCTTGATTGACCACTGGTGAATTTATCATCTAAGACAGCTAGGTGGCGCAGTAGATATAGTGCTGGGCCTGGAGTCTGGAAGACTCGTCTTCTGAATTAACAGTAACTTACTAGCTGTGTGGCCCTGGGCAAGTCACTTAACCCTGTTTGCCTCAGTTTCCTCTTCTATAAAAGGAACTGGAGAAAGAAATGGCAAACCACTCCCATATTTTTTGCCAAGAAAACCCAAAAGGTATCGTAGAGAATGGGATACAGTTGAACAACTAAACTACAATATAGTGCCTGCTATGTGCCAGGCATTGTGCTAAGCACTTTATCTTATTTGATTATTATCATTATTATTAATAATTATTATTACAATAAATGCAAGGTCCAGAGAACCCCGAAAGGGGTTACACAGAGTCAGACGTGACTGAAAAACAACTGAACTGAACTTTTCACCCCTGGTGACTGATGGCCTCCCCCTTTCTCCAGTGACCCCTGGTGGCACCCTGCCCCTGCTTGACCCCTATCAGTTGTAGTGATTGCCCTTCCCGGGGAGCTCTCCTATGCTTTGCATCCCCTGGTAGGCCAGGTGCCTGGATCAGCGACCTCTTCCTCTCCCCTCCAGAGTTGCTGGTGACCGAGGCGGCCCACGTGCGCATGCTTCGGGTTCTCCATGACCTCTTCTACCAGCCCATGGCTGATGGGGGCTTCTTCACGATGGACGAGCTACAGAACATCTTTCCCAGCCTGGATGAGCTGATCGACGTGCACTGTGAGTAGGGTTACCAGGCAAGGCCTTCTCCCACTCCCTCCTCTCTCCAGTCAGGGCCCCACTGCCTCCTGCTAATTTTCTTTCCTTTCCGCTCAGAGTAACCCAGTAGCCCCAGTGCCCAGCATCCCTGCTCTCCCTCAGTGTCTCTAACCTGGGGCCTGCTCCATCCCTTGGAGGGTTCCCCCCACACACACACACTCACCTTCCCAGCCCCTGGGTATTTATGGCCTTTGTGACACAACCTCCCTGTGCTGCCCCAGCTCTGTTCCTGGAGAGCCTGATGAAGCTGCGGCAGGAGAGCGGCTACATTATCGAGGAGATTGGGGATGTGCTGCTAGCCAGGGTGAGTTGTGTGCCCAGCTCCCACCAACTCAGCTGCCAGGGGGTCCCGATCTCTCCCTCACCCCAGGGGCCCAGGTGTCCTCATTGCTCCATGTACTGCCAGCCCCCCGAGGGACCCAAGCATCTGGATTCCTCCAGTCCCTTTGCCCCAACCTCCCCGGGACCCAGGCGTCCCGGGTCACCCGGCTTCCTTCTGGGACTGAGGTGTCCCGGGTCACCCGGCTTCCTCCCTTCCGGGACCCAGGCGTC
>NW_020952536.1:982398-983690 GCF_900497805.2 Vombatus ursinus
TCTCAGGTGTCCCGGGTCACCCGGCTTCCTCCCTTCCGGGACCCAGGTGTCCCGGGTCACCCGGCTTCCTCCCTTATGGATCTCAGGTGTCCCGGGTCAACCGGCTTCCTTCCTTCTGGGACCAAGGTGGACTGGTTTGCCGAGCTACACTGCCCCCCCCCCTTAGCCACTCCTGCTTCCCTGTTCCCGGCCCTGGCCCCCTCGTTGACTTGGTTTCTCTTCCCAGTGGCTCTCAGGATCCAGCCCTTAGTTCTCCTTCCTCACCAGTGCTGTGAGGAGGTCTGAAGGGAGGCATGGTGTGCACACACCCCCTCCCAATAATCTCCCTGCAGTTCGACGGCACTGAGGGCCACTGGTTCCAGAAGATCTCTTCTCGGTTCTGTAGCCGGCAGTCCTTTGCTCTGGAGCAGCTCAAGGCCAAGCAGAGAAAGGAGCCAAGGTTCTGCACCTTTGTGCAGGTGGGGCCCAAGGGGCCAGGGAGGCGGGGGCTGGGAGTCAGGACACCTGGGTCCCTGTGGTCACCTCCCTGCCTTTGCCCCCAGGAAGCAGAGAGCAGGCCCCGCTGCCGGCGGCTGCAGCTCAAGGACATGATCCCCACGGAGATGCAGCGACTTACGAAGTACCCTCTGCTCCTGCAGAGCATCTGGCAGAACACAGGTGAGCTGGTGAGATGGGAGGAGGGAGGGAGCGAGCAGGGAGAGGGGAGGGGAAGGAGGATGGGGGAAGGGGGAGCAGGGCCTCCCTCCACTGATCAGGGAGGGGACCAAGCCTCCTGACTCCCAGAACCCATCCTGTCTCGGCCTAAAGTTGCATCCTGATTAAGGAGCCCCCTCTCCCTGGGCCACAGAGACCACCTGCTCTGATCACTTTGTTCAGAAGAGGAAACTGAGGCTCAGAGAGGGGGCAGGGTCTTGCCCTAGTTATGATGCAGCAGGGAGAAGATGGAAACAGACACCCAAGACCTGGGGTCTGCCTTGACTTTGCCACTCAGTTGCCATGTGATGCCTCAGTTTCTCCCCAGTAAAATGGGGTCGTGGCTGACTTTCCAAAGGGCCTTCTAGCTCTGACATGCTGTGGTATCAGTCAGAGAGAGGGCTGCCTGCTAAGGGCCTCGGGCTCCTCCTGACACATCCCTGCCCCACCCCTCTAGAGGAGCCAAAGGAGAAGGCAAAGGTGGAGCAGGCTGCTGAATGCTGTAAGGAGATTCTGCATCACGTGAACCAGTCTGTGAGAGATATGGAGGACCTGCTGGTAAGGATGCAGTGAACTGGGGAGGGCAGAGAGCTGGGGAG
>NW_020952536.1:984090-1013459 GCF_900497805.2 Vombatus ursinus
GTGTGTATGAGAGTGTGTGTATGTGTGTGTGTGAGAGTGAGTGTGTGAGTGTGTAAGTGTATGAATATGTGCGTGAGTGTGTGTGTGAGAGATAGAGAGCAAGGTAGAGAAAGGAGGTGGTGATGTGTGTGTATGAGAGTGTTATGTGTGTGAGAGTGAGTGTGTGTGTGTCTGAGAGAGGGAGAGAAAGAGAGGCAGAGACACAGACAGGCAGAAAGATGGAAACAGACAAAGAGCAAAGTGGAGAAAGGAGGGGGTGGTGTGTGTGTCTGTGAGTGTGTGTGTTTGTATGAGCGTGTGTGAATGTGAGTGTACACACACACACACCAAGCTCCGAGACAGGACCCAGGCTTTCTGGGACAGGGAGGGACAGAATGGGCCCCAGGAAAGCAGGGAGGGGGCTGCCAAGAGCCTCAGGGCCCTGCAGAGGACGGGAGTAGGCAACATGTTGAGGCGTGTGGAGCTGTGGAGGACACAGCGGAGACATTCTGGGGAGGAGGGACAAGGCCCCTGGAGGCCACTGGGAAAGAGGGTGGAGGCTGTGGGACCCCGGGGGATCTTGGGGGTGCCCCGGCAGGAGTGGGCGCCACCCCGGGGCTGACCGTGGCTCCCCCCCCTGCACAGACCACAGGGCTTTCTACGTCATCTTTACCTGGGACCAGGAGGCTCATATCTATGAACTGGTGGCCCAGACAGTGTCGGAGAGAAAGCAGTGAGTGGCGGGCGACTGTGGGGGTGTTGGCCGGGAGTACACCTGCACCCCGCCTTGGGTGGGTCCCCCGGCTTCTGGAAGAGGGCCCTTCCAGCCTGGCCTAGGGCAGGAGTGGGGAGACGGGTGTGGCCCCCCAACTGCCCTCCCCTGCTCTGCTCTGTCCTAGCTGGTGTACCCTCATCACCGACACAGCGGGCTCTCTGAAGGTCCCAGCCCCATCCGGGCGGTCCAAATCCCGCCCGAGCCCCATCAGGTGAGAGGCTCCCCCTTCCTCTGTCTCCCCCTCCTCTGGCGCAGCCCCCTCTTTCCGGGCCCCCTGTGCTTCTCCAGCTCTTCCCACACTGGGTCTCCTTCCCCTCAGTGCTCGGGAGCCCCTGATCAGCATCTCTGAGAACGGGAACAGCAGCAGAGAGACCCCACAGGCCGAAGGTAAGGGAGGCACTGGAGGGGAGGGGGCTGGGCCGGGGCCGCAGGGGCGGCTGTCTGAGCTGGCTCCCTGCCCGCAGCAGGCCGCTGTGAGCGCATCCTGTCTGACCTGCTGCCCTTCTCCTGCCCGGACACGGAGGGACAGCTGGCAGCCTCTGCCCTCCGAGAAGGTAACCTTGGGGCCCTGCCCCTGCCCCTGCCCCGCCCTGCCTGGTCATCCCTGGCCTCCGTCCAGCCCATGTCCAGATCCCGTCCCCGCGTCCCCGTGTCCCCGCGTTCCTGACCTGCCTTCTCTCTGCCCCCCAGTTCTTTCCCTTAAGCAAATCCTGCTCCCAGCAGAGGAAGAGAACGGGCCTGGGCCAGCCCCGGAGAGTGAGGGGGCGCCGGGGGCTGCCCAGACCCAGGAGGTGCGGGACAGGCTTCTGACCTTGGAGGACACCATCAAGAGGCTGGAGGTGAGCCACGGCAGGGGCGGGGGAGGCAGGGAGAGGGAATGGGGGGCGTCCCCTCACAGAGCTCCCTCCTCTGTCCTCAGGAAGTGGAGGAGGAGTTCTGTCGGCTCAGACTCGTCATTTCCCAGCTCAATGGGGCCTCCCCCAGCCAGGCTGGCTGCTCCTGAGGGCCGGGCAGGTGAGCCCCCGTGGAGGGTGGCCCCTGGGGGCTGCCCCCCAGGCCCTCTCCAAGGGAGGACCAGGAAAAGGGAGGGGGAGATGTCTGTCGGCATGCTCCCCCCAGCGGATCAGCCACTGCCCACTGTCTGCAGAGAGGGGGCCCGTGGGCCGGTGGGGCCCCCCAGGCTGCTCCTCCTCTTCTATTCCCAGCCCCTTGGGGGACCTCAGGGCTTTATCCCAGCTCCCCTTCACTGATGGGACGTGTCAGTATTCCGCCCCCACACGTGGGGGCCTTCCTTCCCCAGTCCTTCCTTCTCCAGTGCCTTACCTGTTACGCATTGTTTTTATATTCTGAGGTTTATTTTTAATATATGTATATATATATATATATATGTATGTATGTATGTATGTGTTATGTCTTGGATCTACCAGTTACTACCTGTGTGACCTTGGACAACTCCCTTCCCCGCTTGGGGCTTCAGTTTTCTCATCTGGGGAATGGGAAAGAGCGCCACGGGCACTACCTGCCTCACCCGGGAAGTTGGGGGAAGGCCAGACACCCCTGCCCCCTGAGTCTGTCTTTCAGGCATCTGTCTGTTGCACTGTCCTCATGTCTCCATTCCACCCTGCCTGAGTCTGGAGTCCTTGAAGGGAGAGACGGCCATGTAGGGAGCAAACCCAGCCCCAACTTTGACAGAGGGGCCACTGAGGCCCGGCTCCTCACCCAGGGAGGGTGGGACACTAAGCTCTGCCCTGTTGCTCAGCATGCTGAAGAAGGCGCTCTGGAAACCTTCACACTCCCTTTTCATACCTGGAGTCCTTGGTGTCACATGGGGGGAACCTGGCCCTTTGACCGCCAGCTCGGCCGTCTGCCCTCCGGCCTCACCAGGCTCTCTTCACCTCCCCCCACCCCCCCCCCCAGGAACACATGACTCTTCAGGCCTCGTCCCAGGAGGGTTTTTTTCTCCCTTTTTATTTTTGTAATAAACTCTTCCCATGGGGGGTAGGGGGCGGGGCGGATTTATTGCTCTGAGCCCCCGGCCCTGGGCTGGGGGTGGGGGTGGGCAAGAAGGAGGCTTCTCCTTCATAACACAAGCACATCACGCACTAGGTTGGGGGCGGGCTCACAAACACATCAGGAATGGGAAATGGGGGGGGCAACACCATATTGCACTTTGGAAGGGGGTGAGCACAGCTGGGAACTCCTGGGGCTGGGGAAGGGCAGCTGTCCCTTCCTGGGGTCATAGAGGGGGCTTATGGACTTGAGAACCAGAGGGGGCCTTCGAGAAGGATCCATCTCCTTCAGCCCACCCCCAGTGCACGCCTGGTGCTGGCCGGCACCTTCCTGGAAGCCGGGATTCGCCCCTTGCACCTGCAGATGACAAAGCCCGATTTCCATTGCACCTGGTGCCCCTCAGAGGCCGGGGCAACGCTTGGTCCCCTCCTTGGGCTGGAGGGGAGGGAAGGAGATGGACCCCTGGGGTTCAGGAGGAGGGGATTGAGTTCCCTGCTGGTCTGGGGGAGGAACAAAGTGCCCCTTTCTGTGGGGGGAAACTACCTTGTTCCCCTCTCCTTGTGGGCTAGGGTGAATGGAAGGAAGAGACCGTGTTCTCCGACTTAGTCGTGGGTGTGGGGGGAAACCCTGACTCTAGGAGAGGGGAAGGAGGAGGGATTTAGAGCTGGAAAGGACCTTGAAGGTCATTGAGCCCAACATCCCTCCCCCATTTTGCAGAGAACTGAGGCCAGAGAGGGAAGGGATGGGTCCTAAGTCCATGCCAAAGTCCCTTTCCCTCCCTAGGCTGGGGAGGGAGGGCACTTCTGGGGTTCAGACTCAAGACCAGCTTGGGGAGGAGAAATGATCCCTTCTGGTCCCTGCCCCCTTCTTAGTGGGACGGAAGGGCGATATGTGTGGGCAGCTTCCTGGGATTTGGAAAGGACAAGTGGTCCATTCCTTGGTCCTGGGAAAGGTTGGGGTGAGCTTTGAGGGAGACCCTGGGCCCCCCGGAGGGGGGAAGGGAGAGACAGGGTTCCCAACGTCACTAGTTCCCTGCCCCCTCAGCTCCCTGCCCCACCTCGGCTGCCCTGACCCTCAGGGGGCCCTGGAGCGCCGTCATCACCCTCGCTGTCCGAGCTGCAGCCGCTGACATCAGTCACCTCCAACTCAGAGTCGCTTTCCTCTTTGGGCCCCAGAGAGGGAACCTCGGGGACCCCTGTCCCGGGCAGAGTCAGACGGGCACTTGGGGCCAGGCTTGTGCGCTGCGATCCAGGTCCATCGCCAGTAGGGCCGGCCAGGAGGGGTGTTGTGGCAGGGCCACCTCCCCCAGGCCCTGTGGGCAGCTGCCCCAAGGATCCGGCCAGGGGGTTGGGGTAGAAATGCGGTGGATATAGGGAGGCAGGCAACTTGGGGAAGGGGCTTGCCAAGTAGGGGTTAAAGTTCCAGGGATACTCGGGAAAGGTGCGGCCGTAGGGGCTCAGGAGGGCAGGGGGTTTCGAATAGCCCGCAGTACCTGGTTGGGAGGAGAATGGAGGGTCAAGGTCAGGTGGTTCCCCCCACCTCACCCCTCAGAGCATCTCTCCTACCGCTGCCCTCAGTACCAAACCTCCCCCTGTCCAACACCTCCCTCCCTCAGTTCCCCGAGTCTCACCAGAGCCCAGGAAGGGAAATGGCCCATCCAGCCGGAGTTTGTCCGTGTCTGGGGCAGACAGGTGTTGGGCAAACAGGGGCGTCCTGCTTCCTGGGTCCAGGCGTGGAGTGGAGAACAGGGTCTGTAATGCCTAGGGGCGGTGTAGAATTGAGGACTAAGCTTCCCCCTTTATGCCTCAAGGACCCAGGAAGCCTGATTGCTCTCCCTCTCAGAGACTCGGATATCCTGACCCCCAATCCTTCACAGACCCAGGCATCCCAAATCCCTCCCTCCCCAGTCCCCAGGGACACAGTTAACCTGATCCTAGCTTCCTCCGGAATCCAGGGGTCCTGATGAGCTCCCTCTTTAGTTCCTGGGGGACCCTCCAACCCCCATCTAACCCTCACCCTGGACGTCCAGTTTTCTTGTGTGGCTCAGTAGCCCTCCCAGGGCCCCAGGTGTTCTGACCCCCAGCTTCCTTTGGGGTTCAGTAATCCTGATGTCCCAGCCCCTGCCCCTTCTGGAGACACAGGTGTCCTGATTCTCCATGAGGCTGGCTCACCTCTGGAGTGAGGGGAGGGCCATCAGGCCCTGCTGCCCCTCCAAAGGGCCCTGGGGTGAGCAGCAGAGGGGCTGCGGCCACGTCCAGCAGGGGGTAATTGACCAGCACGACTTTGCTGAAGTTGAACTTGTATGTGAATCTCTTCCCTTTGGTCTTGTGAAGGATGCGTTTGTTATAGTAATAACTGTGGAGGCAAGCGACATATCTCACCTGTGCCCCCTAATAACTCTGGGGGATGAGTCATCATCCCCGTTCACCACAGATGAGGAAACTGAGGCTCAGAGAGGATGAGAGAAGGGGTCTCAGATCATCTAGTCCAATGCCCTCATTTTACAGATGAGGAAGCTGAGGCCAGGGCAGTTAAGTGACTTGTCCAAGGTCACACAGCTAGTGAATGGCAGAGCTGGTATTTGGATTTGGGTTCAGTGCCTGTGGCACGATATCACAGAACAAGGAGGAAAGGGGAGTCTTCTAGACTGGGGATAGATTTTGGAATAAGTATCCTGAAGTTCCACTCCCCAGGGACCCAGATGTCCTGACCTCCTCATCCTCCACCCTCCATCCTCCCTGGCATCCCAATCCCCTCAGCTCCTTGCCCCTCAAGGACTCAGGCATTCTGGATCCTCCCCTTCTTCTACACTCCCCTCTCCCCTGGGACCCAGGTGTTCTGAATCCCCTCCCCAGCTACCACCCCTTAGAGTCCCAAACATCCTAAATCCCCCACACCCTTTTGGGGACCCAGGCATCCTGATCTCCCCAGCCCCATCCCTCTGAGACCTGAGCTTTTCAACCTCTACAGCCCCCATCCTTCCTTTCAGTGACCCTGGCACCCTGGCACTCTGGCTCACCGCAGGGCCCGGCTCAGCTTGTCATAGTTCATGTGGGGCTTGCATTTGCGGATGCCCCACAGGCGCGCCACCTCGTCGGGGTCCTTGATGACGAACTCGCCGTAGTCCCCCTGCCACGCGATGACACCTTGGTATTCTTCCTTCTGTAGCAGCTCCAAGATGAAATGCCACAGTTGGATCTGCCGAGAGCCCGGGGACGACTCAGGCTTGTAGGCCCAGTCTGGGAAGGCAAAGCCTGGGGGAAAGAAGGAAAGAGAGGGTGAGAGGAGGGCAGGAGTCAGGACAAAGGGGCCCAGCACCCTGCTTCTCCTGGAGGCATCCTGACTCCCCAGCCTCCTCCCACTTGGGGACACAGGTGCTCTGATCCCCCAACTTCTCACTCAAGGACCCAGTTGTCCTGCTCCCCCAACCTCTTTCCATTTGGAGACATCCCAATCTCCTCCCACTCGGGTCCCCAGGAATCCTGATGCCCTAATATCCTCCCTCTTGAAGACTCAGGAGTCCTGATCCCCCAACCTCTTTTCACTTGAAGACCCAGGAGTCCTGATCCTCCAACCTCCTCCTCAGACACCCAGGTGTCCTGATCCCCTAACCTCTTACCACTTGGGGCCTCAGGTGTTCCGGTCCCCCAGCCTCCTCCCCCTTGGAGTCCCAGGCTTTCTGAACCCCCAGCCCTGAGGAGGACAAAGGCATAGGGAATCCCTGGCATCCCAGTACCTCAGGTTGGAATGACTTTATGGGCCATGGTGTGGGACTGGAATTAGGGGAAGGAGCCCTGTCTATACTTCCCCTCACCTCTCACATGGAGCCTAAAGCCAAGCACAGCTTTGGTGCAGGTAGTCACCAGCGGGGACTTTATATGACACTGGCCTCTGATGCCTGAGGTCTGCCAGACCTTGGTTCCTGCATGTACACCCCAACTATGATCTGCCAGATCCCTGTGTCCCATCTTGCCACCCCAGACCATTTGCCATTCCTGCCCCATCTGCCCAGAGTGGGAACCTTCAAGAAAGTAAGGGGTCAGCGAGGAATGTACAGGCAAACCCTTGGCCTCTCTCCTCTCCTCAGTCCGGTCTGCCCAAATATACTGACACAACCAGATACACAGACAGACATATAGATACAGGGGAATACAAACACACATACTCAATCACCCTCAAAGACTGGGCTGGTCACCCCACCCTGCCACACACATTGTGACAGAGATGCTCTTAGAAGGAAATGCCTGCGACAGTCCCAGTTACACATACACATACTTTCTACTGGCTTTTCCCCTTTCAGAATGATTGGGTGGGGTGAAAGGGAATCTCGGGAGAAACGCAAAGGGAACCTTTCTCAATTGCCAGCTTGGAGACCCTCAACGTTGCCCCTCTCCTACCCTAGTTATTGATTTCCTTATCTCCCATCTCATAATCTCTCCCTCTCTCAATCCCACATTTCCCCAATGCCTCCATCTCTCAGTCCCCTGTAATCTCCCAATTCAAGTCCATCTCCCAATCCAAGTCCATCTCCCAATCCTCACCTTACATTCTCCCCCTACCCTGCCTTGCTGTTCTCCCTGGATCATTCTTCCATCTCACGGGGTCTCATCTTACCCTCCAATTCCCATCATTCCCATCTCCCAATGCCCCATCATCTTCTGCTCCCCTGGATGCTAACTCTCCCCCTGGCCACCGCCAAAGTGTTGGGGTCTTTGGGGGAAGTTTGCCATCCAAGTTTTTCATTTGGAAGGGAAATGTGTATACTCTTCCTTGAGAGAGGACAGTGACGGGAAAAGAGACAGACAGGCAGAGAGAGAGACAGAGAGAAGAGAGAGGGGGAGAGAAAGAGACAGAGACAGAGGAGGAGAGAGAGAGACACACACACACACAAAGAGACAGAAGAGAGACAGAGAGAGAGAGATACTAATTGGGAGAGACAGAGGCCAAGGCAGTATAGAGAATGAATGAAAGACAGAGAAAGGGGAGACAGAAACATCGACAGAGCTGTGCAGAGACAGACATCCAGCGAGGGGCATGAAAGCCAAAGGTGCTGAGTGGCAGAGATGCGGCAGAGTAGCAGAGAGAAAAAGGGAGGGGGACAGCGGCGCTGGGGCAGGGCCGGGAGAGTTACCCGGAGTCCAGAGTGCCGGCACCGGCGGGGTGAAGAGCAGATCCGAGACGCAGTTACAGTCCATGTCGGGAGCGCTGCAGAAAGGCCAGGGAGCCAGAGATACAGAGCCAGAGACGCGGAGACAGAGAGGCAGAGACAGAGACAGAGAGAAGGGGGTGAGGCGAGGCGGCCCATGGGCCCGAGGCCCTTCCCCCACCCTCTCTGGCCCCTGTGCCCAGACTCCGCCAGTCTCCTCCGGACTCCTCTCCCGTCCCTGCCCCGGGCTCCTGCATCCTCAAACGTCTCCCTCCCACCTCTCAAGGCCCCAGACTGGCTTTCAGTGTGTCGCCCCGCCGGCTCTCCCCTAGCTTCCCTCCTTTCCCATCGCTAAAACCACAGCTACCCTCACATCCTCCGTCTGCTCTGGTCTCAGGAAGCCCTGTCTAGCTCTGGTTCTGGCTCTGTCTCTGCTTCTGTCTCTGGATGTAACTATCTTTCTCTGTCTCTGTGTTATGTCTCTGTCTCTGCATGTAACTGTCTCTCTCTTTCTCTGAGTCTGTCTCCTCCGAGGCTATCATGACTGTTTCTTTCACTGTCTTCTAAACCCTTGTGTTGATTGCTATCTTCGTCCTCCTCCCCCCCCCCCCCCCCCCCCCGCCCCAGCTAGGGCAAACACAGATACCTCCACAGACACGTCGCACGCACACGCACACACACCAGATTCTCACAGACCCTCACACCTAGAGATCCATCACAGACAGCCTCAGACACTCAGGACACCCTTGCAAACCCATCCCCTACACTATTTCTGCACCCCCTTTCACTCGTCTCTCAATCTATCTTCCATCTCCCCCAGTCTCCCTAGTGCTCCCCACTTGCCCCAGATCTCTTCTCACATCCTCCATTTCTCCATCTCTCTGAATTTTCCCCTGCTACCCCAACTCTCCCATCTTCATCCGTTTCTCCCCACCTCATATCTTCCCTTTCTATCCCGATCTCTTCACGTCTCTTCAAACAGCCCCTCAGCACCCAGTCTTGTCTATTTTTCCCTCACTTTCTCCCCCTTCCTCTACTACTCAGCTCCCTCCCTCTCTCCCCTCCATCTTCCTCCATCTTCTCTTCTTCCCCAGCTCTCCTCATGGCATTTTTCTGTATCTCCATCTCCCTCTACCTACCCATCTCCATCTTTTCGTATCTGTCCCCAATCCCCTTCCTCCCTTCATCTCTCATCTCCCTCCATCTTATCTCCATCTTTCCCCCATCTTTTCTTCATCTCTCTCCCATCTCATCCCATCTCTTTCTCATCTCTCCCCCCTCTCATCTCCCCCATCTCTCCCCCCCCCTCCCCATCCCTCTCATCTCTCTCCCTCATCTCTCTCCCATATCACCCCCTCATCTTTCCCCATCTCTCTCCGTCTCTCCCTCATCTCTCCCCCATTTCTCCCCCTCTTTCTTCTCTCCTCCATCTCTCGTCCACTTCTCCCCCGTCTTTCCTTCATCTCTCCCCATCTCTCTCGCTTTCCCCCATCTCTCTCCTTGTCCCCCCCCCACCTCACCCCCCGGCTCCCCCTCCCTGGGCCAGCTCATTTCCGTGTTGGTTTTGATTTCTCTTCCCGACGCTTTCAACTCCCCGCCGCCTCCTCCGGACACGTTATAACGAGGAGCCGGGGGACCGCCCGCCCGCTCCCTCCCAAGCCCTTCCCCCGCTGCTGCCAACCCTCAGTTTCCCCCTCCCTTGTCTCTCTGCCTCAGTCTCTGTCTCTGCCCCTCTTTGTTTCTTCTTCTCTGCCTCTATCCCACTCTTTCCTCTGTCTCTCCATCTCTGTTTCTGTCTCTCTCTCTTTTCTTGCACTATTCTTTTCCAGGCCTGGCTCTGTGTGGCTGTGGCTCCATTTTCATTTTTTATCTCTCTCCGTCTCTGTTTCTCCCAGGGTCCTCACTGATTCTCTCTGTCGCTTTCCTCTGTCCTTTTCTTCAGGCCTGGCCGAGTGTATGTATGTGTGTGTCTTCTCTCTGTCTCTGTCTCTGGGTCCTCTGTTGGTTTTTTCTTTCAGTCTTTTTGAGTCTCCCCATTCTCTTTACTCTGTTATTTTCTTTAGGCCCAGGTACATGTGTGTATTCTCTCTCTCTCTCTATCTCTCAGTCTCTGCATCTCTGTTTTGCGTCTGTTGTTTCTTTACCCGTCTAGATATCTCTGTGGAGTTAGCGTCTCTTTATCTTCCTGCCTACCTCTGCCCACATCCTATCTCTTTTTCTTTGCATTTCTGCATCTCTCTTCTCTCTCTCTCTACTCATCTCTCTTTTTCTGTGTATTTTGGTGTGTATCTCTCTCAGTTTCTTTTTCCTGGACATGTCTGTTTTGCTCTCCCATGTTTGCCTCTATTTCTGAGTCTCTGTCCCAATCCTTGTCTGAATTTTTGTGTTCATGTCTCTCTCCCCATCTCCCTCTGCTTCTGTTTCTGTCTCTCTCTCTGCCTACCCCTCCATGTCTCTCTATCTCTCCAATGGTCTCCCTAGGTCTGTCTCTGTCTCTGCCAGCTACCTCCACCCCCAACCTCTGGCTTTGATCTGCCTCTCGCCCCTGGCTCCCCTCCAGCCCCATTGATTCCCGATTGACCCAGAGGAGCAGGAAGGAGCCTGGGGCAGCCCAGCATAGCCAAGGCTGAGGGTCTGGCCAGTACTGGGGCAGAGGGCTAGAGAGAGCTGGGATGGGAGGGCAGAGACCAGAGACCAAGCAGTCTTTGGGTCTGTCTCTCTCTTTCTTCTTGTCTCTCCTGACTCCATGAATATCTCTGTCTCTGCTTTGGAGGTACTTATGTTTTCTCTTTTTCTGCCTCTGGGTCTCACACTCTTGGTCTTCCTCCCTCCCCCTCCCCCTGTCCCCCTCCCCCCAAATCTCAGTTTCTCTGACTTGATCATTCTTAGCCTCTGAGGCTCTCTGTCTCAGTTTCTCAGTTTCTCGTTCTCTGTTTCCCCCACCCCTCCTCCAGTCTAGGTCTCAGACTCACACTTTCTCTTTTTTCCCCCTCACTCTCTGTCTCTCTCTTTCACTCACTCACACAGGGATGGGGGCTTCGGGGCAAGTTTTAATTTTTAATTTTATTTTGCTTCCTCTGCCACCCCCCCCAACCCAGCCCCACAGCCCCCAGCACAGGTCCATGTGTGCAGAGATTGGACGCACACAGAGAAACACTCAACTACACAGTCACACACAGATTCACATTCACAGATCACACACACTCAAACACAACAGACACACAGTCATGGGCAGACAGCCTCAGAGGCTGAGAACGGCCAGGTCAGAGAAACTGAGATTTGAGGGGAGGGAGAAGGGGGGGGAGATCAAGAGTGTGAGACCCACAATTCCAGACACACTAAAGGCACACACAGATATGTGTAACTCCCAGTCACACAGACTCACTCACATACAATTAACTAGAATCCCACATAGGCCTGTAGAATGGACATACAATCATACACAGATTCACAAGGTATGCAATCACCCATCTGTACTCATGCCTAGACATAATCACACAGAAACACAAAAAATATATAGATACAACCCACTTCACAATTTGTAAAAATTGGTAGAGATTTACTGATCATTTCTGTGGGTGCCCCCAGCCCACTTCATTTATCTCTGTCTCTGTCTCTGTCTCTGCCTGTCTCTGGGTCCCATGTTTCCACCCTTCCCCTGGAGCTGGGATTTACCCAGCTGTTTTGATTCCTTAAAGCTCCCGCAGCTGCCTCTGGAGCTGCCTCGGGCCTGACTCCCTCCTCCCCACCCTTCACCCTCGGACCCCTCCCTCTTTCCTTCTCTCCCTCCCTCCCTCTCCCCCCTCCTCCCCGGGACACTGTCTGCACAAGTGGAATGAAAATTGATTTTTTTTTTTAAATTTCATATCGTCTCCAGGCTCAGTCTAAGAAGGAGGCACGGAGACATGGCCCAGGCCCCCAAGCCACACACAGCCACACACCCCCTCCACACACACACTCACACACTCACACATACACTCACATACAGATCCATCTAGCTAGTTCACATTGCCCTGTGCCCTCAGATACCCATTGAGACTCACATGTACAGCCTGTCTCCCACTTCTCTCTCTCTCTCTCTCTCTCTCTCACACACACACACACACCCTCATGTCAAGTAAACGTCCTCCCTACCTCCCAAGCCCACCTCTTCCACTCAGAACCATAGAAGAAAGCCCACCCATCTGCTTGGCCTCAGACCCTCACCCCTTCACCACTGGGCTTTCAATCTCTCTGCTCCTGGGCCCCAGACAGTAGATGTGTTCACACACATTTATTTACCCCACCCCTACTTGAAAAAACCCAACCTTGGCCTGACCATAGTTCTACCTCATTCAGAATTCCGTGGAGTTACACACACACACACACACACACACATACCCATACACACACACACACACACACACACATGCCATCACATTCAGACCCCCCCCCATGTATTTAATTATTCATTCAACAAAGGAAAAGCAACCAGAGATACACATGCACATATAAACACACACACACACACACACATAGACACAGATATATTTAGACCCTGGACACACACATGTTTAGTTATTCATTCAACAAACACAGAGACATGAGCAGAGGCACAATCATTCCTTGACACTCATACGTTTGTTCCTACTAGGAGGTCCCCCCAATCACTGGTGTATAAAATGGCAGGAGTCAGCATAGATACACATACACTTGGATCCTCATGACAACACCCCCTTATCTCCCAGGCTCTCATCCTGACCCCCATCTCCCAAGGTTCTCTAGCCACTGCCTGACACGCTTTCCTTGTTCTCAACCTGAGTCTCTCTCTCTCTCTCTCTCTCTCTCTCTCTCTCTCTCACACACACACACACACACACACACACACACACACACACACACACACACTGCAGATAGACAACTTCACTTCTTAGGACCAAACCCTTTATGGGAAACAGAGTACTGGGGGTGTCATGGGGTTCAGGTGTGATTCAGTCATTGAGCTTCGGGTTCTGGAGATAAAGGTTTGTGTTTGAAAGAGGTAGAGTGAAAAGCTGGAAGAGGGGCAGAAAAATTGCCTATATTGTTTCATCTTGTCTCTTCTTTCTGTGTATTTCTGGAGAGCTCTGTCTCTGTCTCTCTGCTCTGCTCTGTACTGTCTGTCCACTGTACTGTGTCTGTCTACATCTCTCTGCTCTGCTCTGCTCTGTCCATCTGTCTGTGTGTCTGCCTGTCTCTCCCCTGATATCCCTGGGCTGAGTGGGCCATTGAGGGGAGGGGAGAAGGACAACCATGAACATGGAGCCCTTGTCAGTGCGGGGGGGTGAGGGGGAGGATGGAAAAGAGGGGAGTGTCCCCCGGGAGGTGGGAGCCGCAGTGCCACGCGCCCCGCCTACCAAGCAGAGCTGGAGATAGAGAACTGGAAATCTGGGAGCTCTGACCCATCTGGTCTCCTTCTGCCTCAGCCAGGGATCCAGGCAAAGGCCAGGAACCCCAGAGCTGGGAAAAGGGACAGACATGGAACTAGAACAGGAGTGAGAGAAAAGAACAGACATCATCAAGAGACAGAGAGAGGAAGAGACGAATATTCAGAAAATCAGAGCACGTGAGACAACGGAGAGAGAGATAGACTGAGAGATATAATAAGGGAGATAGGAGGAGATAGGAAAATAGAGATTGAGAGACCCAGGCCTGGTAAGAGACAGATCATGAAATGTAGAATGAGAGACAGATGGTGAGAGATTCTAATACCTAAAACTGCAGAGAGACCCTGAACAGAGAGCGACTGAGGCAAAACCCAGAATGTGGTGAGACCGAGAGAAAGGACTGAAAAAGGTAGAGAAAGAGACTCTGAGACCTGGAGGCAAGTTGCTGATGGGGAGATCTGGCATCAGAGAGAAAGAGCCTGGGACTGGGAACAGAGACCACGGCAGACAGCTCAAGAGAGAGAATCATGAGAGATAGAGGACAGACAGGTGGACAGACCGATGTGTCAGAGGAGGCCAGAAATGAGGAGAAAGAAAAAGAGAATGGCAGAGATGTGGAAAATTGAGGGATCAAGGGGCGAGGGAGACAGAGGGGCTGAAAGAAAATAAGGGAGGGAGAGATGGACACGGGAGTAGGGAGAAGAGAAGAGTGTTCAGTAGCAGTAGGAAGCCAGTACTTGGTGACAGCAAAGAGATAATTTGTTAATTCATCACCATGATATCCCATCTCAGACTCTTAATTACTCGAGTAAGGTCAGTCCCCCTGAAGGGGAAAGGAGAGAACCTCACACTGCTAGGGCCCAACCCCACAGACTAAAGAACTGAGAAGCCTGAAGGTCCAGTGGCTGTTAGGATAGCCCCTCTTATCCTCAGCCTTATCCCCATTTTCATCACTGTCATAACCCACATCCTCATGCCTCACCCCAATCCCCAGCACTGTCTCCATGCCATTTCCATCCCTATATCTATTCTCATCATAATGTCCATACCCATCTCCATCCCTATCTCCATCCTCATCTCCATCCTCACCCTTAACTTTATCTCCATCTCTATCCCCATCCTAATCATAGCTCCAACCTAAACTCCAATGGCACCCCCAACCCCATCCCCATCCCAACCCCAACTCCATCCTTCTCTGAAACTCCATTATAATCCTTATTCCTGTTCCAATAAAACAGGGCCAAGGAAGGAGAGGGGCAAAGACATCATAAGATTTTAAGTCTGGAAGGGACTTTAGACTTCATTTACTCTGAACCCCTAGAGAAAGAGGAATGAAGGACTGAGAAATGGCAAAAGACAGAGGGAGGGGACAATGATGGTGGAACAGAGGGATCTGGGACAGAAAGAAGGGGGAAAGGGATGGAAGAAGAGGCAGAGGGTTGAGAAATAGAGGGCAGAGAGATAGGGAATGAGGATAGAAAGGAGGGATAGAGGTGTACAAGTAAAGGAAACAGGAATAAAGGGATGGAGAAACAAAATAAGCATGCCTAGGGATCACAAGATCCTCTGGAATTTTAAAGTTAAAAGGAACTTTAGAGGTCATCTAGTGAAATTCCTTGAAGTGAGAGAATGAAAAACAGAAGGATGGGTAAGAGACAGGAATGGAGGAAAGAGAGATGCTGAAATCAGAAGAGAGAAAGGATAGTACAGAAAGAGAAAGACTGGAAAAGAGATAGAGAAAGTAAAGGCCTAGGGTAAAAATGGGAATGGAGGAGGTACTGTTGAATAGTGGAGGAAGGTGGGCTAAAGAACGGAGGACGGAGGACAGACAGATTTGGAATAGGGAGGTGGAAGACAGAGATGGGAGGACAGAGGAATGAAGAAACAGAGGCATGGAAAGACAAAAGGAAGGGGGACTGAGAAGTGGAAACAATTCCTGTGAGACAGATATGAGGGTACAGGGATGGGGACAGAGAAATGGGGATGAGAGATGAAAGGACAGGGAAAAATGGGAAGACATGGCTGAAGAGCACAGAGATGGAAATCTGAAGGATGGAAAAATAGAAAGAGGAGGAACAAAGTTAGAGAATTTTGAAGAGAAGGAAAGGAACTGAAGGTTGAGGTGAGAGCGGGAAGAGTGGACCAAAGGACAGAGGGACAGAAGGCAGGGGGCTAAAAGATTGGGGAAAGATGGAGGGATCTAAAGAG
Organism: Vombatus ursinus; assembly: GCF_900497805.2. NCBI lineage: Eukaryota > Metazoa > Chordata > Mammalia > Diprotodontia > Vombatidae > Vombatus > Vombatus ursinus. Next base: position 999,614 of record NW_020952536.1, read on the forward strand.
CAAAGGATGGTGACAGAAGAATGGAGGGACATAAAGCTGGTTGGCAGAGGAATGGGAGGAAGATGTTTAGGGGGCAGAACTGGAAGATAGGGGTGGAGGGACAAAGAGGGGAAAGAACGGATGGACCAGGATCAGGAGTATGGACAACTGGAGGGACAGGGCCATGTAAGAATAGAGGGATGAGGGACGGATAGGAGTCAGAGGAACAGCACCTTAGGGTGATGAGGAAGATGGGGAGAGAGGGTTGGGGGAGGGGAAACAGAGACATGGGTGTTAGTCCTTGGAGGTTAGAGGGAAACCCAGACAGAGTATGAAGGAAAGGAGGATAGAGGGATGAGAGACAGGGATGAAGGTTATAGGAATGGGGCCAGAAGGATGGGAGGCAGGGGGATGGTACAGAAGAGACAGAGATCAGGACGTAGAGGTCCCGAGGACAGAGGGGTCCAGACCGGTGGGCGTGGACAGGACTAGGGGCAGTGGGGTGCAGGTCTGAGGCGGCCCGGGTGGGCGGCCGGGCGGGGGAGGTGCTAATTCAGCGCCATCGATCAGGCGGGATGAGGCCATAAATTATTGTGACAAGATGCAATCCCGGGCCCAGCGCCTCTGCCGCCGCCGATCGATCCCCCAGCCCGGGCCCCGCCGTTGCCATTGCCGCTGCCGCCCCCGCCCAGGGGCCCTCCAGGGGGTGCCCGCGGAGGCCCCGCCCCCAACTCGGAGACCCCGCCTTCGATCTCCCAGACCCTGAACACAGGTCAGAGGCCTCCTCTGAGACACCTCTGCCAGGTCAAAAACCCCTCCTTCCTCCTCAAACCATCCGACTTTCGCCTTGGAGACCCCTTTCCCAGGTCAAAAACCACTCCTCTTCAGAGACCACCTCCCCCAACTCCGAGACTTCTCTCACCTCAGAGACCTGTCTCCAAGGTCAAAGATCTCTCCTTCCTCCTCATAGACCCTATGCCTACCACAAATACCTCTCTTACAGGTCAGAGACCTCTCCTTCTCCCAGGTCAAAGACCCTTCTTCCTGGTCAGGAACCCCTACCTCTCCCTCAGAGAGCCCTCTCCCAGGTCAAAGTCTCCTCCCTTCTCCTCAGAGACTCTAGCCCTCTTTTGAGATTCCTCTCTCAAGTCAGAGACCTTTCCTTCTTCCTCACAGACTCTTTTCTCAGCTCAGAGACCCCTTTCCCCTTTCCAGAGACAGCTACCCCTCCTCAGTGACCTCTAGCCCACGATCAGTGACCCCTCCTCCTTTCTCAGATTGGTCCGCTCTATTCAGAGCCTCCATTCCCCACCTCAGAGGCTTCCTTTCCAGTCTCAGTGATGCTTCCTTCTTCAAAGATCCCTCCCTCCTCTTTGGAGTACCCTTCTAGTGTCTTCATGGCTGCATCTCCCTCCTCACAGTACCACTTCTTCTTAGATTCCTCTTACCCCCAAACAAAGATTCCCTCCTCTTCGAAACACAGGGGTGTGTGTGTGTGTGTGTGTGTGTGTGTGTGTGTGTGTGTGTGTGTTCAACCACACACAATTACCCAAGCTCACAGGTCTGGAGAGAAAGGAGGTATGAATGAAACTTGACAAAGTATGGAGAAAAAGTGGAAGAAACTTAGCTGCAGAGAACATGTGAACCCCCCAAATGCTGAGGGACATGAGAGCCCTGAAAAGGAGAGGAAGAGAGGGCAGAAGAGGAAACTTGGCACCTGTAAGGGGGAGGAGGGGGAAGGGATATGGAGAGTGTGGGTTGTTTCACAGATGTGTGTGTGTGTGTGTGTGTACGTGCTTGGGAAAGGACTTTTCTAGGCAAGCTTCTAGTCTGACTTCTTCATTTTACAGAGAGGGAAACTGAGGTCAAGAGAAAGGAATGGGTTTGCCCACAGTTAGAGGCAGAGCTTGGACTAGACCCCAGGTCTCCAATTCCTGTTCTGGGGCTCCCCACTTTTGCTTCACCTTCTGATAATATAAACATGTGCATAAGGAAGTTAAGTGTGTATGTGTGTGTGTGTGTGTGTGTGTTTGTAGGTAGGTTCCCTGTGATAAAGTCCAAATGTGGAACTGAGAGAGAATAGATTTGTGGGAACAATTAATGTCTGAGGCCAGGTACCACCTGAAGGGACTGGGGGCAAAATGGGAAGCAATGTTGCCTGAGGTAGATATAAGGACTCAGTGTGGCTTAAGTAGGGACAGGTATGCTGACAAGGTGGTATCTGAGGCCTCAGATGTATGACTGGTGCTACCTTTGGAGGAAGGGGATCGGGATGTTTTTACCTGCTAAGATAGATGTGGGCAATGGTGTTATTTGAGGGACTTGTAGGGGTGACAGGTATTATTTGAAGGCAGAGTTGTGCAAAAGACAAATATTACCTTGAGAGAGAGGGCAGATGAGTAGATTCGAGACCTATTAGTGGGACAGATATGGTAGAACAGATACTAAGTAAGGTCCAGGTTATAAGGAATAGAGATGAAAAGGTAAAAGAGGTACTACCTGAGGAGGCAAGTGTGTGGGGAGAAATATGTTTCTTTGGGGGAAGAGATATTGCCAAAAGAGACAAGTATGTGCACAAATAATAAGTGGCATTTCATTTTAAAGTTTGCAAAGTGCATATGTTTAAATGAAGATACTACCTGAGGCAATAGGCAGTTGAGGACAAATAAGGAACACAAGGTATTAATGGAAAGGACAAGTAGATGTGGGGGAATGGTGTCACAGGGATAGATGTGAGGCATGAGTAATATGGGATAGGTATAGGACAATGAAGTGTTACCTATGGACAGGTGCTAGCTGAGGCCATAGACATGTAGGTAGATGTCTGTGTACAAGCAGGGGCAAGTTGGTGGCTGGCCAGGGCTAACGGAATTGACTTGTGGGCACACACTTGTTCCCCAAAGTGACAAGTACATGAGCAGAAGATCTTGTGTGGATAGATGTTACCTATGGAGACTGGCCACTTGTGGGGGATAGGTGTTACCTGAGGCTCGAGTCAATGTTATCTTGTGCCCAGGTGTGGGGAAATGTACAACTATTGGGGGAAGATATTGGGGTAACTATATGGGGAGAAGGTGCTTTGGGCGCAAATGTGAGGGAACAGGTGTTTGGAGGGACAGGTTAGGGAGGGCAATGGAAGGCAGAATTTGGCACGGATGCTACCCAGGTGATCAAGATGGGGGCGTGGGGCAAGTGTTACTGGAGGAGCCAAAGGTATGTGGAGATCCAGGTGCTGCAACATGAGAGGAAAGGTATGAAAAGACTTGTGAGGGAACAGATATGGAGGCCAAATGCTATATGAATTAGGGTTTGGGGGGACACGTAGAGGTTACTGCTGAGAGCCCGCGAAGGAGGGGCCAGGTTTTGGGGGGAAGACTGTGGGAGGGAAGGGTGTGACTGGGGGGTCTTGCGGCCTCCGGCCCCAGCTCCCCTCTGCGGCTCCTCTGCTGGGCTGCGGGAGGACTCCGGGCCGGCTGGGCTGTTTGCGATGCTGAGCGCGTCTGGGCGCCCAGGGGGGAGGGGGCCGGGCCGGGCCGGGCGGGGGCGGGGGCGGGGGGGCCGTTTAGCTATGATGGATCCGCGCGCCGCTTGTCTCTTAATCTCCGGAGCGACCGATCGATTCGCTATTTCCCTTTGTTGCCAGAAAATTCGATCCTGGCCCTGGAATTAGGTCCCCGGCTTAATCTAAGCGGAAACCGGCAGGAGGAGACACGGAGCCAGAGACACCGGGAGACACAAGCAGAGACAGAGACACAGAGAGGGAGGGAGCCAGAGACTCAAGGAGAGACGGAGGGAGACCGAGACAGTGAGAGACAGCGGGAGATGAAGACATTGAAACAGGGAGGGAGGCAGAGACCCCCAGAGAGAGGGAGGCAAAGAGATGAGGACAGACCGACAGAGACACAGGGAGAGACAGAGAGAGGCCAAGGAGAGACAGAGATGCCCTGAGAGATACACAGAGACAGAAATGCCAAGACGTGCAGCAGAGCAGGGAGAGGGAGACCAACAGGTAAGACTGAGAGTCACAGAGAGTCAATGAGCAAACACAGAGACAGAGGCCAGCACTGAGAGACAATATGGAAAGTGGGGAAAGTGCATTCTCTGCCCAAGCTTTAGGCAGATGGAGCTCTCCGCTGGCCTTAGGGTCTTTAGGAGCAATGGGAGAAACAGAGCTGGAGGGAAAACGTCTCTCTCTCTCTCTCTCTCTCTCTCTCTCTCTCTCTCTCTCTCTCTCTCACACACACACACACACACACACACACACACACAGAGTCATAAAGCAGTGGTAGATTCCCTGCCTCAGTGGGCCCCAACCCTTCATTCATTCGCTCTCTCCCCATTCCCTGTGACTAGATTTCATAGATTTTGGAGCCTTAAGCACTACCCCCCAACCTTAAATCAGTCTCCATCTAATCCCCTTACCTCTGATCCTAAAACCTTTCACTCCTCTGGTCTATCTTTTCTTATCTCTGACCTCCATGCCTCCGACACCTGCATTTTTGACACCCCCCCTCCCCACTGAGTTTTACTCCTGTGTGACCTTGGATAAGTCATTGAACCTCCCCTTCCCTTGGAATCCTCCCCTGTAAAATGACCAGTTGGAGTAAAAGGCCTCTGAAGTCCTTTCCATCTCCAGTTCTATCATCCTACGATCTCTAACCCCAGGTCACCGACCTTGTCTTGTCTCTGATGCCTCCTTAGGTCTGACTCCGCCATCTCTGGCCCCCATGCCATTGGTCCTCTCTTATCTCTCACCCTTTTATTTCTAACTATGTATGATCCCCTTACCTCTGACTCCCCATTTATCTCACCCCCATTATCTCTAACTTCCAGGTGTCTGACCTCTGTCATTCCCAACACTCTCTTATCTCTGATCCCCATGACTTTGACTCCCCTTTCTCTCTGATTCCTATGTTTCTGTCTGACTGCCTTCCTACTGTCTGTATTTCTTAGCCTCATCACCTCTGTATCTGTATTTTAGAATCCCCCACATCTCAATCTTCCTTCCACATCCCTCAGTCTCCCTGTCTCTTCTCTCTATCTCTCATTTTTCTCCACTCTGTTCCTGTCTTTCTCTTTCTCCTGTTTCTGAATCTCCTCTTCTGTCCCTACTTTCCACCTCTCTGTATGTTCCTCAGTTTCCCATTTTCTTTATCTCTCAGTGTCCCCCTACCAGAGTCCCTCAGTTTCCCTTTTTGTTACTGTACATATCTTCCTCTGTCTTCCCCACTTTCTCTGTCCCTAGTCTCCCTCTACTCTGTCCCTGTCTTCCCTCTCTCTGCCCCTTAGTTTCCCCTTCTTTTACTATATCTGTCTCCTACTCTGTCCCTGTCTCCTCTCTCTCTGTCGCTAGGTCCCTACTCTTAGACTATACTAAGAATAGTCTCCCATACACCCCAGTCCTTCAGTCCTTAACAGTCTTCTGGTTCCCCTCAGTATTTCTTTCTCCCCTGGGTGTTCCTCAGTCTCTCCAACTCTCATTTGGAAACATCCCTCAGTCTCCCATGTTCCTCATTCACCCACCCTGCACCCCAAAGGCCCAAAGTCCTGGGCCAAGGGACCTTGACCCCATAGCTCCATCTACCCATACCCTGCCCCCTCTACTCACTTTCCGGGGCTCCGGATCTCTGGGGAGTTGGCAGGGCCAGGCGAACTAGTAGGGAGCGTCTAAAGTTTGGGTCCAGCGGCCATGGCTCCCTGTCGATGCCTGAGGGAGGAGGGAGAAAGGGAGGGAGCGGGACACGGAGAGAGTGAGAGAGAAGGGGGCGGGGGAGAGAAACCGAGAGACAGACCGACTGACAGACTGACAGAGAGACGGAGACGGAGACTGAAAAAGATAGACACACAGACACAGGAGGACAGAAGGAGATTCAGACAGAGACAGAGATACAGACACAAACGTAGAGACGGAGACACAGAGAGATGCAGAGAGTCAGAAAGAGAAACAGAAGCACCCGGGGGGAGGAGAGGGGAAGACAGAGATACACACTGAGAAAGACAGAGACAGAGAGACAGGGAGAGAGAGAGGGAGAGAAGCAGGAGCCCGGGGGCTGGCCGGGGTGGGGGGCCGGGCCGGGGGCGGGCTCTCGGGGCCCCTCCGCTGTCTCCGCCTCCTCGGGCTGGGGCTGGGGCTGGGGCTCCGGCTTAGACTGGGGCTCTGGCTCCGGCTCGTCGCCTGCCAGCCCGCCCGCGCTGCGCTGCCTGGGCTGGGGCGGCCCGCGGCAGCTCGGCGGCCGCTCGGCTCCGGGGCCGCAGCTATATGGAGGCGGCGGCAGCGGCTGGGGAAGGAGGGAGGAGGAGGGAGGGGAGCGAAGTAGGAGGAGGAGAAGGAGGAGGAGGAGGAGGAGGAGGGACGGGAGGAGGCGGCAGCGGCAGGGGAGGGTGGCTGAAGAGGGGGGGGCGAGGGAGGGCTGGGGGAGCGGCCCGGCCGGGGACGGAGCCGATCGATGGAATATAATTTTGCTCAAACTCGGAAAATAAAGTTCAGAGCTGATCAAATTTGAAAACAGATGTCGAATCGCGACTCTAAATAAGGTTCGATCCCTGGGCCGGCGTGGGGAAGGGGGAGGGGGGGGCCGAGCCAGGCCCGGGAGGCTCCGGGGAGGGCTCCCACACCCACCCACACGACTACACTCTGGCGTGCCGACCCCTGCACACAGCACCCGACACACACCAAGACCCCTGGGCACACCCAAACCCCTGGCCACACATCCAGACTCAGGGACACACGAACCCCTGGCCACACAGTCAGACTTAGGGACACACGGACCCCTGGCCACACGGACCACGGCATGTACAGATACCTGGCCGCACTGACACCCAGACTCAGGGACACAGATATCTAGTCACACACCCGGACTCCTGGATGCACGCCCAGTCACCCTGAGACACACAGAAATAAACAAATACACAGACACACGTACAGACACAACTGGTCCTGACCCCCATAAAGAGTCTCTCTCGACGATCGCTCTGCCTGTCTTGCACAGACACACAGAAAGACAGCACACACACGCAAACATCCAGCCCCACACAATCTCACCCAGGGACACAGGCACCGGCACACGCACGCACTGAGGCGGTCGGTCCGGGAGCCGAGGACACGCACACACTCTCGGGGCCCGCGGCCACACACGCACGCACACATTCCCACCCTCACACACGCAGTGACAGGGACGGGCCCTCAGCCCCGACGCCGGCTCCGCTCCCACTGAAAGAACAATTAAATATCGACCGGCCCTCGCCGCCTCCGGAGCTGCCGCCTGGTCCGGCCAGCCGCCCTCCCCGCCCGCGCCCGCCTGCGCCCACAGCCCAGCCTGGGCGGGCTAGGCTTCTGCCTCTCTCGTACCTTCTCTCTCCTTTCCCTCTCCTCTCTTCTCCCGCCCCTCTCCTCTCCTCCCTTCTCCAGTCTTGCGCTCTCTCCTTCCTTCCGCTCCTTTCTGCCCTTTTCTCTTTGTTCACTGCCCCTGTCACCGGATTACATCCCCTTTCCTTCTCCCAATCCCTTCTCCTCCAATCTCCCCCTGTACCTCAAAAGAGGTTCCCTCAAAAGGGCATCTAACACCCCCAACAGGTATCCACCTCAGATTCTGATCGTGCTCCCGGGGTGAGATGAATGTGCCAAAGGGTGTAGACAAGAAGCATTAAACTATCACTTTGGAGGCCATGTCAGATCCTCAAAGGATGGCTGTAACAGGGTCAGGCTAATCACCCCAGCATGGACTTCATGCACACTAGACTGCAGGTATTACCCACTCAGAACGGTCACAGGGCCCATTAGACTGTAGATAACACCACCTGAGGGTTAGGAAAATCTATCAGGCAGTATGCAACAGCCTCAGGATGGATATCACACCCTAACCACTGGACCCTTTGGGATAGTTATAACACCCAGCCTTATATACAGCTCACTAAACTGTATGTAACACCCTCAGGATCAATATAAGCTACTGGACTGTAGCTAACACCCCTTAGGATGGATCTAACACCCACTGGACTGTTTATAACACTCACAGAATAAATATAACCCATTAGACTGTAGATAACACCCTCAGGGTAGGTATAACACCCACTGGGGTGTAGCTAACACCCCTCAGGCTGGACACAACACTCACCGGACTATTTAAAGAAGTCATAGAATAAATACAACTTATTAGACTGTAGGTAACAAGTAAGTAACACTCAGGCTGGCGATTACATATGCTGGATTGTAGATTACACCCTCAGGGAATGGAGGGGGGAGGAGGGGGAAGGAACAGCAAGACTGTTAGACTATAGCTAGCACTCTCTAAATGGACATACCCTCTAGGCTGTAGATAACACGCCTTAGGATGAACAGAACACTTTTGGGGTACCCACACACCCCTAAAGATACGACTGAGATTTCCTAGAGTAAGTGTAACCTTAATTTAAAGTTGTATCACTCCTGAAAAGATCCTTCTCCCTTCTTCTGGTCAGGATTACAATCATTCTCGGACTACTTTAGGGTGAAGATTACCAGCCCCGCCCCCCCCCCATAGGAGAGGAGAGTTTCCTCTTCTCTCCATAATTCCACATTGCATTGAATTCATGTCCCCTGAGACAGCCTAGGCCCAAATAACCTCCCCACCCACCACTGGCTTCCTTTGGCTCTACATGGAATAGGTAGAACTAGCCAGTGGAGGAAATTCCTCTCATTAGGGAGGTAAGCCAATACATCTTGAACTCCCCTAGGGACCTAAGGTTCCTTCATTCCCGGACCTGTCCTCAGAAGTCTCAAATCTTCACACACACACACACACACACATATGGGAAAGGGATACCATGATACCACAGACTCACACATTCATGTACAAACAGACACACTGATGTACATTCACAGACACACAGTCACACATACACACTCAAACCCATCAGGAGAGGCATACCTCTCAGGGCTGGTTTTACCAGGGGGAAAAAAAGAAAGATAAAGCAGGTTGGGAGAGGAAAAGAGGAAGAGAGGATGAGGACAGAAAGAGGGAAAGGGAAAAGGAAGAAGGCCAAAAGAGACCTTTAATGGGACACTTGGTATAGACTTGGGGGAGAAAGAGGGAAAGTGGTGGTGCTTAGGGGGGCAGGGTGACAGGAAGGAATGGGGGGAGTATCAGATGAATAAGGGAATCTGGGCAGGACAGAAAGGGCCATAAGGGGGGATCCCCACAAAGAATGAGGCCTGGCATGTGGGAAGTCAGACAAAAGGAGGCCCCAGGAGAAATCCAGACAGATTGGAGGGTCCCCACAAGTGACAAGACAGACAGTAATGGCTCCCAAGATGAGGGTGAGGAGACAGACAAGGAGATGTCTGTGGGGAGTGAAAGACAGACAAATGGACAATCAGTGAGGGACAGCCTGATGGGAACAGAGAGAGACAGAAGGAGCAAGGGTATCTAAGAAGAGCCTCAGGCTGAGCCAGAGAGGATTCAGGGGAGTTGTGGTCCCTTGGAAAGAACACTGGATTTAGGACCTAAGGACCCGGGTTCAAATCTTTACTTTGTTGTCGATTCCCTATGGCCTTGGACAAGTCCCTTCCCTTCTCTGGATCTATTTCCCCCTCTGTAAAATGAGGTTGGGTTTCTAGTTCTAAAGCCTCTAGTTCAAACTCTTTCTGTTATCCCTTTCCCACGAAAACCCTCCCTGATTTTATCTACCTGTCTGTGATTCTATGAGCCCCCATCCCTTTTCCCAAGGTAGGACAGATGGACAAAACCAACAAGAAAATTTTTGGGGGGGTGAGGCAGTTGGAGTTAAGTGACTTGCCCAGAGTCACACGGCTAGTTAAGTGTTATGTGTGTGAGACCAGATTTGGACTCAGGTCCTCATGACTCCAGGGCCGGTGCTTTATCCACTGCACCACCTAGCTGTCCCCCAACAAGGAATTTCTAGACAAGAACAGACAGATGGAGAGAGTTGGAGATCATAGATTTAGAGCTAGAAGGAATCTTAGGGGCCCCCATTTTATAGACAAGGAAACTGAGGCAGAAGGCTATTGAAGGACCCTAAGTTACACTAGGAGTAAATGTAAGAGCTGGGATTCAAACCCAGATCTCTGACCCCAGATCCAGCATTTTTCCACTGTATCATCTGGGGAATGTCAGACAAATAGATGGGCAGGGGCCATGGGCAGCAAGAGCCCAGGTCCCAGGGGGATATGACAGGGGCAGACAACATGCTGTGATATCAAGAGGGCTGGCTGGGTCCTAGGTCTGGAAGTGGGGGCCAAGAAGACCCAAGGAGGGGGACCAAACTGGGCTATAGGTCTGGGTTACATGTCGGAAGCCAGTGGATGATTAGGGCACGGATGGGGGACAGAAGTTGGGACTGTGATCAATGGTGCAAAGAGGGATCAGAGGCACATAGATGTGAGGATGGAAGGTGACTGGAGGTCATCTAGTGAAGAAACTGAGGCCTAGAGAGGTTGTGATTTGTCCACAGTCACATAGATTACCTTGCTAGGTTTAGAATTCAAGTCTGTGGACACAAAACTGTCATGGAGGGGAGGGTGGGTGAGGCAGGGGCCACTGGAAATGTGTCTGGGAGAGATATTGGGAGGTCAGTGGTCAGTCCAGGGTGGAGGCTGGTGGGAATTTAGGGAGAGGCCATGGATGATGGAGCCAGATGGTCTAAGGTGTCCAAGAGGGCAGTGAAATATGAGGCAAGGGTGGGTACAGAGATGAGGGTCATGAGCAATGAAGCCAGCTTGGGACATGTGTATAAGAGGGATTAGGAGGGCAATAGATGGGGATGATGGGAACAGGGGATGTTGGTAGATGCAGTCTGAGACAGAGGTGTGGGATTCTAGGGAGGATGGGGCTAGGCTTGCCTGCCACTCTAGCAGGATGGGGGGCATGTGTATTGGGGGACAGAAGCTGGGGTATGGTCAGCTGGATCAAGGAAGGATGTTGGGAGGACTCTGGGTGTTTGTCCTGGGATGGGGAATGATGGGTCACAGGGACAGAAGCAGAGGTGTGTAGGGGGTGCTGGGGCCAGCTTTTTCTTTAGCATAGCATATTTCAGAGGGCAAGAGCTCTGAGTAATGGGGCTAAGGTTGGGAGCTGATTCGTGTGTCCAGAAAGAATGTGAAGGGGCAGTGTCAGCTGATTGGGGGGCAGAGGCAAGGTCTTTGGGCAACGGAGCTGGGATTGGGAGGCAAGTTATGTGTCCAGAAGGGAATGTCTGGGAGAAGGCACTGAAGAATGGAGAATAGGATGGCCTGAGGTTGGAGTTAGTGGGGGCAGGGGCTGAGCCCTAGGAAGAGTGATGGGACCACCCAAGGTCTTAGCTTGGGAGGAAAGATCAAGTGGCTGGGGGTGGGAAGGGGCTGAAATTTGGCCAAGAGGCTAGAATTAGAAACAAGAATAAGGAGGTCTTGGGTGTGAAACAATAACTGAGGAAGTGAAAAGTAGGGCTGAGAGCATGTTCAGAAGCAATGTGGGGAGATTATGGGGGCTGGGGATGCTGGAGGAATTAGAAAAAAAGGGCCTTAGGTGGTGAAACCAGCCAAGCTATGTGTCTGGGAGGAATAGTGGGGATGGGGCTGGGGCTGGGTGGGGGAATGATAGGGCTGGGGAGAGTGAGTGGTGGGTCTGGGGGAGGGAGTGAGTGGGGGAGCTGAGGGGAGTGGGTGGTGGGGCTGGGGGAGTGGGTGGGAGGACTATGGGGGAGTGAGTGACAGGCCTGGGGGGGAGTGGGTGGGAGGACTGGGGGGGAGTGAGTGGGGCTGAGGGATGTGAGTGTTGGGGCTGGGGTGGGGGGGGTGAGTGGACGAGCCAAGTCCGGATGAGTTGAGCCATGTGTCTAGAAGGGACATATCAAAGGAGAAGTTGGGAGGGAGCAGACGGAGCAGTGCTGGATAAAGAGGCAATGACAGAGGTGGGGTGAGGGTGCTGTGGCTAATAGGGCCAGGCTTTGGCAGTTAGATAATATGTCTAGGAGGGATGGGGGATTGTACAAGGCAGATGAGGGAAGACTGATAGATATAGAGGCAGGGACAGAAGTGAGAGATTCTTGGTGGGGGGGAAAGGTGGGCCAACTGGGCTGTATTTGGCTAGATGAGGGGCAGTGTATGGTGGGGTCAAGGACTGTAGGCAGTGATAGCTGAGCTATATATCTAGGAAGAATGTCTATGCATCTGGCGGTGGGGTGGGGGGGACCAGGAGTGCCATGGCTGGGAACATGGTTGATGGGGGGAAGGACAAAAGCTGGGGGATGGAAAACTGTGAGTTGTGGGATCAGGCTGGGCCCACTGGTGTATGTTTCTCTGCGGTGATAAGCTGGGAAGGGAGGAAGGATGTGTCGGTGGGTGGAGCTGGGAGATCTTCTAGGCGGTTGAGGTGGGAATGGAAGTGGGAATGGGACCAGGTGCTGAGGATTGGGACAGTGTTTCTCTGGAGGGAGGGGGAGGGAGAACACTGAATGACTGGGACTGAAGGATAGGTCTAGGGGGCATGTGGTGATGGTTGGTGGGTCTGGATGCTTGTGGGAGTAGGGGCAGAGACTGTGAGCAACTCGACTAGGGTCCAGGAGGGCTGTGGGTGGGGACCATGTATGGAGAAGCAAGGGTCATGAGTAAGTGGGTTACGTACATGCTAGGTGCATATATTTGCTTGTGGTGGCAGAGGCAAGGGGTCATGGGAAGTGGGAAGTGGGAAGGGAGGCTGGGCCTGGGAGGAATGGGGAGGGGGAGCTATATCCTGGAGTAGGGTAGGAACCCTGGGCAGCAGAGCTGGAGGGAAGGCAGTGGTGCTGAGCCCAGGGGGCTGCATTGGCAGGAGCCATGGTGGGGGGTCTGGGCCCTGGAGGGACATAAAGGGGGCAGGGAGGGAGGGGGGGGGCAGGGGAGGGTGCTGGTGGGGTGCAGGGCAGGGACCAGGGGCAGCCGGGCGGGGGGGGGGGGCGGCAATGGTGCTCAGTCCAGGAGTGGACGCCAGCGGGGCCAGGGCCAGGGGCCATGAGCACTGGGGACAGAGTCCTGGAGGAATACGAAAGGAGCTGCAGCAGGCGCTGGGGGTAGGGGTGGGGGGCTGGGCAGGGATCATGGGCAGCAGAGCTGGGAGGAGGAGGGGCAGTGGTGCTGGGCCCAGGGGCAGGGGCCACGGGCGGCAGGCAGCGGGGCCAGCTTGGGCCAGTCGGGCCATGTGTCCGGCGGGAGGCGGCGGCAGCAGCGGCGGGCACACGGAGTGGGTGTTTGCGGAGCTGTCGGCTCTGGTGGAATTATGAAAAATAGCAGGCATCGGAGCCGGCCTTCAGCTTCGATTAAGGGAGATGGGACATGACAGGTGCGATCAATACGCAGCCGTTCTATAAAGTGTCAAGTAATGAATCAATTTCGACTAAATTTTCCATTTTTCAGAGGCCGTTCTCCGAGAGAAGAATATCCTCTTTTGTAAAGATATTATTATCGATTTCGGCGGCAATTTGACATCAGGGGTAGTTAATTCCACTCAGAATAAAATTGAAAACACTTGAGAGAGAAAAGAGAGAGGCGAAGAGTGAGACAGAGGGAGAGAGAGAGGGAGGGAAGGAGGGGCAGGGGAGGGAGAGGGGGAGAGGGGAGGAGAGATGGAAGAGCAAGACAGAGGAGGAAGAAGAGATGGAAAGAGTGAGACAGAAAAAAAGAAGAGAGGGGGAAGAAAGGAGAAAGAGAATAGAGAGAACTAGAGGGAAGAAAAGAGATACAGAGAATGGGAGAGAATGGAAGGAGAAAGAAAGGAGAAAGAAGAAATGAGAAAAACAAGGAGAGAAAGAGGGAAAGGGAAGGAAGGAGAGAGGGAGTCTTGAAGGAGAGACACAGAGAGAGAGGAAGAGGGGAGACAGAAAGAGATATGTAGAAGGAAGGAACCAGAAGGAGAGA
>NW_020952536.1:1013469-1022745 GCF_900497805.2 Vombatus ursinus
AGAAAGGAAAGAGATATAAGGAAGAGTGAAAAGCAAAAGAGGGAGTGATCTAGAGAGAAGAAAGAAAGATGAGAGAGGTTAAAAAGGAAGGAAGTTGCAAGAAAAGAGAAAAAAGAGAGGGGAAAAGAAGGACAAAGATAGAAAGAGTGAAAGAGGGGGAAGGAGGAAGAGAGGCAAAGAAAACGTGGGAGAGTGATAAAAGAGAAAGAATGATAGAATATGAGAGAGAAGAAAGAAGAGAGAGAAGGAGATTGGGGGAGGGGAAGAAAATGGAAAAAGAAGGAAGAAAAGAAGCAGAGGAAGGAGGAAGAAAGAATGACTGAGATAAGGAGAGACATAAAGGAAAGGAAGGAGAAAGAGAAAGGCAGAAAGGGAAGGAAGGAGAAAGGAGAGAGAGAAAAAAGTGAAAGGAGAGGGGGAAGAAGAAAGAAGGAAAACATAAGGAAGGAAAGAGAAGGGAGGAGAAAGAGAAGAGAGGATGAGAAAGGGAGAGAAGAGAGAGGATGGAAAAAAGGAGAGAAATGGATATAGAAAAGAGGAGAGAAAAAAGAAAGATAAGTGAAAAGACAAGGAAAGAGGTGATGAGGAAAAGAGAAGGAAAGAGGTAAAGAGAACTAAGCAGAAAAACTGAGGAAGTGATAAAGAGGGGAGGGGGAGAAGAAAAGATGAGCAAGTGAAGGGGAGGAACAGATTGTAAACAGGGTAGAGAGCTGGTAACAGAAAGGGAGCCTAAAACAATCTGTGAGATCAAAGAAACGAGATAGAAGGGGGGGGGAGGAAAGAAAGAAGATAATAAAGAGTCTGACGAGGGAAAAAGGAGAAAGGAAAGGAGCAGATAGTGAAGGGGAGGAGGAAAGACGGCAAGAAAGGAGAGGGATGGACAAGAGAGGATACAGAGAATGAGAGAAAAAGATAGAGGAAGGAAGGAAAGGAGGGAAGGGAGGAAGGAGGAAGAGAGAGAAAGAAGAGGAAGGAAGGAAGAAGAGGAAGGAAAGAACAAAGGAGGGAGGGGAAAAGGAGGGAAGAAGAAGGAAAGGAAAGAAGGAAGAGAGGCAGGAAGAGAGAAAGGAAAGAAGGAAGGAAGGAGACAAGAATGAGGAAGGGGAGGAAGAGAACCAGGAAAGGAGGGAAAGATGTCTCTATGAAGACAGTCACAGAGAGGCTCCCTAGTAGGACTGAGAGATGGAGAGATGAGAGGAGAAGGACCACAGAGGGAGTGATTGAACAGATGAACTTTTCTGCTCTTGGCCAGGGAGACAGAGACACAGAGACATAGAGACACAGAGAAATATGGAGAGAACAGGAAACAGAGTAACAGTAGAGATGGTGCTCTAGAGACAAAATGCCAGAGACAGATGGAAAGATAGTGACAGAGGTATCAGAGACAAAAGATCAACAGAGCCAGAGCCAGAGATGAAAGACAGAGACACAGAGAGGGTAACCAGGGCCGTTAGCAGCTGAGTCCTTAAGTCACAAATCCCCTCTCCCTACACCAGAGCCCCTGACTGTGGACTGGAGACCAAATGTCTGTGTCAATGGATATGATCTGTGTGTAAGCTTGTGCTTGTATGTGTCCATTTCTCTGTGTTTCGGGAGTACAGAGGCCATGATGTGTGTGTTTATGTATGTGTCTTGGTTTGGGGATGGGTAGGTGTAAGGTTGTTGTGTCCATGTTTGAGGGGGGAGGAAGAGGGAGTTTGAATTTGGGGGTTGTTAAAGCTGCGTGTCCTGGTGTGTGTGCATGTCAGAATTCAAATGCCCTAGTGGGTATCTGAGTGTGTATGTCTGTGTGTTTCAGGGTGTGTGTCCATGTGTGCCTCATCAGCAGGTGCATGGCAAAGAGTGGGGGGAATCTTTCTCAGCATGTGTCTGTGTGTGTGTGTTAACATTTCCATGTGTGTCTATGATTGTCTCTCTGTGTGCATGCAAGACTTGGTAGATGTCTGGGTCTGGGTCTGACTGTTTTAGCTGTGTATTGGTGTCGTTGAGTTTGTGTGTCCATTTGGGCCTGTTTTTCTGTGTTGTCTGTGTGCCTCTTTAAATGTGTATATCCAGGCATAAACCTGGACTCACTCCTGTGTGTGTGTGTGTGTGTGTATGTAGCCTTAGAATCTTCTGTGTTCCTACCTCATCTGTGAATTTGTATGTATATGCACAGGGCCCTGAGTCCCAGCCCACCCTGGGAGGGGGCTGCTTAGCGCCTGTCAGGCCCTCGAGCTGAAATCTCCATTTATCCCAGAGCAGGTCACAGCCCAGGCCCTTGGGAGCCAGGAGAGTGAAAATGAAGGAGGGAAGAAGGAATCGGTGGCAGAGAGACAGCCTGGGGAGGAGTGGAGTATGGAAGGCTTTGGTGCTGTAACAACCTTCCTAGGGATGGAGGGCCAGGATGCCTGGGTCCCTGAAGAGTAGGGAATGGAGAGCCAAGATGCCTGGGCCCCTGATGGAAAGGAGCTAGGGGAGCAAGGAGCTTGGGTCCCTGAGGGAAAGGGGGAGCAGGATGCCTGGGTCCTTAAGAGGGTGTGGGCTGGAGGATTAGGATACCTCAGTCCCTAAGGGGCAGGGGATGGAGGGACACATGGACACTTGTGGGAACTGGGGTTGGGATGAGTCCCAGATGGGGTGGGACTGGGAGTCAGGACTCCTGGGCTCCTAAGAAGTCAGAAAGGGGGAGGGGGAAAGGTTAGTAGTGGGGTTTAGGATGCCTGAGTCCCTGAGAGGTAGGGCCTAGGGTGTGATACGTCCAGGTCCCCAGGGGCCAGTCAGGAGGGATGGAAATGTGGGTGATAAACTCCAGGGCCTGAAAGCCTTCCTAGATCTGGGAGCAGGACTGAAGCCTAAGGCCAGAAAAGTCACCATCGGCTGCCCCCTGGTGGGCAGAGCGGACAGGACTGTTAAGAGCCAAGAGAGCCCAGAAAGACTAGGTTAGCTAGGGAGACAGAGACAGAGACAGAGACAGAATTCAGAGACCGAGAATACGGAGACGGATGGATGGGCAGATAGAAATGGAGGGAGGGAGACAAAGGGGGGGGAGAGAGATTGTCAGAGATGGGGAAAGTGAGAGGACTGACAGAGTGGGTGGGGAGTCGGTGAATGATAAAGACCCATGACAGAGAGAAAAGAGACAGAGACTGACGGAAAGACAGAGTAAAGGGACAGAGATGGGGAGGGGACCGAATGAAAGGCAGACAGAGACAGGGAAATTGACAAGGAGAGACGGGGAAGGGGCACAGAGAGAGAGAGAACTCAGACTGGAGAGGAGAGGACGGGAGCTGTCCAGAGGCCCAGACGGGCTGAGGAGCCCGGGCACCGTCGGGAGCCCCTGGGCCGGGGGCTGCTGCGGGGTCCGGCCCTGCCCCTCCCCCGGCTCCTGCCCAGTCCCAGCCCCAGCCCCAGCCCCGCCCGGCCCCGCCGGTGGTTGCGGAGGCGACAGGGTGAGTGATGAGCCGCATTACGCAGTTAATCCGCCTGATTGAATGTTTTGCTTTCGCCCAAATTGAAACATTAAACAACAGAGGACGAGAAGGGGCGGCCGCAAATCACTCATGAAAGATTCATCTTCTCCCCGCCCGGCCCAGGGAGGGGGCAGCCGGGAGCCTTCTCTGCCGCACTACCCGCCACCCCCCCCCCCCCCCGCCCCTCGCCTTCTCCCCTCAGCCCCGCAGTGGGATCCTTCTCCCCTCAGCTAGCCCCTGCTTGGCCCTTCTCCCATCAGCCCCCACCCCAAAACGGCTCTTGTACCCCTCGGGCCTCCCCACCCCATGCTTTCTCCCCTCCCCCCTTAGTCTTTCTCCACTCAGTTTTTCCTTTCTGGTCCCCCCTTCTACCCCTCCCTTCTGCTCCCTTAGCTCTTTTGAGGCCCATACTCTCCCACCCCTCACTCTGCTTTTTCCTCTCATCAACCTCCCAGCCTAGTCATACCTAGTCACACCTCATCCCCCCTTCATCCTGGGCGTCTCTCCCACCTCCTCCTCCCCTTCACCAACCCCCCCCATCAGATCCCCTTCCTTTCATCCATCCTCACCTACCCTTAGTAGACCTTCTCCCCTTCCCCTCCCCCCCTTCCCCCAACATAGATCTTCCTATCTACCTATCCACCTAGGACTTTCCCCATTAGCCAAACCTCACTCCTCTCCCACCTGCTTGATCCTGCTCCCCCTCAACCCTGTCACAATCCCTAACCAGGGTTCCAGGGCCTTCTCTCCTGAAGTCTCCAGTTTTTCTGCTCCAGCTGGGGAAGTTCTTCCCAAAGTCTAACCTAAATCCCTCCTGCCATTTCAGCCAGATTTCTCGTAGTATCTGTACTCAGTGGGAACAAAGAGGGAAAACAATTCCATCCCGGACCTTCCAACCTGGAGAGAGGCTTTGGTTGGATGGATGACCTGGAGCAGTCTCTTCCTGCCTCAGTTTCTCCATCTGTAAAATGAGGGAGTTGGCTCTGATGATCCATCTCTCCAATTCCCTCCCAGCCCTCCATCTAAGGTGCTCTAACCCTATGACCCTTCCAACTGTCATCTCCTTGTTTTGTGACCTTGGCCAAGGCTCTTTCCCTCTCTGGGCCTCAGTTTCCTCATTTGTAAAATAAGACAGTTGTACTCGATGCAGGTCTAAGGTTGGTTTCATCTCACAAGCATGTGATCCAAGAGCAGAGCTCTTTCTCAGTCTTCAACTGGGTGACCAGCCCTGGGGAGTCCTTTCTTTCTGGAAAGGAGGGAGCTCCCTCCCTCCTGGTACTGTGCAGCAGCTGAATCTATCTTGAAAGCAATGTGATTCAGTGGAAAGAATCCTGAATTTGGAGTCAAAGGGAAGGGGTTCAGATCTCACTCTGATGTTTACCTCCTGGATGACCTGAGGCAAGTAATTTGGGGCCTCAGTTTCCTCATCAGTAAAGTGAAAAAACTGGACTAGATGTCATCTAAGGAACCTTCTAGCTTGGGATCTAGGGTTCTGTAATCACTATAGTGTCCCTGGAGGTCAGGTGAGGTGTCAGGAGTTGGGCTTGGGGCCATGAGGAAGAGAGAAATTCCAGGCAGAGACACACAGAGGGATAGAGATGGGAGTCCTGGGAAGGTGCCCAGAAGGAGGCAAGAGCAGGGAGGGTGGGGTTGGCGAAGGGGAAAGAGCAATAGATTTAGTCAGAGGATGTGGACTCAAACACGTCCTCATATATTTTACCATCTGACCTTGGGCAAGTTATTTCTTCTCTGTGGGCCTCAGTTTCCCTATCTGTAAAGTGAGGGGATTGTATCTGATTATTTCTAAGGACTTGCTTCCAATTTAAAATTCTATGGTGGATGTGTGTGTGTGTGTGTGTGTGTGTGTGTGTGTGTGTGTGTGTGTGTGAATCTGGAGGCTGGGGAAGCCAGGGGAGGAGAGGAAGAAGGAGGGAGAAGGGGCTTGAGGAGCTGCAGAGAAATGGAGGGAGAGGAGCTGGATAAGGCTGAGTGGGGAGAGGAGGGGGAAGCCCGAGCCGGGTGGGATGGGGGGGCTGCGGCCCGAGCGGGTGATCAATATTCGATTTAGGTTTTAATTCCGGGACTTTCTGAGTCTGTCAGCCTGTGATATATGAGCTCACACCAGGGCCGCCCCGACCTGGCCGCCCCTGGCCCTGACCACGGCCCCCACCCTGGCCACGGCCCCTGCCCTTCCCGTGGATGGTCCCCATTCTGACCACAGCCCCCACCCCAACCTTGCCTGACACTGTGACTCTTGATTCTGTCTCAGTTCCTGCCTTGATCATGGCCTTCATTCAGATCCAGAACCTGTTGCCCGATACCCCCCCAGTCCCAGCCTCCAGATGATTCAGCCCCAGCTTGGGTGTATAGCAATGTCTCAGAACCAAGATGCAAATCTCACTTTTGCTACTTACTGGTTCAGTGCCATTAGGTAAGTCCCCCCTCCACCCCAACATGTTTCCTCATTTGTAAAATGGGGGTGTGTGCTATGTGCCTTCCTTCCCACCCCCAACTCAGCCTGGTGGAAACTGAGAATTGTCCAGAGGTAGAGTGGAAAATCCATGACCCAACCTTCCTTTGCAACTCTCCCCTCCCCCTACCCCCGCTCCCCAGAGTAGGGCTGGACCCAAGAGCTTGTAAGGTACACTGGCTGACTGACTGATGATAGAGGAGGCTCACCACACCCCTCTACACACATATGTGCACATGTGCACATGCCACATCCATTTACATGCATGTTGAGTAGTATGACTATGTGAATCTTTTCCTGTCAGATGGAAGAGACCTTAGGATATAGAACATGATACATTTCACAGCTGGAAGGTACCCTCGAGGCCAACTCCCTGCATTTACAGATGAAGAAACCAAGGCCAAGAGAGAGGAGAGGACTCACCCAAGGTCATCAGGGTCTGGAGTCCATGTCTTCTGACTTCAATATGGTCATAAGCTCCTCACATAGTCAATTCAATAAACGTATCTTAAGGACCTAGGAGTTGGGACTACGGAGAAAAAAAAGGAAAAATTCCTGCCGCATGTAAGGCACATACATGCACACGTATATAACCTGTAGGCAGGGACACAGCGATGCAGTATGCAAGTATGTGCCTGAACACATATATTGCATGAATGATCACATACATTAGAGCATATGTGCACAAAGAAACAACCCCACATGTTCACATACATAGGTCATGGATACACTCCCCCTCCATATGCCTGCTATACACATACAGATATATCTATATCTATTTATCTACCTTCTTATGTCTATCTCTCTCTCCCCTACCCTGATTCTCTAAGCATGTGAGAGCAGACACGTGTATATACACCAGTCACAGAGCTGGAAGAGACATCCAAGGCCATCTGGTTCAATCCCCTTATTTTCCAGAGGAGGAAACTGAGGCCCAGAGAGGTTTTACATATATTTATACACACATACATGTGGACTTGATACCTGCAATTCACAAATGTACTTAAGATATATATTCACATGCTCTCGACGTGCATATCTATCTGTGTGCATGCACAGAAGAAACCTCAACACATAGGTATGTTTCCATGTACGTGCTCATGCATGTATGTATGCCCTCACACAAGAAGTATGTACATGGATATACAATATACTGCACCACAGAGAAACATATTTTTCAATACACTGAGACATAGACTAGTAATACATGCGTGCACTAATGCACACACCTACCCATATACACATGCTGACACACTTCTCTATAAACATCTAGGCACAGGAACCTTCTGCTCAGGAATACACACAGACCCTGCTTCCTCAAATCCTGATACTGATGCTTGCCTGTGTGACTTTGAGCAAATCGGTTAACCTCTTTGGGCCTTGGGACTGACCCAGATGGTCTCAGACATCTCTTACAGCTCTGTGACTGGTGTATCTACAAGTATATGCTCTCACATGCTTAGAGAATCAGGGTAGGACAGAGGCGGTGAGCCTCCCCCCCCCCCGCCCCCCCACCTGCACAGAGTGTACATCACCATATTTGTCTCTCCCTCCCTGCTTGCTTCATCTCTGTTCTATCCCTGAGTGTCTCTATTCCTGTCCTCACGCCCTCCTCTCTCCCAAACATCTCTGTCTCTTGCACGGGGAATGTCTCTGTCTCAGTCTGCCTAATTCTGGGCCTTCCTCTCCATCTCAATCTCCATCTCCATCTCTGGGGGAAGATGGATCCCCAGCCCCTCGGATGACAATGCCGTCTGCGCAAACTTTAATTAACACTTTGAGTTAATTAGTTCGAGATCATTTAGGAATAAAATGTTTTTATTAGGGAGGCGGCGGGGCCGTGATGGATGGTGCCGATTCGCTCTTCCGCCCGCGGGGACAGGCGGTAAACAGGAATCAATCAGGAAGGCCTCCTCACTCCTCCCCCCCCAGGCCCCGCACCCAACACTCAGTCCCTTCCTCTCCCTTTCAGGTTCCCAGCCTCTCTCCCCCAACATACAGGTTGTCCCTGCCAAGAAGCCTTTGGGGAAAGTGGCGTAACAGAAAGAGCACTGGATTTGGAGTCAGTGGCCTGGAGTGGGAATCCTGCCTCTGCTATTTACTGTGTGAGCCCGCGAAAGTTTCCTCGTCTGTAAAACGAGGCAGTCCTTTATGTCTCTAAACCCAATTGTCCTAGCAGATTCTCTCCCCCTCGGGGACACTAGCTTCCCTACTTAACTTCCCTCCCGATTTCCCCAGGGAACTTTGTGGCTGTGCAGCCTCCAGCTCCAGATCCCCACTCAATCCCACCTCCAAGACCTGGTATCTATTCATTTGGAGGGCCCACCATCTCACTGGGGACTCCAGTGTACAGGGACCACTTCTATTCCTCCTAGGAGCCTGGTGACTCTCCCTGTGGAGGTTCTACAGCCTGCCTGATGTGGCGAACTGAGCACTCGGCAGGAGAGAATCCATAGACCTCCGTTCCATGCCCATCTGTGCTGCTGACACACTGTGTGACCTTGAGCAAGGTTCATCTCTCTGGGCCTCGGTTACTCCATCTGTAAAATGGGTGAGGGGACGATAGCTTCCCACCTGCCAGAGATCATTGGTGTCCAGCACCATCTCCAAGGGACAGGAGCCCAGGGCATCCAGCACTGTCCCTTTCCCCACTTCCCCTCCTCCCCTCTTCTGTTATCTTTGATTCTCTGACTGAGTCTCTCCAAATCTCTGTGTCTCCAGGTATCTGAGACTGTCTCTCTGAATGTGAGCGTCTCTGTCTCTCCAAGCCTGTGCCTCACTCTCCGCCTCCGTTTTTCTCTCTTGGTCTGGGGTCCCTATCTCAGTCCCTCTGAATCTGTCTCACTGAGTTTCTATCTCTGATTCCGTCTCCCTGTCTCTGAGGCTATCCTTCCCCTCCCTACCAGGGTGATGACTTCATCAGGGGCGGGGGCAGGGCCTGGACTGAGGCCAGGCCGAGGCGGGGGGGCGCGGGGGGCCGGGCCGGGCCCGGGGCCGATAAATCTTCATCAGGCGGCGGCGGGGGGGGCCATTAGGCGCTAATGGGAAGATGGAGAGGGCCTGTCGGCCGCGCGGGCCGCCGCTCATTTGTCCTGCTTTCCACTCCATTGGGCGCCGCCCCCGCCCCTCCCCCTCCCCTCCCTCTCCCCCTCCCTCTTGCTCCCCCCGCAGCGCGAGCCCCATTTCCGCCTCCAATCCGCCCCCCGGGGCCTTCAGCTGCAGAGAACTGGGGGTGGGGGTGAGGATGGAAAAGGAGCTGGCGGGGGGGGGGGCCACAGAATATTGGGAAGTGGAGAGAATATGAGTGTGTGTGTGTGTGTGTGTGTGTGTGTGTGTGTGTGTGTGTGTGTGTGT
>NW_020952536.1:1022755-1044790 GCF_900497805.2 Vombatus ursinus
TGTGTGTGTGTGTGTGTGTGTGTGTGTGTGTGTGTGTGTGTGTGTGTAGATAACAGAAAGCGGGGTGGGGGGAATGGAACGCAAGTGTCCAGGAGAGTATGTGTATGTTGGGGGGCGGAGGTGAGGTGGTTGGAGAACATGAGAGAGAGAGAACGCCGATGTGAGTCTAGAACTTGGGCAACGCTGGAAGGGGAGAGAGGAAAGGGGGATAGACTGTGCGGGGAGGACGAAAAGAAGGGGGAAAGGGACAGAACTCTGGGGAGCACTCGAGAGCACAGAGGTCTGTGAGGGGGCAGAGGAAGGAGAATAAGAGAACCTAAGGGAACACTTGGAGAACATGGAAGGGCAGGGGGAGGGAGGAGGGAGAGAACACGAAAAAAGGGAGAATAGAAGTTGGGGACCGGAACGTGGGGGAGGAAGAGAACCCAAGCGGACGGGGATAGATGGTCGGGACGAACGGAATGTGGAGGAGGAAGAAAACGCGGGTGGGGTGGGAAGGGGAGGAGTAGATGCGTCTGCTGAGGGAGGCGTGGTGAGGAGGCTGGGGAGAGGGGCCAAGGGGTGGGACAGGCCAGGAAAGAGGGCCGAGGGTCCGCAGGGAGGAAGAGGGGGGGGGGGGGGCAGCTTCGGGGTTGGGGCGTCCCTAGGGAGTTGAGACTGGGCTCGGGGAGTCCAAGCCGCCGCCACTCTCGCCCCCTCTCCCGGACTCGCCGCAGCCCGCGCGTCCGCTCTCATTTCTTCGCCCATTTTTCTTCCTCTCCTGTCACTTCCACTCGGCTCACCCACCCCTTCCCCCGCCCCCCGCCTGGCCAGACCGCCGTGCTTCCAGACCCCGGCTCTTTTCCCCTCTCGTGGCTGCTCCTGGTCCTCGGAGACCCAAGCATTCTAAACCCCAGCCTCCCACCACCGCCTCTCAGACTCCAGCGTCTGCGTAGTTCCCCCAGCAACTTTCAAGGGCTCAGAAGTCCCTGTGACCCAGGCATCCTGATTCCGTCATCCTCTCCTGCCTCAGTTACCCAGGCATCCTGAACTCTAGCCTCCACCCCCACCCCCAACCCTACCCCCGGCTTACGATCCCAATGCTCCCAGACCCCGCTGCTCAGGGACCGCTCAGAGATCTTGAACCCCCACCCCTCTCAGAGGTCCCCCAGTATCGTGATCTCCCAGCCCTAACCCCTCCAGAATC
This sequence comes from Vombatus ursinus, assembly GCF_900497805.2. Taxonomy (NCBI): domain Eukaryota; kingdom Metazoa; phylum Chordata; class Mammalia; order Diprotodontia; family Vombatidae; genus Vombatus; species Vombatus ursinus. The sequence goes on from NW_020952536.1 coordinate 1,023,942, forward strand.
TGGGCATCCTGAACCCCAGTCCCCACCCCCCTTAAGGAATCGGGCGTCCTGCCATCCCCCCCTCCAGTCCTCTGCCCCTCAGGGATCTGTACTCCAGCTCCTGGCCTTCCCTCAAGGTTCTAGATTTCTCTTTACACTCACTGGGATCTTGGGCAAGCCTCTCTCTGGGCCTCAGTTTCTCCCTTTAGAGTGGGGAGTAGCTGGTCTCTAAGGACCGCTCCTGTTCTAACATTCCAAGGTTCTCTAAGTTTATGATTCTATATCCGGAGTCGGGGACCCTAGGAGACCTAGACGCTCGGTGGGGCCGCTACTGCGCCTCCCCATCGCTTCCCTCAAGGACCCAGGCGTCGGATCCCTCACCCCTCCTGCCACCTGCTCGAGCCCTCTTCTGCAATTCCGCCCTTGCGGAGAACACAATTTAAGGGCCCTCTAGTGGCGAGAGAACGCGAGGGCGGAGAGAGCAGAGGCTGCAGGACCGGGTTGGAGGGTAGAGGGAGGGGCAAGGGAACTGGTGGACTTGGGCCCATAAAAGGCCCAGCAGGGACCATCCGGGCCACCTTGGGATGCCCCTTTCCTTTCTTACCCACTCCCCAAAGCAAAAGGACTACGACTCTCCATAGGCCCTCTCTCCTCCGGCCCTGGCCAGGCCAACTCCTGGCTCTGCCAGCTTCTCCCCTCCCTCCTGTAACATCCAGGTTTGGCCCCCACACTAAGGAGTCCAGGAGGGAAGGTGGTGGGAGGGGGCTAAGCATCGACAGGTAGAGCATCAGAGGACCTTAGCATGGTTCTCGAGCTGGAAGGGGTCTCAGAAGCCCGCCAATTCAGCCCCCTCAATTTACTGACTTGGAAACTGAGGCCTAGGCAGATGAGATGATTTGTTCAAGGTCACACAAGGAGTAAGCATCAAAGACAGGATCTGAACCCAGGTCCTCTGATTCCAGAACTAGTGCTCTGGACCACCTCCCTGTGCCTGAGATGGAGAGGACCAAGGCTGGGAGGGAGCTGGAAGGTGGTGGAAAGAACACTGTGGTCAGAAGACCTGGGTTCAGATTTGGCACTCTCCTACTTCCTAGCAGTGTGATCTAAGGAGAGAGACTTCCCTCTTTCTGTTTCTTCCTCTCTAAAAGGGGGGGGAGGGGGGGGTTGGGTTACTAAATGACTTCCAAGCTCCCTTCTAGCTCTAGATGGCATGAGACCATGAATGGAAATGAGAAGTAGGGGAAAAGGCTGGTCACCAGCACAGGAGGGCTGCAGGGCTGGGGTGGGGGAGGGCAAAAGAGGGGATTGGGGATAGGGCTGGTCATCAGCATAGGGGGGAGGGGGGAAGGAGGACTGCAGGGCGGGGGGGGGGGTGGAGTAAGGAAGGAGGGGATTGGAAACAAGGCTTGGAGAAGGGCTTAGGGTGACAGAAATAGGGTTGGAGAGACCCGTTCAAATCCAGCACCTCATGCTGTACATGCCTTCTGTGACCCTGAGCAAATCACAACCTCTCCAGCCCTGCTTCTTCATCTATCAAATGGAAACAAGCACATTTGCATTCCCTACCTCTGAGTGGGATTGGGCTGAAAGTACTTCAGGAACCTTAGCATGACAGGGAGATGGGAGGTTATATTTGTATTCTGACTGGCCCTGGAATGGAGAAAGAGCTGAGCTAGGGACAGGAGGACTACTAGGCGGTCCCCCTCCCCAGGTTTCCCAGACAGGGAGGGCAGAGTCAGAGGACCAGCATCAGCCTCCTTTCTTTCGGTCTCATCTTTTCAGACCCAGTTGGATCTCTGGGTGTGTATGGGGGTGCTAGTGTGTCCCTGATTGTGGTGGAGGGTGGCTGCCTCCACCCGGGACTGTGTGGTACTTGCCTGTGCTCATCCCAGGTCGAAGCTCAAGAGGGATGGGGGCAGGGGAGCAACCTGGGGGGGGGTGGCCCTCAGCCTTCCCTTTCTCTATCCCTGGCCTAGACCACAGCTGACCAGAGGAATTCACACCAGTGGGAGCGCTTTCTCCTTCCTCAGTGATGAGTTTTTACGAGATGAGTCACTTCAGTTTCTTCTCCCGGGAGGTGGGCTCCTCCAGGGATCTGCACTCTCTGGATACCAGCTACAACCCAAAGCCTTGTCACTTGGAGCCCTACCCCTTCCAGGAGCCGATCGTGGGTAAGCAGCCACCGCCTGTGTCTTCCCAGGCCTTGGATGTCTTCTACAGATCCCTCCCTCGCAGCCCCCATCTCCCGGCTACGAATGACTGGAACAGAGCCCTGTTTGACTTCAGGTGCACAAACTTGTGTGAGCTGAGGGCACTTAGGGGGAGGGAGGGAAGGCTGTTCATGAGGTGGAGGGAGGCCGATTAAGGCTGCCCCCTAGGTGTGAACGGCGCCCTGCTCCCCTGCCTGCTGGCCTGTTTTGTGGCTGACACCCAAGGAGAATGTTGCTGTCTCCCCTACCTGCCAGGGGCCCTGGTGGCTATGAGGACCTCCCTAAGGGTTACTCAAGGTATCCAGGTCAGCCAATCCCTTTCCCCACGTCCCCCTGCTCTATCCCCACGGAGCCCTACCTTTGGCCTTAGAAGACGCCAGCCTCTATGGCCTTTCCATTTTCCACGGGTCTTTACCCAATCAAGTCCCCAGTACAATCCCTCACTGCCTTCCCATCCTTATCCCTCATGAGCTACTCAATCCCAAGGTCCTACCATGCAAATCTCCATTCTCCATTGGACTTCCATCCAAGTTTCCAGTTCTCTTGTGTTCCTCCTTTATGCTGCTCCTGTCCCTGTAGGACTCCCCTCTATATCGCTAGCTACTTTTCTATAAATCCACTCATCCAAACCTCCATCTGTTCCTACGGGCCTTTTCCATGGCTGTCCAAACTCATCTCTCATGGGACCCCCACCCCTCGCTCCATCAACATCTCCACAATTCTTCTCATCTGTCCTCTAAGCAGGAGCCCCCGTTACCCGTAGCCATCCAGTCCGAATCTCCATTAACATCCCTCGCCCCCATCTACCCTCCATCTCTGCTTCTTGGAGTGCATCTAAACCCACACCTCCACAACCCTGTAGGCCCCCTCTCCATCTCCAGCCCCATTGGCTCCCCCAACTCGTTCCCTTCTCAATCTCCATCTTCTTTCCTCTCAGATGCATCCTATCCTCAGAGGCCCCTCATCATCTCTCTCTCCCACTCCTGAAAGGTCTCCCATTCACTTTCTCTCCTCCAGGGATCCATAGCTGAGGACTGGCTGGTCATGTGCTGCTGTCCAGTCTGTGGCCTCTGCCAGATGGCACACCAGTACAACAGCTCCGTTATCTGAAATAAAGGCAGTTCCCCATCTCTAAAGTCTCTCAAGCAATTCCCTAAGGCAGTGTGGTCTGAGGATTTGCAATCAGAAGGCAAGGGATTCTGTTCCAGGTCTGCAACAGAATATGTGACCTTGAGCAAGTTCCTGCCCTGCCCTGGACCTGTTTCTTCTGTACAACAAGGGGCTGGGCTACATTGCCTGTGAGGGCTCTTGTCTCTCTCTAGCCCTCGGATCCATCCCCTCGTGGCCTCCCAAGGGCTCACCAGCATTCCCATTCCTTGCCCCATACGAAGGCCCTCAAAGGGCTCTCAGAAGTCCCTAGGACTTAGCACCACTCTGCCATGGCAGGGTTCATCAGAAATATCACGCTATTGATGCGCACACAATGCGGGGTGTTGGCCAAGGCCACATTCCTATGTAGAGGGCTGGACTTTATTCTCAGGCTCTGCTTTCCCTCTGCCAGGCTCCCAAACTCTCCACCTGCTCTCTTGGGGGGAGCCCTCAGGGCCTGGCAAGGTTGGGCAGAGGAGGGGGGCCAGCAGGCTTGGTCTCCAAGGCTCTGAGTGGGGGGGGGCCTTCACACAGGCTCCATCTGCAGCTCCTCCCCATCGGTGGCTGCCTCCAGCTGGTGGAAGGCTGCATGGGATCCAATGACCACCAGCGTGGCTCCTGGAGCCAGAGGGGAGGACAGGAAGGTCAGGAGCTAGAATCCCACTCTCCTCACACACATGCCCCCCCGCCCCAGCCCAGAACATACTTACCCAAGACCCAGAAGACAGCTGAGCCAGCTCCAGCCAGCCAGAAGAAGGGGAAAGAGACGCCCCCTGCCAAGGCATACTGATGTGCTGGGCTCATCTCTCGGCCTGGTGGAGACAGGGAGAGGGGACACAGGGATGGGCCATCTTTCAGGATCTCCCAAGATTCTGCTGGCCCAGCCCACTCCCACCAGAATCACAGACTAGGAGAGACTGTTGGCCCCAGTCCAGAGGCCACACTCCAGTCCATACACAAAAAGGAATTCCTGCTATAACAGTCCTCACCAGTGCTTGCCAAGCTTCTGTGGAAGACCTCCCAACAGGCAGAGGCCCCTTCTCCTACACTGCTGCCCACCTCCCTCGTGGTAGGCCATCCCCAAGGCCCCTAGAGAACTCCGTCCTCCGAGCTCTTCCTTGCATTTCTTTTCATTTATTTAATTATTTCTTTCCCCATGTATTTCAAGGCCCAATTCCAGGAACTCCTCACTGGCTCCCCTCCCCCAAGGGGATCTCTTTCCTGCTAGGAGTTTCATCAAGGTCCATTAGCAATAATCCCTCCTGCAGAGGCCCTCCCAGACAGTCCAGGGAGCTCTCTGTCCTTCAAGGTCCAGGTCACATGGCACCTCCTTCCAGGAAGCCCTCCCAGGGCCACCCCAAGGTCCCTCTGAGATCAGATCTGTCAATGAGGGGAAGAGGCTTCACAGCCTCCAGGGTCCCAGAGAATACCAGAGCGAAAGAGAGCACCGGGCCTAAGTGACCCTCATTTTACAGAAGCCTTGCCTCAGGTTAATGAGTGTCTGAAGCAAGATTTGAACTCGGGTCTTCCTGACTCCACATCCAGCACTCCTAGCTGACATGAGGCTGGGCACGGACTGTTCTCTAAAACCTCTCTGTGAAAAGCAGGGAGCACTGGCCCTTTAAGTGCTCTGAGATTCAGGGAGAGGGGCAGCTCAGAAGAGGCCTGTAAGGAGCTCCTGGCCTAGATGGTCCCTAAGGACCTTTCAGGCCTCCTGTGATGCCCGGGCTGGGAGGGAAGGCGGGCCCCTGGGGCCACCTGGCTGTCTAGATGTGGCCAGCTGGAACACCTGCAGCAGTGGGTCTTAGATTTAGCAAAGGGAGGCCCGCCTTAGGGTCCTTATTTTATCCACGGAGGCCCTGGGTGGCCGGTCCCACAGGTGGTTAAGAGGCAGAGACGGGGTTCAAAACCTCGTGCCCTCTCCTCGGGGGGTGCGGGGCAGCCTCACCAAAGAGGACCAGCTTGGACTGGAGGGTGCGCAGGTAGAGGATGTAACAGGTTCCGAAGAAGACGGCCAAGGCCACCAAGAGCATGGGGGACGTGATCCTGCGGGGGCAAGGGGCAGGGGCTCAGAGGCTGCCCAGAGAAGAGAATGCCCGCCTGGCGGAGGGCCCGGGGCCCCAGGCTGGGACCCTGACCAGAGGGCGGAGCTTACAGAGTAGGCGTCATGGGGGCGGGGCTCCCAGTCAAATTGGGGAGGGGGCAGGTTTCTCATTAAGTTTGTGCCCTGGGGGCGGGGCTTGCATCGAGGATGTGCCCCAGGGGCCAGGGGCTTGCAGGAGTTTGCGCCCTGGGGGCAAGATCTTGGGGAGGGGCGGAGAGGGGCTCACACGCAGTACAGGATGAGGCCCAGGAAGACGAAGACGTAATTGCTTTGGTAATGCTCCACGTTGCGCACCAGGCGCTGGCACAGCTCACCCAGGTTTCGAGGCCGCGAGAAACGCCGCTGGTCCAGGAAGGGGCCCCAGGGCCGGATGGTGGCCCGGCGCTGCTCCAGCCACTCCCGGCCAGCTGAGCCCGCCGGCAGCAGCTTGGGCAGCAGCGTCCTGGGGCAAACAAGGAAAGTGGCTCAGTAGGGGATAGGGGATAAGGTCCCAGAGTGCAGCAGGAAGTGGGGGACCAGGACATCTGAGTCCCGAGGCGGCCCTTGAAGGGACTAAGGGAGAGGTATGCCTGAATGGGGCGGAGCTGAGGGATCAGGATGCCTGAGGCCCCCTGCCAGGGGCAGGGCAGTTAAATTGAAGACAGTTGGGTCTCTGATAGGAGTCGGTGGATTCCCCAGAGGGTGGGACAATGGGTCAGGAAGATGGAATCACTGGCCCCATAGCTGGGGATCTGGACACCTGACAGGGAGGTAGGGCTAGAGGACAGTGGTAGCTGGGGGTCTGGACTCCAAGGTCCTAGAGAGGAGAGTTTGGGAGGTCAGGATATCGGGATCCTGGGACGAAGGTGCCTAGGAGATGAGAATGGGGGTCCAAATTCCTAGGTCTTGGGGGTGGGGTTTGACAGGACTGGCGATATGGACTCCTGGGTCCCAGGGAGTGGGCTGGACTCTTGCAGGGTTGGGGGAGGGGGCATGGGACTGGGCATCTGAATTCCTGGGTCCCAGAGCATGGGATGGGGGTCTGGACTACTGGGTTAAAGGGGTAGAAGTGAGAGGCCTGGACTCCTGAAGGGTTAGGAAGGGACCAGCTATCTGAAATCTTGGGTACCAGGGGATGGGATGGGGATGGGATGGGGATCCGGACTCCTGGGCAATGGTGTAGGGATGGGGGTCCGGATTCATGCAAGGCTGGGTGGTGGTGGACGGGACTGGGCATCTGAATTCCTGGTTCCTGGAGAATGGGGATCCGGACTTCTGGGTCCCGGGGGATGGGGGTTCCTGCTCACTTGGCACTGAGCCCTGGACCCTCTTCCTCCGTCCCGGGGTTAAACAAGTCGCTTCCCGCCGCCATTGTCTCCAGTTGCTCCTACGGCTGCGGGGGGACAGCAGTGAGACCCTCGTCGCCGCCTCCGGGAGGTCCCCCGGGGCGCGCCCCCCTTCCCATCCTCCAGCTCCCCGACCCCACCTTGCTTACCCTCCGCTGCTGCTGCTGCCGCCTCCGCCTCCGGATCCGATGTGGCTGCGGGACCGTTTGTCGTGATGAAGAGGCTGCTGGGAGTCGTAGTCCGAGGGGTGTGGTGGGGGCTGTAGTTCCGAGGAGCCGAGCTCTTCTGCTCCGCTTCCTGGCTGACCTAGAAAGTCGATTACAAAGGGAACGGAGAAGCGTGGGAGCGAGGAATCATGGGGGATGTAGTCCGGAAGCGCGAGGGAATGGTAGGTGTTGTCTGTTACTCTCTCTGATCCCTCAGGTAGGACTTTGGGGAGTCGATCCAGGATAATGGGACAGCTGAAGTTCCTGAGTCTGAGGGAGCAAGGCATTGTGGGAGCTGTAGTCCTTAGGCCCAAGAAATGGATGCGGTCTTGGGTCCTTGGGATTGTGGGAGCTGTAGTCTTCTGATTCGGGATAGGGGGGCGGGCTGTATCCCTCAGGCAGAGGGCATTGTGGGAGTTGTAGTCCTCAGGACTAGGGTAGTTGGAGAGCTGCTGTCTTCTCCTGGTCTCGGGAGCTGCAGTTCCTGGAGGGGTATGGAGGAGGGTAATGGTAGGCGGTTGTGAGAACTGGCTGGCTGACGTATCTGACTCCAAGCCCTCGTGTTGCGAGGGTGTCCCCAACATGTGGCCTAGGAGTGTCTGGGGGTGGCCCTAAGGGAGACAGAATAGCCATATCTAGCTTCTTCTCCCCTCCTTTCATTCCTGCCGGGGGGGATGCAGGAGGGTGGGGCCAGAGGCTGACCACTCTGCTGTCTTCAGAGAGGGTACCAGATTGGACTTCTGTCTGCTCCTTCAATGTTGTCATCTAGGGAATGTGATTGTCAGGGTCAATCTAACATCTGATCGCTATCTCCTTATTGGGGGAGAGCAGGACCCCAAGCTTTCTATCCAAGATTTGACGCCTTTCCCAATGCCAGGTCCACAATGAACGCACATTGGAAGTAGCAAAGAGACCCATTTATCCAAGTGCATAGAAAAACAAATCGAAGAATATACACCAGACAATGCAGAGTGAAGGAGCTCTCCCATTGGGAGCGAGAGGAGACTCAGCTCAAAGGAGAGAGCGCCCTAGATCTCACGGAGCGGAACTCCTCAAAGTCTCTAGTGTAGCAAACTGGAGGTAGGGCCACAGTGGAGACTGCCCTCTCTTCTCATGTTGGCTTCCCAGTCTTTTCCCTCATCCTGAAGTGGGGTTAGCATCAAATGTAGAAGCCAGAAGTGCCCACAGAACCTAGAGACCCAAAGCTTGAAGAGAACACAAAGAAGGAAAGAGACTAGAGATCTCCTCCTCCTATTCTCCTTCTCCTTCTCCTTCTCCTTCTCCTTCTCCTCCTCCTCCTCCTTCTTCCCAATGGGCTTTAAGACTGGCATTATACTAGGAAGACCTGAGTTCAAATCCAACCTCAGACCCTGAGCAACTCTGCCTCAGTTTTCTCATCTGTAAAATGGGGATGATAATAGCACCTACCTCCTAGGTAGGGTGTTTGGAAGGGTAGTTGTAAGAATAAAACGAGATAATATTTGTAAACCCTAAAGCATCTACAAATGCTAGCTATTAGAATTGAGTGCAGTTGGAAGGAACCTCGGCCCTTCTCTTGGGAGACTGGTAGCCATAAGATTTCAACCTGTAAAGCACAAATATTATTGTCCAACTCTTCCATCTTATAAATGGGTAAGGGCGAGAGAGGCCTTTGCTGTTCTTCAGTCATGCTGGACTTTTCATGATCCCATTTGGGGTTTTCTTGGCAATGATACTGGAGTGGTTTGACATTTCCTTCTCCGGTTCATTTTACAGTTGAGGAAATAAAGAAAAACATGGCTAAGTGACTTGCCCAGGGTCACACAGCTAAGAATGTCTGAGGCCAGAACTGAACTCATGAAGATGAGTCTTCCCAACTCCAGGTCTAGCACTCTGTTCACTGTGCCACATAGCTGCCCCTGGAGAGGCCTTCTCTGGTTTCCCAGGGCTCCACAGGCGCATGAAGGTAGCCGTGGCTGACACAAGGTATATTGTGGGAGCAGTAGTGTGGGGCCAAAGGAAATGATTGGAAGCGTAACTTCTGGCCTTCTGATGTAGATATTGACAAAATAATAATAGTGGAACATTGTGGGAGTCAGTGTTGGCCTCTAGACAGGGGTGTGTGGTGATAACTATTTAACAACTGACTGAAAAAAAATGTACCCCAAACATACATTTACATCTAATCTTCACTATTAACATTTTGTCCATCACTTTCTTAAGTCTGAACAATCAACAAAGCCCAATCAAGCCCTGCTTTGTAGTATTTTCTGATTTCCAAGGTGTGAATATTCACACTGAAAAAGTAACAGTCAGCTCTTGGAGCGGGCATGAGCTGCCCCCAGCACACCCCTGCATGAATTGGGGGTCTGTAGTGCCTAGGAGCCTTAGTGTTGAGGCACTTGATGTGATGCCGGGGGTCACAGGATAGGGAATTATAAAATTGATCCAGTTCGATACTTTGTTTTACAATAGAGAAAATGAGGTCCAAAAAGGAAAAATGACTTCTCTATGGTCCCATAGATCCTGGAGCGTGTTTGGAGGCCGATAAAACCATAATCACTGAAACAGTTTCCATGATATTTTGTATCTATTATTCTATGGCCTTGGCCCTATGTAAGTAGACATTTTGCTGTTTGGGATTTTTGTAGCAATAGATGCCACCCATCCTCTGTGAATGCAAACAAATGAATGTTGCTTGTGAGCGAATACACTGTGTGTATTACATTGATACATTGGAGCTTTTTCGTCCCAGTGACAGAACCCTGACTGCCCCTTCCACCATACAGATGAATTCACAGAGATAATCAGAAAGGAAAGCTGTAAACTCTTGAATAAAGGGTCTGTTTTCTTCAAGCTCAAACTCTACCTTCATCTGGGGGTTTTTCTTGATCTCTCTTCTCCTCCTGCCCCCCAACATTCCCTTCCTGTCCAAGTGCTAATGCCTTTCCCTCTGAGCCTATCTCCCATCTACTTGCACGTATCTATATGTGCCTAGTAAATGACCAGTCTCTACCGTTAAAATAATAGCTCCTTTTCCATCTTTGTCTCCCCAGTTGCTCAGTCGTCTCTGACTCTTCCTGACCCCATTTGGGGTTTTCTTGGCAGAGACACTAGAGTGGTTTGCCATTTCCTTCTCCAGCTCATTTTACAGGTGAGGAAACTGAGACAAACAAGGCTAAGTGACTTGCCCAGGGTCGCACAACTAGTGAGTGTCTGAGGCCAGATTTGAACTCAGGAAGATCAGACTTCCTGACTCCAGGCCCAGGGCTCTATCCACTGTGCCACCTAGCTGCCCAAGACTGACTGACTCTATTGTTCTCTCTCAAAACTATTCACCTCGACAATGGCAAAAGCTGTTTAATGACTATTTGGCCTTACACCCCTAAACTGCTGGGTGAACTTGTTTCAAAGTTGTGATCATGGTTTCAAAGTTTCGATAATGTTCATCTCAGCCCAAATAAAGTTTGTTTATTTGTTTTTGGTAGCATCCCAGTTTCTATAGACAACAGATTTTTAAAGCATCCTAAACTAAAAAATGAAAGCTGATCCTTTTCATCACCTTATCCCCTCCCATTGGACATCCCCTCCAGTCACTGAGATGACTGGGGTCCAGAATATCGAAACCTTACTGGCACAGCTTCAGAGAAAAAAACTTTTTTTTGTATGTAAGGGATGTTTCTTGATATATGTCTGCCTTGGAGTTCTGAAAGAAGCAATTACTGAGTTGTCTGACTTAAAGTTCTGAGACAGCAGTTGGTCATTTGCATACAAAATGCTTTAAATATTGGATCAAAAGAAGCACACTGTCAGTTTTAGTTATTTGTAGGTGAAGAATTGGAGAATTTTTAGGTTAAAGACTAGGGAAATGGGGCCACAGACCATTTTATCAGTCAATCAATAGACATTTGTTAAGTGGCTACTCTATGTGCCAGGTACTGTACTAAGCATGGGGGATATAAAAAGAGGCAAAAGACAGTCCCTGCCGTCAAAGAGCTTACAACCTAATGGGGGAGACAACAGATATCTGCAAAGTAAGCTATATACAGGATAGATAGGAAATAATCAACAGAGGGAAGGCATTGAAATTAAGATGGGTTGGGGAGAGCTGCCTGTAAAAGATGGGATTTATAATTGGGACTTGAAGCCCAGGAAGCCAGGAGATGGAGATGAGGAAAGAAAGCATCCCAGGCATGGAGGAGAGCCAGAGCAGAGAGATGGAGGCTCTCATTAGTGGGACAGAGGCCAGAGTCTCTGGATCAAAGAGAACATGGAGGGGAGTGAGGTGTGAGAAGACTGGGAAGGTAGGAGGCAGCTGGGTTGTGAAGGGCTTTGAATGCCAAGCCAAGGGTTTTGGATTTGATCCTGGAGACATAATAAGGACATGGAGGGTGAGAGGTAGGGAGGAGTCGCATGTCTCCTAGGTTGTGCCTGAAGGACTCGTGCTCTTGACAGTAATAGGGAAGGTAAAGGAGTGGGGTAGAGTTTAGGGGAAAAGATTCTGAGTTCTGTTTTGGACATATTGCGTTTAAGATGTCTATTGGATGTGCAGTTTGAGACGTCTGACAGGCAGTTGGAGATTCGAGACCGGAGGTCAGCAGAGAGGCTGGGGCAGGACAGGCAGATTTGAGAAGCATCAGCATAGAGATGGTCATTAAATCCTTGGATCACCACATGGGATGAAAGTAATATCATGATCCCAGATAGAAATTGAGCATTTGGTTACCAACCTTACGCTGAGGTGGGGTCCTTCGTAGAGAGGACCTAGCTGCTAAACCGAGAAAGCTTGGGGGAATGGAAGAGAGGGACAAGGAAGAACGATTTCTGAACAGTGTCAGAAAAGCAAAACAAAACTAACTCTGTGGTGTCACTTGTTGCCAGGCAGATTGGTTGGAGAGCTCTCTATTGCCATCTGCTGCTGAGAAGCAGTAGGAATCGAGAGAGAATTCTCTCAGAGTTCTCTATTAGAATTTGCTGTTAAAAAGAATAGAGTAAGGCAAAGGCTACTTCTCCACATTGTCACCCGTTGCTGCTCAGACGTGGAGGAGTAGAATCCTACAGAGGACAAGAGGCAGAGAGGCTCTTGCCGACATGATGTTAAAGATCTTCGCCTTTACTTCAGGGGAAGGTATCAATGAAGCCTGAACCTGGAAGTACCATCCAGGAGAAAGTCCAGCTGAGCAGAGGAACAGCAGGGAAGCAGAGAATCAGAGAAGCTGCCTAGTGGGTAGAGGAGTCTGTCTGAGAGACATTGTGCTCAGTGAGGACTTGGTGGTTCATCCCATCGAAGCAATGGAAGCATCTGTTTAACCCAGAGCATGAGTTATCTTAGCAAAGAACTTTTACGGAAAGTTCTTGAAACAGAGAGCCGATACTGAAGTCTACAATTCCAGAGTTGTTAACATGCCCTTTCCACATGTGTTCTCTTTATGTGTGCCCTCCCAAGACTTCTAAGAGTTACTATTAAGCTCTCCCCCACCCCTCCCCCCGCCAGTAACCCATCTAGGACCACAGGCTTCTATACAACAGTAGAACCAAATCAGGATTCAGAGCTATGGAACATTCTGTTTCATCTCCAGTTTTCTCCAGACTTCTACTGAATGAAAAGGATATCTGTCAATAAATCTCGTTTACTGAAGAGAGCTAGAGTGGCACAGGGGATAGAGGGCTTTGCCTGTAATGCTAATTTGCAGAGAAGGGGTTGGTCTGCGTTGGTAGAGTGGTAAGGGAGTTTCTTCACTGGGAATTTCCTATTCCAACTGTCAAAGAAAAAAACCACAATGTAACAATATTGTTATCCACATTATCACTTAGCACCGTGTTTGGCACATAGTAAATACTATTTTAATGTTAGCTATTATTACTATTATTATTATAAATCCAAACATTTCTTCCTCAGAGAGAGAGGTTCAAAATGGCAGAGTTTCTTTGTGCGGTTAGACATGTCTCTACCTGGACAACTTGAGATAACATTTATAGGAATCTTGAACAAGGAGAACGTCATGAAAAGTTAAAATACAGATGAATCTTGTTTTGTTGTTATTGTTATTTTTGCAGGGGGAAGGGTTAACATTCTAGAATAATAGTCACTTAATCATCTGCTTTAAGCATCTCTTGCTTGGAGAAAGATGCCTAAACCAGCAAGTCCCCTCATGCCTCTCAAACATCTCTCTAAACAAGAGATGCTTGAATTTAGAAAAATATTACATTAAGGGGGCAGCTAGGTGGCACAGTGGATACAGCACCAGCCCAGGAGTCAGGAGGACCTGAATTCAAATCTGGCCTCACACACTTGACACTTACTAGCTGTGTGACCCTGGGCAAATCACTTAACCCTGATTGCCTCACCAAAAAAAAAAAATTACATTAATAAAAAATGTTCGTTTTGTGCAACAAACATATTCAAAACACAGAGTACAGTATTAACATTTTTCTTTGATCCAATGACCAGTCCTATCCTCAAACCTCACCTTATTCTGTGCTTGGCCTATGTCGTTTTCCTTCCTAGTGGGGGAGGTGTTGATAATTAATAAATCACAAAATCACTTATTTGTGAAAGTAGGTAGTAACATGGATGGGAGAATCTGGTCAGTTCCATTTTTCAGTTATTTTATCTAGAACAAAAAAAGTAACCCTAATTCATTTGGTGAAAGAAGTAGATTACTAATTCGAGGATGGTATGCCAAGTTTGTGGGAGTGGTGTTCTGAGTCATGAGGAATTCTTGGGGGTACTGTTTTTGGAAGTCCTAAATGGATGATGAAGTGGGAGTTACAGAGAATTGTGGAATTTGTAGTTTGTGGTGTTGGAAATGACGAGAGTGTAGTGCCAGCAAGCATGGCATTATGGGAATTAGAGTTTTTTTGTGAGGAGGGTATTGTGGGAAAAAGATCCCCATGACATGAGGCATTGTGGGATGTGTATTTTCTGAGAGTTATGGTTTCCATGCTGTGGCAATAATAATAATCTTGAAGTAAAGAGCTTAGAGGGAGCCATAGTCTTCAGGCATGCGGCATTTTAAAAAAAATTATTTATTTCATTTTTCTTTTTTGTGAGGTAATGGGGTTAAGTGACTTGCCCAGGGTCACACAGCTAGTGAGTGTTATTTGGCAGAGGCTGAATTTGAACTCAGGTCCTCCTGACTCCAAGGCTGGAGCTCTATCCGCTGTGCTACCTAGCTACCCCCACGCATGTGGCATTAAGGAGTTGGATGAAGAACAGAGAGTGCCTTGGGCAAATTTATGGGAAAAGTTCCTTCATCTGATCACAATGCCTCATGACCTTGTTCTTCATCCTTACCATAATCTCTAATTTATCCACCACTCAGTTGTTTCTTAAGCCACCATCCCTTCACTGGCTGCACTCTCCTTCCTCCCCCATCTTGATCTTTTGGTCAAGGACTCTGTCCTCTACGCTATCCTCTACACTCAAATTCCTTATCCCTTGTCCTATCACCAATCATGCCTTGCCAACTCCCAACATTGGATTACTCCCAATCTGCAGCCTTTGCTGCTGTTCACATGCTGCTGAATGAAGCTGGATAAAATCACAAAACTGTGTGGATTGAGTCCTCTACAAATTCATGTAACAATCTCAACAGGGCTCTCACTACAGCAAGGCAATGCTTTTACACCCCCCTAATCAATTAACTAACCTACTTATCACAGAAGCTACTTGAAATGTTTTCATCCTTCTACAAGCCTCCTATAATACACACTGTCCATACCCTCTCAGCTGAGGATCTTGCCTCATACTTTATTGAAAAAATTTACTGAGAGCTCCCTCTTCTCTCCTCTTCATCTCAATTACTCAGATGTCTTCCTCCATCCCTGACTTCCAAGAAGAGATGGCCATTCTCCTTGTGAAGGCAAACTCCCCAGATCCTATCCTATCCCATATTCTCCTGTAGATTGCCCCTGTACCACCCACACTCTCTCACCAATCTTTCCTCTCTCCCTGTCTGCTGGTTATTTCCCTATTACCTATAAAAATACCCATGTTTCCCCTGTTCTTAAAAACCCTCACTTTGGGGCAGCTAGGTGGCACAGTGGATAGAGCACCAGCCTTGAAGTCAGGAGGACCTGAGTTCAAATCTGGCCTCAGACCAAACACTTGACACTTACTAGCTGTGTGACTCTGGGCAGGTCACTTAACCCCAATTGCCTAAAAGTAAAAAAAAAAAAAAAAACAACCCTCACTTTATCTGTTCATCCCTTCTAATTATCCTCCCATATCTCCCCTCCCTTTTGAGAAGACCATCCACAATAGATTCTTCCACTTCCTGTCTTCTCATTTTCATCTTAATTCTGTGCAGTTTGGCTTCTAGCCTCATCAGTCAACTGAAACCTCTCTCTCCAAACTTTCCAGTGATCTCATAATTATTCATTCTAATGTCCTTTTCTCAGTCCTCAGCATTCCTGACTTCTCCTCAGCCTTTGACACTGTTGATCACTCTCTCCTCCTGAATATTTCTTCTCTCAGGGTTTCTGTGATCCTGGTCTCTCCTAGCGGCAAAGTAGATAAAACACTGGACCTGAAGTCAGAAAGAGCTAGCTTCAATCCAGCCTGAGACATCAACTCAGGACAAGTCATTTAACCTCCTTCTCTTCCAGTTTTGTCAACTGTAAAATTGAGATGGTAATAGCACCTACCTCCCAAGGTTTTTGTGATGATCAAATGCAATAATATTTGTAAAGTGCTTAGTATAGTGCCTGGCACGTAATAGGTACTCAGTAAATGTTTCTTTCCTCCCTCCCTCCCTTCTTCCTTCTCTTCCTTCCTTCCTCCCTTCCTTCCTCCCTCCCTCCTTCCCTTCCTTCCTTCCTGCCTTCCTCTTTCCCTCCCTTCCTTCCTTCCTTCTTCATTCCTTTTTTCTTCCTTCCTCCCTTATTTCCTTCCTTCCTTCTTCCTTCTTTCTTTCTTCCTTCCTGCCTTCCTCCTTTCCTTCCTTCTTTCCCTCCTTCTTCTTCCTTCCTTCCTTCTTTCCTTCTTTCCTCCTTTCCTTCCTTCTTTCCTTCCTTCCTTGCATCCATCCTTCCTCCCTCCCTCTCTCCTGTTGGACTGCTCTTTCTGTCTCTTTGTTGGATCTTCATCCAATTCATGTCCTCTAACCATAGGTATTCCATAGGGCTCTGTCCTGGACTTTCTTTTTTTCTTGGAATAGAATGGAATGGAATCTTCCTCTGTAATATCTGTTTCAGTGATATCATCAGCTCCCGTGGCTTCAATGATCATCTCCTTGCTGATGATTCCCAGACCTATATGTATTTAACCTTAGCCTCTCTCCTAAGCTCCAGTCCTGCATCATCAGCTGCCTTTTGGATATCTCACGCTGTAGCATCTTAAACTCAACATATCCAAAAATGAACTCATTATCTTTCCCCCTAACTGTGCCCTCTTAATGACTTTCCTGTTACTGTAGGGGTATCACCATCCTCCCAGTCACCCAGGATTATAACCAGTAGTCATCTTCAATTCCTCACCCCATGTAACCAACTGTTGTCAAATCTCATCATTTCTACCTTTACAGCACCTCTAGTATATGTCCTCTTCTCTCCCCTGACTCTGCCACTCCCATGGTGCAGGCCCTCATCACTTCATGCATGGACTATAACAATAGCCTTACAGGATGAGACCAGCATCTTCCTGACACAGCTTCTTTCCTCCCACACACAGTATGGGAAGGTTAAAAAGAAGATAAAAGTGCCTCTGGGAGCTAATTCACCCCTTCTTCCATGGCACAGCTTCCTGCTCTGTTAGGGACATAAAAAATCCCAGTCATGAGGAGTCGGGGGACTCTCAGACTTGGTGAGTGCCTAGAACCACATGAGTCACTGTAATGGGTTTTGTTGTTCCGGTCATATCCAACTCATTGTGACCCCATTTGGGGTTTTCTTGGCAAAGGTACTGGAGTGGTTTGCCATTTCCTTCTCCAGCTCATTTTATAGATGAGCAACTGAGTCCAACAGGGATCAGTGACTTGCCGAAGGTCACACAGCTAGTAAGTGTCTGAGGCCAGATTTGAATTCAGGAAGAGGAGTCTTCCTGACTCCAAGCCCAGTGATCTATCCTCTGTGCCACCTAGCTGCCCCAAATCACCATATCCTGGTGACTTATGATGTACCTGCCAGACCCCTTTCCAGATGGAGACAAGGGGGGGCACATCCACAGATAAAAAGTGCCACTGTGTCCTTTTTGCATGTTTTTGCTATCTCAGGATGTCTGTGTTAAATGTTCAATGATTCACAATAGCCTCATTTTGTCCCATCATCAATCTTGAACTAAGAGGGTACTAGTGTTAGAGCTGCACCCCCAACAACCCCATACTTGGTCTCCCTGCCTCGATTCCTCTCCCCACCCCAATCCATCCTTCACTCAGCTGCCAAAGTGATTTTCACAAAGCACAGATTTTTAATGTGGCATCCCCTTACTCAGTAAACTCTAGTACCTCTATCACCTACAGGCTCAAATAAAAACATCCTGTTTGACATTCAAAGCCCTTCATAACCTGCCTCAGGCTCCTTTGCAATTTTCTTATACCTTATGTCTGCCCCATACTTGGAGATCCAGCTACACTGGTCATCTTACTGTTTCTCACATTCAACACTCCCTGTCCCCAGTTCAGTTCCTTTTCACTGACTGTCCATGCCTAGGATGCTCTGCCTCCTCAGTTCTGCCTCCTGGCTTTCCTGACCTCCTTCAAGACCAGCTCGAATTCCACCTCCTGTGGGAGACTGAGCCCCACCTTCTCCTCTGGGATTATCTTCTCTTTATATAGAATGTATTTTATATGTACTATGTATCTTGTATCTTGATGTATTTTCACCTCTCTCAGTTTACATTTTTGGAGATGACCCATGTTTCTACCTTTCTTTGTATTCTCAGAACTTAATATAGTGCCAGGCACACAGGAGGGGTCTAATAAATGCTTGTTGACTGGTGGAATTTTCCATAGAATCCTAGACTATCAGATTTGGACTGCTCTGGTTGTTTGGATCTTGTTCCCTTTCCAGTAGGGTGAGGGAATCCCAGTGTGAAAACTACTTACATCAACTGTAGATCCAACCTTGCTGTTATTTAGCAGAAAAATCCCAGGGAATTGCTTGAGGTGACTCAAGAAATTTGAGTTAAGGTCTTGCCCAGGGTCACAATCTAGTAATCTGAGCTCTGGTCTTTCTGACTCAAAGTGGCAGCTCCAAAACACCAACTTATTATTATTAATTGAAATAATAAAATATTGTAAATAATGCTAAATATAATTATTCATAATAGCTAGTCTTTATATGGCAATTTAAGGTTTTCAAAGATCTTTACATGTTCGATCTCATTTGATCCTCTTAGCAACCCTGAGATGTAGATGCTATTATCATCTGCATTTTTACAGATGATGAAACTGAGGCAAATAGGTTAAGTGACTTGCCCAGGTTAACACAGCTAGTGTCTAAGATTCCCTCTTCCATATATCCACCATAAACCTACCTCCATGTAACTTACAACCATTCCTCCTGGTCTTGCTCTCTAGGGTCAAGAAGAACAAACAGAACCCTTCTTCCTCATGATGGTCTTTCACATCCTTGGAGACATGTTGGTTAGGTGGCACAGTTGAATAAAGCTTTGTGCCTGGAGTCAGGAGGACTGGAGTTCAAATCCAGCCTAGAACCAAAATCAGAGAACTTTTACCTTGCTGAGTAACCTGGAGCAGTCACGGAAGTGAGACAATTTCTTCCTTCTCCCATGAAAGTTCAAAAACTGGGGTACTGATAACGGCTTTCCTAAAGAGTCATTTGGGAGCACTAACTTGTGATCCTGGGCATGAACTTTTCTGGGTCTTAGGTTTCCTGTCTTCCTGAAAGTCCCAGCTAAATCTCACCTTCTACTGGAAGCCTCTCCCAATCCCCCTTAATTCTAGTGCCTTCCCTCTGTTATTTCTCCTTTATTTATCCTATATATAGCTTGTTTGTACATAGCTGTTTTCATATTGCCTTCCCAATTAGATTGTGAACTCCCTGAGAGCAGGGGCTGTCTTTTACCTTGGTATCTCCAGCACTTAGCACAGCAATGTGTTTGGCACTTCAACAAATGTTTACTGACTGTCTCATGGAAAGTTGGACTCTTAAAGGGTCCCTTCCTGCTCTAGAGCTGTCCATAGTCCTGAACTAAAGTTGGGCATGGTAGAACTGAGCACAGAACATAGGGTGTGTTGAGTTGAAAACAGGAATGTGATGCAAATCTTACTTCCTATATAATTTTTTTATTAGTAAATACATTACAATCTGCACATGAATGAGGTCATATGAAATTGGGAAGATTAAAATCTCAACAGAATGGGGGCAAAGTTCTGAGTTAAATAAATGATGAGTTATTTTTGGGTGGAAGGTCCCAGGACTCCATTAATTCCTTGCCTTGACCACCAGGCAGGACAAGGCAGGTCATCTGACCTGCAGCCTTCTCTTACCCACTCCAGGTTTCCATTACTTACTCAAGGATTGAGAATCAAATCACTATTACCATTTCTTTTATGAAGGTCACAAGCAACCTATGGGTCCACTCAAAATTCCTGTAATTCAGCCTAAGCTCAACTTCCTTCCTCAGACAACTGTCCTTCCTCCTCATAGTAATAATAGCTAACATTTATATTGCATGCTTTAAGTTTTGCAAAGCACTTTACAAATACCTCATTTGATCCTCACAATAACCCTGGGAAGTAGGTGCTATGATTTGGCCCATTTTATAGATGAGAAACTGGAGGTAGAGAGAGCTTAAAGGACTCACTCAGTGTCCTACCACTAGTAAGTGTCTAAGGCTGGATTTGGACTTGATTATTCCTGACTCCAGGTTCAGCTCTCTATCCACTCCTCCACCTATCAGCTCCCCTCCTGTGTCCTTATCCTACTCTGTTCTTCTGTTGCGTCCTCAGGAACTCCTATTCTTTTGTGTTGTATTGAATGTATGAATTGTATTGAATTGGTAATTGTATCGCATCCCAATTGTATTGAGTGAATGAATTAATTTTTAAAAGCATTTATTAGGTTCTTACTATGTGTAAACAGTCAATCAATAAACTGGATGCATGGCCAGCAAAGGAGACTAGGTGGGAAAGGTAGGGGGGTTCAGATAGATGGGAAGAGAACCAGGAGAGAAAGAATTGCTAAGCACTGGGGATATAAATAGAAAATAGGAGACAGTCTGCTCTCAAGGAGCTCATATTCTCTGGAGAGAAAAAACACAGAGAGGAAATTTCAATTGCAAATCAGATAGAAAGAACTAGTGGTCCTTAGGGTGCAACAGCAAAGCAGATGGTAACGAATCCTCTTTAATGTCATTTCCAAGGATAAAAAGCTATCTGTTTCTGCTATTGAACCATTTGTCAGGGCTGAGGTCTTTGGTGGTGGGAACTTCCTTTGCCTAATCTTTAGTAGCTATGGCTGCTAAGGAGGTGGGGACTGCAGCACTTGCTCATTGATGGCAATTGTCAGTAGTTGGAGCTGATTTTTGCCTTTTCTCCTCTCCCTCCCCACTGAAATTATTTTGCATATCTTTTATATTTAATTTTCCATGTCCACATTGCTTCCCCCAAATAAAATATAAGTTTCTTGTGTTCAAGGAGTATTTTTTTTCTTTGTATCCTCAACATGTAAAAGGGTGGTAGGCTCATCATCCATGACATGTCCACTAACTAAGGCTCTGTCCTGGGCCCTCTTCTCTTCTCCCTTTATACTATCTCTTCTGGTGACCTCATCAGTTTCCATGGTTTCAATGATCATCTCTATGTAGATGACTCCCAGATCTGTCTGTCTGTCTATGTATCTATCTATCTGTCCATTTGTCTGTCTGTCTGTCTATCTATCCATCCATCTATCTATCTATCTATCTATCTATCTATCTATCTATCTATCTATC
>NW_020952536.1:1044800-1049533 GCF_900497805.2 Vombatus ursinus
ATCTATCTATCTATCTATCTATCTATCTATCTATCTATCTATCTATCTATCTATCTATCTACCTATCTATCTATCTATCTATCATCTATCTATCTCCCTAGTCTCTTTTTTAAGCTCTAGAATCAATTGGCTTTTGGACATCTCAAACTGGATGGCTCCTGTAGCACCTCCATTTTAACACAACCAAAATAGAACTTGTATTCCCCTTCCCCTTCCAGCTCCCTAATTTCTAATTTCCCTATTATTTTTTGGGACTGCACTCCTCTTTCCCCTGCCCTAGTCACCCAGGTTCCTACCCTAGGTGTCATCCTTGACTCTTTATTCTCACTCACCTCATGTATCCAGTCTGTTGTCAAATTATGTTGTTTCTGCCCCCACAAAATCTCTTGGATATATCCCCTTTTTCTCCACTCACAGAGTTCCTATCCCATACTTTCATCATCTCTTGCCTGAACTGTCATAATAGCCTCTTAATTGGTCTCCCTGCCTCACACCTCTTCCCATTCCAATAAATCCTCCACAGGCTTCCAAAGTGTCTTTACTACAGCAACCTGATTACATCATCCCACTCTCTCCGCATTGAACAAACTTCAATGGCTCCCTATGATGCCCAAGAACAAAACCAAACTCCTCTGTTTGAAAAGTAAGGCCCTTTCCACCTTCCTACTTTTCCAGTTTTTTTTTAACACATTGCTCCCTCCACACACTTTGTCCAGCCCTAGTGATATACTGATATTTCACCCATCACTCCACCTCTGTGCCAAAATAGAATGTTGCCCTTCCTCACCTCCTAGAATCCCTGGCATCCTTCAAGCCTTGGCTTAAACACTTTATATTCTAGGAGGCCTTTTGTCCATGGTGGGTGACTAGTCACTCCAAGGTTGCCTTGTGAGACCTTGATTTGTATATATCTTGCATACACTTCTGTGGGTAAATGCTATCTCCCCAATTAGAGTGTAAGCTCCCTGAGGGCATGAACTGTTTCCCTTTTGTCTCTGTATTCCCAGCACTTTAAGATAATGGCACTTAGTAGGTTGGATATAATCAAATTGAATTTATGGGGAATCCAGGCTTGGGCATTAATAAGAAAAGGTGGTAACTGAAGGACCCATGTAAGTCCTGTCCTCACGTATACACACATATGGACACAGCAAGATAGCGTGTGGCTAGAGTGCCGCTCCTGAAGCCAGGAAGACCTGAGTTCAAATCCAGACTCAGACACTCACTAGCTGTGAATACTTAACCTCTGTTTGCCTCAGTTTCTTCATCTGTAAAATGGGAATAGCAATACAACCTTCCTACCAGGATTATGTATCAAGGGAGATAATAATTGTGAAGTGCTTAGCTCAGAGCCTGGCAGTAAGCACTATGTAATTGCTATTGTTATTTTTAGTACTGAGGAAGAGGAAAAAGCTCACAGAAGATAGGAACTGGCTCAGCTCAAGCTTGGAGTGCCATCTGGAGGCAGAAACAGAGGTTACACCCTAAGTTAACTTCTTTTCCTGATCCCCAGGGATTAAAAAGAGGTAGGTAGATCTCTGGGGAATGAGTTCAATAAAATATGTTGTGTAGTCCAGCCCTGAGTCTTCGGGTACCCCAAAGTGTGGAGTGTCGATTGCTTTGAAATGATCTTGGTCAACAGTATCTACCCATCTAGATTTGAACCAGGCCTGCCATTACATTGGGGTAGGGAATGGTCAGCTCGAAGATTCCCTCTACTGATGTTAATAGGCACCTTCTCTTCAAGGTTCAGTGTCAGTGAGTTACCCGGAGCCCTGAGAGGTTAATAAGTCAATGAATACACAAGCATTTATTAAGCACTTACTATGTGCCCGGCACTGTGCTAATAGAGGGAGGTCTTGAACCAGATCTAGATGCTGAGGTTATCCAGTCCATCAGATTGTTCACAAATCATCCCTTTTTTTCCTGGCTGATGTGCATAACTGTAGCGTTATTGTCAATAGAAATGTTGCTTCTCCCGGCCCCTATGTAAAGGTTCCATGCTGCTTTTTAAGGGAGTACAAGAAGTTTCACTGTATATAGAAGCACCTGTCCTTTAAATTGGAAGAAGGAAAGGAAGGGCAGGACTTGTGGAAACTTTAGCAGTTAATGCCCACCAGGGACCCTTGAGGTATCTCCAACATCACCTGGTGCTTCTTTGAGTCCCAGGGTCCTGAGAACTTGTGCTTGCAAGCTAACAGTCCATGATGCTTTGTAGGTGAGTTTTCCCACATGTCCTGGTGGCATTGAGGTCTCCTCCTGATACTAGTCTCAGACTCCAGACACCTAAGAGAATTGGAGTTCACTTACTCCTACATCACAGTCATAGGAAAAGCCACCTAAAATCTCCGAGTGGCTAACCTCCATGCTGTCTACACCTGCCTCTTTCTCTTCGTCCTCTTTTAGCCTCCAGGGTATGTGACTCACCTTATTGTAGGAGGCAGGAGATCAGGTTCACTGGGACAGTAGGAGGTACTAATTGCCTGGGTCTGGTGCAGATGGAAGCCAAGCCAGGCCCCTTGACACCATTCCTGAAGAGACATATGCATCAAAAGATTGAAGCCATGCATGGTCAGATGGAACATCTTTTCACTTGAAGCTGGTGGTCAGGCAGGTGCAGAAGGATGTGGAAATCTCCTGTGTACATTTGTAAAGTGCATTGTACTATATTAAAGCACTATATAAATGTTAGCTATCATTTATCATTATGTATGTGGGACCTTTCTTTCTACCTTACATCTTCTTTTATGAAGTCTTTTCTCCTTGTTCACCTTGAAGTACGGGAAAGGATTAAAGTGGAAGGTGAGATGGAGTTCCAGAAGCCCTCCAGTGAACAAGATGTCTCCTGATTGGCTGAGGGTTCTGGGAATTAGAATTCCTGGGAGGCCCTGAATAGGTAGACATGCAGAGGTGATGTTGTGGGGAGCAAGATGGCATGGACCTTTGAAAGTGGTGGGAGATACTGGGGGACATCTAGGCAATGCCAAAAAAAAAAAAAGGTGTCAACGAGCTACTTAAAAAACCATTTTCTTCAGTATTTTTGGTGTCTCCTTTAAATTATCTCTTCTGGATCTATTTTCCAGGATAGTTGTTTTTCCAGTGATAAGAAACATTTTACATTTGAATTGCTGTCTTTCTAATTTCCCACTATATTTCCCATTCGTCTCTCAGAAGCCATTCCTTGTAACAAAGAATAAGAGAAGAAAAAAAAAAACCAGTTCAACAAAACTTACAAGCACAAGGACCAAATGTGGCATTTCTTAATGGGCTCAGGCAACTGGCCTGTAAAATGAAGGAATTAGACTCAAAGATTTCACAATTCCCTTCCATCTCTAAAGTTGCAAATGCTTGAACTGTTCACAGCACCCCCTGGTGGTGACATCTAGAGTAGTCACTCAGGAACATTTTTCTATGTCTGGATTTTTGTCAATGTATGAGCAGCCAATGGAAGTCCCTGGAATTTTTTTTTCGAGGGGGGGGAGGGGAGAGGGGAAGGGGATGTTGAAGAGGATTTTTTAAAGCTTTTCATACTGATAATCCCCTTCAGATAATAATAGCTTTTATCTCAAATGAGATATTTGTAAAGCATATAGCACAGTGCCTGGCACGTAGTAGCTGTTTCATTTAATTTATTAATTTATTTTTTTAATAAACACGTGTTCCCTCTCCTTTTTAAAGTTTCCAAAATACTTTACAAATCTTATCTCACTCGATCCTCACAACAACCTTGCAAAGCAGGTGCTATTATTGTCCCCATTTTACAGATGAGGAAACTGAGGCCAACAGAAATCTGAGGCTCACAGAGTCACAGGAGATCACAGAGTTAGGAAATGCTTTAAGCAGGATTCAAATTCAGGTCATACTGATTCTACATTTGACCTTCTATCCACTACAGCACCACCTGACTGCCCCTGGAAAACACAAGTAAACACAATAACTGTCTCTATTTCAAAAGGCTCCTTTGTGGTGGAGTGGATAGAGCACTGAGCTTGGAGTCAAGAAGTCCTGAGGTCAGATCTGGCTAGCTGTGTGATCCTGGGCAAGTCACTTAATCTCTGCCTGCCTCAGTTTCCTCATCTGTAAGGGAGACGATAATAGCACCTGCTTAACAAGGTTGTTATGAGGATCAAATGAGATAATAGTATTTAGCACAGTGCCTGGCACATAGTAAGTGCTATATAAATGTCAGCTATTATTATCATTGCTATCCCTGTGCCTCTGTGCTAAACCTACACAATCTTCTTAACAGGTTACATGGTTTTATACTTGGGCATTGATGCCTGTCATATTAAAAAGAAGAATGGTTGTTGAATCCTTGGAACATTGGCAGGAGGTTTTAAAATTGTATCATCATGAGAAATGCATGACATTAGGAATGCCTCCTGGCACTGAAGTCAAAGACACTGGGGGTGGGGGGAAGAAATATGCATTTATTAAGTACCTACTATGTTCCAGGCACTTTGCAAATATCTCATTTGGTCCTTACAATAACTCTTGGAGGTTGGTGCTACTATTATTCTCATTTTTACAGTTGAGGAAACTGAGGCAGCATTCAGCGACTTGCCCAGACACAGCTAATAAGTGTCTGAATTTGAAGTCAGTCCTTCCTAACTCCTGGCCCAGTACTCTACCCACTGTACCACCTAGCTGCCCCTCTGAGATATAGTAGTGTGAATGACCTCTCTCTCTCTCTCTCTCTCTCTCTCTCTCTCTCTCTCTCTCTCTCTCTCTCT
>NW_020952536.1:1049543-1064142 GCF_900497805.2 Vombatus ursinus
TCTCTCTCTCTCTCTCTCTCTCTCTCTCTCTCTCTCTCTCTCTCTCTGAAATAAGTGATCCAAGGGCCCTGTCTGTGCTCTATAAGTTGCCTGAATCAGGGGACAGTCTTGTATCGGCAGGGAGATAAAAGTTGGGGGGAATGTCTGTAACCTAGTCTCTGGTCACTCTAGTCACACAAAGAGGAAGAAAGAGAAAAAATCCTGAAGGATCTCCCACAAAGGGGAAGGATTATATGAAGATGAGTGAAGAGAAGGTGGTTGGTGCATGTCTAGGGCCCCCTGTCAGGGCCAGGCCTCCACTTGGGAGTTGCCATGACCATCTAGAGAGGAACCATTTGTACCCAGGAAAGTCCATGCCCTGGACCATGCCAGCAGAAGCATAGCATGGCGGGTGAATGAAGTGGAGAAAAAGAGGTTGATGGAAAGTCTGAAGGGCCCAACATTTGACATGGTTCATGGTCTTCAATTAGAGGACCCTATCCTTATTACATTGGAATGCTTAGAAAGCTTAGAGAAGCAATTTGTATCTATAGCCTTCATTTTCCAATATATCTCTTGTCCTCTTCCTCGCTCCCAGAAAACTAGCCCTTATAACACAGAGGAAAAACACAAAGTTCAGTGAAATTCATCTATACATCAAACAAGCCTGTTAGCCAATGCAGCACTTCACACCTATAGCCCCTCTTCTCTGCAAAGAGACACGTAGGTCTTAACACAGTCAGGCCCCTCAACTGTAGAGGGAAACGGCTGGGCTGGGTGAGTTGAGTCGCCCACAGTGATCTTATGCTTGGTTCCTGCACACATTTCAGTGCCAAGGGTGGAAACTCTTCAGTTCTGTGCTGTAGGTGAACAGACAGCCCCAGAGACTAGTAGTCAAAGGGCCAGCGAAGGTAGATGCTCCCTTACTATTAGAGGTGACCTATGGTTTGCAAGTCAATACAGAACTAACTGGGCTGAACATTAGATTGGATAACCAGGTGTTATAGAGAATAAGATTTACTCAGAATGCATTAGCATGGCAAGGGAGAGGTGAGCAGCAAAGACTATTGTCCTCTCAGCATCTTCTCATGTATAGTCCATGGAAAGAGGGCAAGAGAGTTCCCCTTCCTGCCCTCTAGTTTCCCAGGTTTGCTGGCAGCTCAGGGAAAACCTGATGAGAAATACTGATGATGGACAGAATGATTCCACTGTTGTAACAGAGAGCACCACAAAACCACAGCAAGGGACTATATAGATATGGGCTGGGGGATTTGTTTTTTATTTAATTGCTTAATAAGGGAGCAGTGGGAAAGACAGATGGATTAAAAAATACTTGTCATTCAAAAAAAAAAACTATAAACAATCACGGCGAAGATACTGAACTCTTCAGCACAAGAGTGTGTCCAGAGATGGTTGACTCTGGTGATTGCTCAGTGCATGAAGAATGAGAGAATCATTTGAGGAAGAAACTCAGCATGAAGAATACCACATTATTGTTCCATGAGTGGAATGTAAGGTGTACCTGAAGTGCAACTAGAATCCACTGGAATCGCTCCGACCCTTTCAAGAAGAATTTGAAAGGTGTTTTCTCAGAGAGGGAAGAACTCAGAAACCACCCAAAGGAAGTGTTAGTCAATGGCACTCTCTTAGAATCCTGAAGTCCGTGGGCATCACCCATAGTGTGGGTACAGAAGACTGGGGAAATCCAAATGTATGTAGACTATAAGATTTTGAATGAAAGTGACCAGTAAACCATGGATGTGTTTGAGATGCCCTGTGTTGTTTGCTAGGAGGCTAGTAGTCTTCAGTAGTGGACTTATGAAGTGGATGCTAACATATCACCATAGCAAATGAAGACAAAGAGAAAATAGCCTTCATCTGCCCAGCATGGCTATTATTCTAATCATTTGAATTGTTAGCTTTGAAGGAAGCCATTATTGAGATGTTCCATGACACTATGTATGGGGTTCAATTTCAAGTTTGAGTTGACAACAAGCCGCTGATCTATTTTGATCAGCCATCTTTTGGATGATACTTCATAAACTAGCAACACTAGCCAACAATGAGTTCGGCATGCCCTTGTGAGCCAGCAAAGATTAACTGGGATGCCCTGTCCCACGGGCATCTTGAATCTGAAACTGTGAGAATGCCTGAAGAAAGATAGGTATAGGAACTGTACCTTGTGATTTTACTGGTACAGAGAAATCTTGAGCAGATTAAAATTGATCCTATATCATTTATTTATTGATCCTATTTGTAATTAATTGATTTTGTCATGTAGTTTAAGTCTCTGACCTTAGTTCAGAATTCATTTGGCCTGTAATGGGTTAATTTTAGAAATCCAGCTCTCCTGCTAATCACTGACCTATTCTTGCCTCAAAGAATTTAGCTGACCTTGGGGGATGCATGTCAACCTGTAATATCTTTACACCACCAAGCTATCCTTGCAGAAAGTCCAGTTTGTTATCTTGCACCTGGACTCGTACCTCATTACCAAACTTCCAACCAATCGTGTTCCCTGTGCCTCAGCTCTGTAACCAATCACGTTGCCCTCAATTATATGATGACACCTACCCTGTTCTGTTCTTTGTTCTGTTCTTTGTTTGACCCATTTATTGACGGGCGGCGTGCTTCTGTTAATAAATGTTGTTTTACTTGGATAATTGCCTCAGTTTACCTTCTTATTAAATTTCAATTGCAACATCCTATAGGAAGAAAAGACTATCTTCCCATACAGAATTGCCTAGAGCACTGAAAGTTTGTTTGTCCAGGGGTCACACAGTCAGCACATGTCATAAATCCAGGTCTTCTTGGCTTCAAGGCCAGCTTTCTATCAACTACATCATGCTGCCTTTCCATACTCAAGGAAGACATGGAGACAATTAAGACTTACAGGGAGCTGGTCCATTGGTCCCATTAAAGCATTATTAGACCCTGAGATTTCCACCAGAGTGTGGCATCAGTATTAGTGAACTCTGTCGTCTCCTCTTCACCTCATTTGTCCCAGGATGGATGGTAGTGGAAGCAGCTACGTGATGAAGGGCCAAGGCAAGCCAAGAAATGAGAGAGTGATCCTCAGGGATGCAAGTTTCTTTCCCCAGAGGGTACCTTACAGTAAAGACAATAGCACAAGGTGGATCTATGCCCCACTAATAGAATGTGGTAAAAGACTGTAACTGATTCCACACATGGCTCCATGAAATAATTGCCATTTGGCTCAATGGCCATGGCAGCTCTACACCATGATTTAGGACACTAATCTCAAGAACAAACTCTCAAACTAGCAAGAAAGAAATTCTATGGACCTCCCCAAATCATCAAATATTGATAAAAACTTTGAGATGTGTACCAAAAGATAGAGATGCCAACTGCAGTTCCATAGAGTCATAAAGTTGAAGAGGACTTCAGACACCATCTAATCCAACTGCCTGGTTTTACCAATCAGGAAACCAAGGCCCAGAGAGAGTGACTTGCCCAAAGCTACATAGGCAGTAAACATCAGAGGCAGAATTAGAACCCAGGTCTTTGACTCCAGAGTCAGTGTTTCCTTCCCCCCACCACTATGCCATGCTGCCCCTTCTATTTAGAGAGTATAAGCACCAGCAAACCTCTGGAACTTGTGGTGTTTAGGCTTTTTGTCCCTAGAAAGAAAAAAAAAGTAGA
Organism: Vombatus ursinus; assembly: GCF_900497805.2. Classification (NCBI taxonomy): domain Eukaryota; kingdom Metazoa; phylum Chordata; class Mammalia; order Diprotodontia; family Vombatidae; genus Vombatus; species Vombatus ursinus. The sequence goes on from NW_020952536.1 coordinate 1,053,186, forward strand.
CAGACCCTTTGCGCATCCCATATGGACCAGCAGACTCATCCAGGAATGAGAAAGCTTTTCCAACTGCTCAGAAGTGGTAGCATAAGCATTTCTCCTGGGGCTTCCCTGCCAGGGTCTACTCTGACCAAGGGAAATATTTGAAGAGGAAACATCACTGGCCTTGGCTGACCTCCAGAAGTCTAGGTAGACTTGTAGCTGAGGTTTCAATTTCATGAAGCTGGACATGCTAGGGACCTTGAGGCCTAAGCAGAAGGCTTGGTGGTCTCCACACCTAGAGTTCCTTGTGCATTCATGCAATGGATGGAATACTAGGAATGGTGCCACAGGGTGAGAACCACGTTTGCCTATTGACTGGTAACTTAAGGTCTCAAAAGATGGCGCTGACATGGATCCTCATAAACAGCATGTCTCTTCACTGAGAGATCAACTGAAAAAGCTTGACCCCCTAGCTGTGACCCCAGCTCAGAAAAGTTCTGATAGCAACAAGGGACAGACTGATGCCCAAGTTCATCATCTAAATTTTCTGCAAGGTAATAGAGTCTTGCTAAGATATTTTAGTATGCAGGGAACACACAAAATTGCAGAGCAGTCGAAAGCTATCCCATGCCAAGTAATTGAAAGACTGGGCAACCTGCCAGTCTATAAGATAGGCTGAGAGTGTTGATAATAGCTCAGAAGTCAGTGTTTTGGATGAGAGAGAAATAGAATATTTGCAATTTCTCAGAAGGTCAAGGAAATCAGCTGAGTGTCTTGGTCCCAGGGGAATTTTTGTTCAGACAGGGGCTGAAGGTTGAACCCACAGGCAGTGTCTTTTCAATCTAATACTCCAGCTTTGAGGATACTTTAAGAATAGAGCTTTAAGGGTGTGATACCCACCCCGAGGAATCCTCAGGCTCAGGATTGGGGCTACAGATCATCAGGTTCATGGATTCTGATGATTGGATGCCTGGGCCATCAAATTAGTCATTGAGTCAACAAGCAATTATTAAGCACCTACTGTGTGCCATTCACAAGTTCAAGAGGTTCAAGATAGGTCTGCCAGTCCTAGCAGGCCAATGACCAAGCTTACTCATGGTGCTTTACTGGCAGATAGGTGATACAGTGGATACAACGCTGGACTTAGAGTTGGGAAGACCTGAATTTAAATCCTGCCTTAGACACTTATTAGCTGTGTGACCAAGGCCAAGTTATTTAACCACTGTCTGCCTCAGTTTCCTCATCTGTAAAACAGGCATAATAATAGCACTTATTCCACAGGGTTGTTGTGAAGCTCAAATGAATGTAATGTGTGCAAAGTATTTTTCGTATCTTCTTGTTGTTATTGTTATTCAGTCATTTTTTCAGTCATGTCCAATGTTTCATGACCCCATTTAGGGTTTTCTTGGCAAAGATAAGGGAGCGGTTTGCTATTTCCTTCTCCAGCTCATTTTATAGATGAGGAAACTGAGACAAACAGGGTGAAATGACTTACCCAGGGTCACACAGCTAGTAAATGTCTGAGGCCAGATTTAAACTCAAGTCTTCCTGACTCCAGGCCCAGTCTTCAACTGCACCACACAGCTGCCCTTTCAAATCTTTTTTTTTTAATTTGATTTATTTACTTTTAGTTTTCAACATTCACTTCCATTAAGATTTTGAGTTTTAAATTTTTTCCCCCTCCCAAGATGGCATACAATTTGATATAGGCTCTACACATACATTCATGTTAAGTATATTTTCCCATTAGTCATGATGTAAAGAACAATTAGAACTAATGGGAGGAACTACAAGAATGAAACTATAAAACATCTGCATTCGGACTCCATATTTCTTTTTTTTCCTTTTCTTTTTTTTTTTCCTTTGGCAAGGCAATGGGGTTAAGTAACTTGCCCAGGGTCACATAGCTAATAAGTGTCAAGTGTCTGAGGTCAGATTTGAATTCAGGTCCTCCTGATTCCAGGGCTGGTGCTCTATCTACTGCGCCACCTACCTGTCCCCAGACTTCATATTTCTTTCGCGATGTGAATAGCAATTTCCATCGTGAGTCTTTTGGAGTCGGCTTAGATTCTTGTGTTGCTGTGAAGAGCCAAGTCTATCAAAGTTAGTCATCCCATAATGTGACTGTTACTGTGTACAATGTTCTCCTGGTTCCACTCATTTCATTCTGCATCAGTTCATGTAAACTTTTCCAAGTTTTTTTGAAGTCTGCCTGCTCATCATTTCTTATAGCACAATAGTATTCCATTACATTTATCTACCACAACTTGTTCAGCCATTCCACAATTGATGGGCATCCCCTCAATTTTCAATTCTTGGCTCCCACAAAAAGAGCTGCTATAAATATTTTTTGTTCATGTGGGTCCTTTTCCCATTTTTATGGTCTCTTTGGGATACAGACCTAAAAATGGTATTGCTGGGTCAAAGGGTATGCACAATTTTATAACCCTTTGGGCATAGTTCCAAATTGCTCTCCAAAATGGTTGGATCATTTCACAACTCCACCAATAATGCATTAGTGTTCCAATTTTCCCACATCTTCTCCAATATTTATCATTGTCCTCTTTTGTCATGTTAGCCAATCTGATAGGTGTGATGTGGTACCTCAGAGTTGTTTTGATTTGCATTTCTCTAATCAATAGTGATTTAGAACATTTTTTCATGTGACTATAGATAGCTTTAGTTTCTTCCTCTAAGAACTGCCTATTCATATCCTTTGACCATTTATCAATTTGGAGAATGACTTGCATTCTTATAAATTTGACTCAGTTCTCTATATATTTTAGAAATGAAGCCTTTATCAGAGACACTGGTTGTAAAAATTCTTTCCCAGTTTTCTGCTTCCTTCCTAATCTTGGATGCATTGGTTTTATTTGTGCAAAAATTTTACAATTTAATGTAATCAAAATTGTGCATTTTGTGTTTTATAATGTTCTCTATCTCGTTTGGTCATAAATTCTTCCCTTCTCTATAGATTTGAAAGGTAAACTATTCTTTACTCTTCTAGTTTGCTTATGGTATCAGTCTTTATATCTAAATTGTGTACTCATTTTGACTTTATCTTGGTATAGTGTGTAAGATGTTGGTCTGTTCCCAGTTTCTGCCATACATTTTTCCAGTTTTCCCAGCAGTTTTTGCTAAATAGCAATTTCTTATTCCAGAAGCTGGAGTCTTTGGATTTATCAAATAGTAGATTAGTATAGTCATTGACTGCTATGTCTTGCATACCTAACCTATTTCACTGATCCACCACTCTGTTTCTTAGCCAGTACCAAGTAGTTTTAATGATTGTTGCTTTATGATACAATTTAAGATCAAGTACAACTGGACCACCCTCCCTTGCATTTCCTTTCATTAGTTCCTTTGATATTCTGGATTTTTTGTTCTTCTAGATGAATTTTGTTGTTTTTTTCTAGCTCTATAAAATAATTATTTGGCAGTTTGATTGGTATGGCACTGAATAAGTAAATTAATTTAGGTAGAATTGTCATTTTTATTATATTAGCTCGGCCTACCCATGAGCAACTGATATTTTTCCAGTTATTTAGATCTGACTTTATTTATGTGAAAAGTGCTTTGTAATTGTGTTCATATAGTTCCTGAGTTTGTTTTGGCAGGTCGACTCCCAAATATTTTATAGTGTCTACAGTAATTTTAAATGGAATTTCTCTTTCTATCTCTTGCTACTGGGCTTTGTTAGTAATATATAGAAATGCCGGTGATTTGTGTGGGTTTATTTTATATCCTGCAACTTTGCTAAATTTGTTTATTATTTCAAGTAATTTTTTACTTGATTCTCTAGGATTCTCTAAATATACCATCATATCATCTGCAAAGAGTGATAGCTTTGTTTCTTCTTTACCTGTTCTAATTCCTTCAGTTTCTTTTTCTTCTCTAATTGCTACAGCTAACATTTCTAACCCAATATTGAATAACAGTGGAGATAATAGGACATCCTTGTTTCATCCCCAATCTTATTGGAAATGCTTCTAGCTTATCCCCACTGCATATAATTCTTGCTGATGGTTTTTGATAGATGCTATCATTTAAAGGAAGATTCCATTTATTCCTATGCTGTCTATTCTTTTTAATAGGAATTGGTGTTGTATTTTGTCGAATGCTTTTTCTGCATCTATTGAGATAATCATATGATTTCTGTTAGTTTTGTTGTTGATATGGTCAACCATGCTGATAGTTTTCTTAATATTGAACTATCCCTGCATTCCTGGTATAAATCCTACCTTGTCATAGTGTATTATTCTTGTGATAAGTTGCTGTATTATATTTGCTAATATTTTATTTAAAATTTTTGCATTTATATTCATGAGGGAAAATTGGTCTATAATTTTCTTTCTCTGTTTTGACTCTTTCCGGTTTAGGTATCAGCACCATATTTGTATCATAAAAAGAATTTGGTAAGACTCCTTCTTCACCTATTTTCCCAAATAGTCCATATAGTATTGAAATTAATTGTTCTTTAAATGTTTGATAGAATTTGCTTGTAAATCCATCTGGCCCTGGAGATTTTTTCCTAAGGAGTTTATTGATGGCTTGTTCAATTTCTTTTTCTGAGATAGGGTTATTTAAGTATTTTATTTCCTCTTCTGTTAATTTGGGCAATTTATATTTTTGTAAATATTTGTTTCACTAAGATTGTCAAATTTATTGGCATATAGTTGGGCAAAATAGCTCCTAATTATTGTTTTGATTTCTTCTTCATTGGTGATGAATTCACCCTTTTCATTTTTGATACTGGTAATTTGGTTTTCTTCTTTCTTTTTTAAATTAAATTAACCAGGGGCAGCTAGATGGCACAGTGGATAGAGCTCCAGTCTTGGAGTCCAGATGACCTGAGTTCAAATTTGACCTCAAACCCTTGACACTTACTAGATGTGTGACCCTGGGCAAGTCACTTAACCCTGATTGCCTCACCAAAAAATGAACAAACAAAAACAAATAAATTAATTTAACCAAAAGTTTATCTATTTTATTGGTTTTTTCATAAAACCAGCTCTTAGTTTTGTTTATTCAATAGTTTTCTTAATTTCAATTTTATTAATCTCTCCTTTGGTCTTCAGAATTTCTAATTTGGTATTTAATTGGGGATTTTTAATTTGTTCTTTTTCTAACTTATTTAGTTTCATTGATCTCTTCTTTCTCTATTTTATTCATATAAGCATTTAGAGATATAAAATGTCCCCTAAGGATCACTTTTGATGCATCCCATAAGTTTTGTTATGTTGTCTCATTATTGTCATTCTCTTGGATGAAGTTATTGATTGTTTCTACAATTTGCTGTTTGAACCACTCATTCTTTAGGATTAGATTATTTAGTTTTCAATTAATTTTTAGTCTATCTTTCCTCGGCCCTTTATTACATGTAAATTTTATTGCATCATGATCTGAAAAGGATGCATTTAATATTTTTGCCTTTCTGCATTGCATTGTGAGGCTTTTATACCTAATACATGTTCAGTTTTTGTGTAGGTTCCATGTACCACCAAGAAAAAGGTATATTCCTTTCTGTCCCCATTCACTTTTCTCCAGAGGTCAACCATATTTAACCTTTCTAAGATTCTATTGATCTCCTTAACTTCTTTCTTGTTTATTTTGTGGTTAGATTTATCTAGTTCTGAGAGGGGGAGTTTGAGGTCCCCCACTAGTATAGTTTTGCTGTCTGTTTCTTCCAGTATCTCCCTTAACTTCTCCTTTAAGAATTTGGCTGTTATACCACTTGGTGCATATATGTTTAGTAGTGATATTACTTCATTATCTATGGTACCTTTTGCCAGGATGTAGTTTCCTTCTTTATCTCTTTTAATTAGATCTATTTTTGCTTTTGCTCTGTTTGAGATCAGGATGGCTACCCCTGCTTTTTTTTTACTTCAGTTTTACTTTACTCTTTGTGTATCCCTCTGCTTCAAATGTGTTTCTTATAAACAACATATTGTAGGATTATGGTTCTTAATCCACTCTGCTGTCCATTTCCATTTTATGGGAGAGTTCATCCCATTCACATTCACAGTCATGATTACTTTCTGTGTCTTCCTCTCCATCCTTCCATTTATGCTTTTTTCTCTCCTTTTTCCCTTTCCCCCCTCAGTAGAGTTTTGCTTTTGATCACTGCCTCCCTCAGTCTGCCCTGCCTTCTATCAGCCCCCTCCGTTTTCTTTTCCTTTTACCTTTTCTACTTTCTATAGGGTAAGTTAGATTTCTATACCTAACTGATTATGTTATTCCCTCTTTGAACCAAATCTGATGACAGTAAGGTTCAAACAATGCTCATCTCCCTCCCTTCTTTCCCTCTACTATATTTGATTTTTGTGCCTTTTCATGTGATGTAATTTATCATTGTCTGCCTCCTCCTTTCTTCTTCTAGTACAATCCCTTTTCACCACTTAATTAGATATTTTTACCATCACATCAAAGTCAACTTAAACTCACAACATCTTTTAAATGTCATAATGACACTGCAGTTCTTAAGAGTTACAAGTGTCATCTTCCCTTTTAGGGATATAAACACTTTGCCTTTATTAATAATATGTTGTTGTTGTTGTTTTTTCTTTCCTGTTTACCTTTTTATGCCTTTCTTGAGTCTTGTATTTGAAGGTCAAATTTTCTGTCTTTTCATCAGGAAGATTTAGTAGTCCCCTATTTTGTTGAATATACGTCACCTCCCCTGAAAGATTATACTCACTTTCTCTGGGTAGTTGATCCTTGGTTGTAATCCAAGCTCCTTTGCCTTACAGAATATTGTATTCCACACCCTCTGATCTTTTAATGTAGAAGTTGCAAGGTCCTGCGTAATCCTGACTGTGGTTCCATGATATTTAACTTGTTTCTTTCTGGCTGCTTATAGTATTTTCCCTTTGATCTGGTAATTTTGGAATTTGGCTACAATATTCTTTGGTGTTTTCAATTTGGGATCTCTTTCAGGAGGTGATCAGTGGATTCTTTTGATTACTAATTTACCCTCTGGTCCCAGGACTTCAGCACAGTTTTCTTTGGTGATTTCCTGAAGGATGTTGTTCAGGCTCTTTTTTTCATCATAATTTTCAGTTAGACTAATAATTTTTAAATTGTCTCTCCTGGATCTATTTTCCAGGTCAGTTGTTTTACCAATGAGGTATTTTGCGTTTTCTTGTATTTTTCATTCTTTTGTTTCAGTTTAACTGATTCTTGCTCTTTCACAGTGTTGTTAGCTTCCACTTGCCCCATTCTAATTTTTAAGGAGTTGTTTTCTCTATTAGATTTTGTGCCTCCTTTTCCATTTGACCAATTCTACTTTTTAAGGACTTGTTTTTTTCAGTTAATTTTTGTCCTTCCTTTTCCAAGCTATTGACTCTCTCTTGCATACCTTTCATTTCTTTTCCCAATTTTTCTTCTGCCTCTCTTATTTGATTTTTAAAATCTTTCTTGAGCTCTTCCAAGAAGGCTTTTTGGGCTTGAGACCAGTTCATAATCCCCTTTGAGGTTTAGGATGTGAATATATTAACAATGTTGTCCTCTTCTGAATTTGTGCCTTGATCTTCTCTTTCCCCAAAATAAGAATCTATGGTCATTTTCTATTTCTGCTTTTTGTTTATGGCATTTACCTATTTTTCTGACTTTTTACAAAAAAAAAAAGTTAAGTTCTCCTGATGGAGAGAAGAGGGCACTTACCCAAGCTTCTTTTCCTGCTCGCCGGGGCCTTGCACTTGAATGTTTGGTTCCTGGTCACCCAGGCCTTGCACACAGATATTTTGATGCTGGTGGATTTCTGTCGGTCTGGAGCTTTGTCTTCTGGAGTTGTGCTTCCCACAGTTGTGTTAAGGTACTGGGTGATTTCACTGCTGGAGAATGCTGTCACCCATGGTTGTTTTCCAAGCTGATGCCTACTAGTTCCTCTTCCTGTATTGAGGCTCTGGGTTGGAGGGAGGTCCTGCTGTTGGTGCTTGCCTGCTCCACCAACCTGAGTCTCAGGGTCTCCTCTGGTATGCTGAGGTGGGGCTTGCCACTGGCTTGCTGGGACACCTCCAGTTCTGTACTGCTCCCCCTCCCCCAGAGCAAGAGGGGCCTTTCCCATTAATCCTCCAAGTTTCCTGGGGTACAAACTGCTGTGCCCTGTCTTTTTGCTGGCTCAGGGTTTTTCCTGGGTCGATATTTTCTGGGCTTTCAGAGGTCAATGAGGGAGGGTGAGAGTAACTTACTTCTTACTCTGCAATCTGGGCTCTGCCCTTTCAAATCTTAAGGCACCATAAAAATGTTAGCTACTATTACCACAATTAATACTTAGGAGAACTGGAAGAAGTGGTTACATAGCTAAACAACTCCCATTACTGCAGTACCTGTGATATGTGCTTTGTATGTTACTGCAGTGTAGACTGTTGTGTGTTAGTTATTACCTGTGTTTTCTAGACAATGTTCTGGTGGAGCCAAGATGGCAGAGGGAAAGCAGTGACTTGTTTGAGCTCTCCCCCCAAACCCTTCCAAATACCTATAAAAAATGGCTATAAACAAATTCTAAAGCAGCAGAACCCACAAAAAGACAGAGTGAAACAAATTTCCAGCCAAAGACAGCCTGGATGGTTGATTAGAAAGGTGTATCACACCAGCCAGGGAGAGGAGCACAGTTTGGTGTGGGCACACAGGCCACAGTGACCCTGGAGCAGGCCTCAGAGGACTGAATCTCAGGTAGCTGTGGTGGTTTCCAGACTTCTCCACCCATGAATGCCAAAGACAACTTAGAAGGTCAGTGGGAAAAGTCTGTGACTGCAGTGAGAGAAGGAGCTAGGTCTCAGCCACAAGTTTCGAGTGCGGCCCGGGGCAGCGGCTGCATCCTGAGCTTCCAGCCCATGGACTGAGGGGAAATCAAGTTGCTGATCAGAGGGGGATTGCAGGGATCTCTCTGCCAGTGCTGAGGCAGAAATCTTTTGCTTTACCGGTGCTTGGATCTGGGTCACAGTTCTGAGGGGCGGTCCTGGGGTGAGGAGGAATGCTGGTGTGGTGAAGCTTGTTGTGGAGGTGGAGAGAGGAAACACCTCGCCCCTTATCATAGCACCTTGGAAGAACTGAAAATTTACAGGTCCCTAGAAGTACCTCTGAAAACAGCTGTACAAACCCCCGGAGCTTGGGACAGTACATTCTCCACATTGGAAACAGACTTTTACAAAGAGTTTAAAACTCAAGTAATTGGCTGGGATCATGAGTAAGCAGCCCAAAAAGAGTCAGAGTATATTATCTTACTTTGGTGACAAAGAAGATCAAAACATACAACCAGAAGAAGACAATGAAGCCAAAGCTCCTAAATCCAAAACCTCCAAGAAGAATATGAATCAGTCCCAGGCCTTGGAAGAGCTCAAAAGGGATTTTGAGAAGCAAGTAAGACAAGTAGAGGAAAAACTGAGAGTTTTGCAAGAAAATCATGAAAAACAAGTCAACAGCTTGCTAAAGGAGACCCAAAAAAATACTGAAGAAAATAGCACCTTAAAAAATAGCCTAACCCAAATGGCAAAAGAAGTCCAAAAAGCCAATGAGGAGAAGAATGCACTAAAAAGCAAAATTGGACAAATGGAAAAGGAAGTCTAAAAGATTACTGAAGAAAATACTTCCTTAAAAATTAGAATAGAGCAATTGGAAGCTAGTGACTTTATGAGACATCAAGACACTGTAAAACAAATCCAAAAGAATGAAAAATTAAAAAACAATGTGAAATATCTCATTGGAAAAACAACTGATCTGGAAAATAGATCCAGCAGAGAGAATTTAGACAATGTTCTCATGTACCTTCTCAGTAATCTAGGCCAGCAGTGTCAGACAGGTGACCTATGGGCCACAGGTAGCCCACAACCCTTCCAAGTGCAGGATGGAATCAAGCTAAAATGTAACTGGAGAATATTTAACAAAATAAATAAAATAAAACAAAACAGAAAATATTAATATGTGGTTTTCTAAGTCTATATATAGCTTGCCTGAAGGGATCTTTGCATGTGTTTCTACTTGAGTTTGACACCACTGTCCTAAACAATTCTGTAACTTGCAGAAACGGTACTAACTTGTTTTGGGAGGGACGTGTTTCCTCATTTGGGAATTCCCCTATATTAATGAAATAGGCAGGGTCCTATCTCTATTATGTAATGCATGTTAGACTATGAGCTCCTAGAGGGTGGGAGGCATATTTTTGCCTTTCTTTGTATCCCTCACACTTAGCACAGTGTCTAGCATATAATATATGCTATATAAATGTTAGTTACTATTATAATAGGTGCTTAATAAATGCTTGTTGATTTGACTTGACTAAAAGCCCCACAGCTGCTGAGGACCCAGACAAGAAAGTTCTCAACACCAAAGACCTTGGCATTATCAAATGGTTTCATTTCAGGAACAAATGTATTATCATCTGCTTTGCCGCTGCATCCTAAGGATCATGGGACCTTTCCATCTGACTTACAATTGAAATTTCCTCTATGCACTGTCTTCCCTCCTGAGAATGTGTGCTTCCTGATTGCAGGAAATGTCTTTCTTTACTATCTGTATCTCCAGGGCTTAACACAATGCTTTGCACATAAGTGTTTAATAACTGGTTGTTATTTGTTTGTTTTTCTTTCATTCATACTCTGTGTCAGGGGTTCTTAACCTTGCTTCTGTCAAGGACCCTTTTGGCAGTCTGGTGAAGTCTATGGAAACTTCTCAGGCTCATGATTTCAAATACATCAAGTAAAGTGCACAAGATTATAAAGAAAACCAATTATATTGAAATAGCAAAATATTAAAATAAAAACAAGACCATGGACCCCTGGTTAAGAACCTCTGCCTATCCATCTGCCAATCTGTCTATCTGTCTATCTGCCTATCTATCTATCTGTCTATCTGTCTGTCTGTCTATGTATCTATCTGTCTATCTATGTCTGTCTGTCTATCTATCTATCTATATCTATCTATCCTGTCTGTCTATCTATCTATCTATCTATCTATCTATCTATCTATCTATCTATCTATCTAT
>NW_020952536.1:1064152-1073631 GCF_900497805.2 Vombatus ursinus
TCTATCTCTCGGTCTGTCTGTCTGTCTATCTATCTATCTATCTATCTCTTTGTCATATGAACTTGATGTATGTTCCTGATGTGAACCCTGTGTATTAGGTACACTCATGTGAATTATACTGTGAAATTGAGATGACTCCCAGAGATTACAAAATATGTCAATTTATGTTATTTATGATGGAAATTCACAGGTGTTCATGTGTACACCAGGTAATTTCAAGGACTGTGATTTTTTTTTCCTTTGGGGACATAATGTAAACTATCCAGTCTAGGGACACACCACTCATCTGGGCAGATAATTAAAGACAATGATCATGCTCCCTAAATCTTCTCTTCCTCAGGTTAAACATCCCCAGTTCCTTCACCTAATCCTTATATGTCACAATCTTGAGGCCTATTCTCAACCTACTGACCCTTCTCTGATCACGGTCCAATTTATCAATGTCCTTCCTGTTTATTGCCCTGCCATCTCCTTGACAACCATCTGGATCCCTGGACCAGAAACTGTCCCCTTGTGAACTTAAACCTTTCATCACCCTACCCCACCCCCCACTGAAGACTCACCAAGTTTTGATTGGTGAGTAAAATGGGAATAAGCATATTAACCTAGTATGAACAACTCCATTTTGTTTTGTTTCCATTTTGTGATTAAGTGGTCGTTTTGCAAATGATTTTTCTGTAGTAAGATAAGTCCTTGTGTATAGTTTGGTAATGTAGTATGTTTGTCCCCCAAATCTGGTAAACAACTGATAAACACTTGCTAATAGTGTCAGAAAACTAATGCTTTCATTAGTAGTGCCCTTTCATCATAAGCTTAGGTAATTGATCACCAATCAGAATTGAGGATGTAATTTTTAAACACCCTTAACTGGCACCATAAAAACTCATGGCAGGTCCCAGCTATCAGTCTGCCTCTGGGTGGACATAAGAATTAACTCCTCCACCTTCCCTGCATCCCACAATTGATCAAAGAGCAGTGTTGATGGCCACCAGAATATCACCTTGGAGGGAGACGTTCTGCCTATATCTGAGCAGAGAGGGAATATTGTAAATCCCAGTATGAGACACACGAGTAGAACCCATTAGTGGTTGTTCCTATGGGATTGATGTCTGTATTGTTGAATAATAGATCATTGAACCCTGCTGATTAATAAAGAATGGTTGTATGCACTGATGATTGTAAGTCTGATTTAGTGTTTCTCTCAATATAGATAAGGGGGGAACAAACCCGTGTTTAGCCCTAAGAATAGACTTGTCTAAACTTAGGAAAGGAAATTTGAAAAGAAAGTATAATACTAAGCCCATCTCCCCAAGGGGAACAGAGATAAGCAGATGAAGATAGAATATAGATATGGGAAGAGGTCCAAGAAGTGTGGGTGACAAAGATAAGGATACTAGACCAGTGGTCCAAGGTCATATGACTTTGATAAAGTTAAAACCACCAGAATAAAAATTTGATAATACCCCTTTGCGAGATGTTGAGAATTTCCTCCTTAATTAGGAGAAAAGGATAGACTTGATTACAGGGGAAAGTGTCTCTCTCCTTATGGAAATAGAAAATAAGCTAAGAAATTATGAAAAATAATGAATCTATGATTTGGGGTTTAATGACAGACATTATGCCAAGTAGACCTCAGACAGAAAAGTCAGAACAGCCAATAGAAGGCAAAGAAAGAATCATGATTTATTTGAAAGTGGCTCTGAATATGGATGATGCCTTATAGGTCTTTCACCCTATATCAACCCACAAGATTTTTAAGGTTAGAGAGGAAAAAGCCACTAACTTAGAACCTAGAGCCTATGACAGAATTGACCTGGGTCAGACTTTATAAAAGAGACAGATGCCACCTAGTTATTGTTGCTGTTGTTGTTGTTATTCAGTCATTTTCAGTCATGTTTGACTCTTCATGACCCCATTTGGGGTTTTCTTGGCAAAGATACTGGAGTGGTTTGCCATTTCCTTCTCTGGCTCATTTTACAGATGAGGAAACTGAGGCAAACAGGGTTAAGTGACTTGTCCAGGGTCACACAGCTAGGAAGTGTCTGGGTCCAGATTTGAACTCAGGAAGATGAGTCTTCCTGACTCCAGGCTCTGCACTCTGTCTACTGGACCACCTAGCTGTCTTACCTAGTTATTCAGAGTCTATTACTCAGATGATGAGTCCATTAGCTTAGATTGAGATGAGGTGAAAAATTTAGGGATGATTAGTAAGGACAAAAGGCTGACCCAAACTATTAAGAAAGGAGAAACTGTTAATAAGCAGCATAATCGAGAGGTTAGCAGGAGATACTCTCCTGCATTAGAATTTTGTGCTTGGAGGGAGTAATGGCCCACTAATGAAAGGACAATTAAGCCTTAGAAAACTCTGCCTGAGGCAGTACAGCTGTTATTAAAAAATGACCATTCTCATTAAAATGGGAAAAGGATCCACAAGTACAAAAATCTTTATAGCAGCTCTTTTTGTGGTGGCAAAGAAGTGGAAATTGAGGGGATGCTCATCAGTTGGGGAATGGCTGAACAAGTTGTGGTATATGAATGTAATGGAATACTATTGTGCTGTAAGAAATGATGAACAGGCAGACTTCAGAAAAACCTGGAAGGACTTGTATGATCTGATGCTGAGTGAAGTGAGCAGAACCAGGAGAATGTTGTACACAGTAACAGCCACATTGTGCAGTGACTAACTTTCATAGACTTGGCTCTTCTCAGCAATGCAGGGATCTAAGACAACTCCAAAAGACTCACAATGAAAAATGCTATCCACATCCGGAGAAAGAACTATGGAGTCTGGATGCAGATCGAAGCATGCTATTTGATCTCTTTTTTTCTTTTATTGTTTTGTTTTGTTTCTTCTTTCTCGTCATTGGTTCTAATACTTCTTTACAACATGACTAATGTGAAAATATGTTTAATAATGTGTATGTAGAAACTATATCAGATTGCACACTGTCTTGGGGAGAGGGGATGGAAGGGAGGGGGAGAAAATTGAAAACTCAAAAGCTTGTGGAAGTGAATGTTGAAAATGAAAAATGAATAAATTAATTAAAATTTTTTTTAAAAAGCCATCTTAGAACAGAAATACATGGATTTAAACCAGGATACTGAAAGGCCAGCACTGATACGTTGCACTGAGTAGATGAAGAGAATCTAAATTAGAGGTCTGAATAGTGACAAAACTTTACTCCTTTCCCTCTTTGAGAGGAGCAAATACTGTAGAACAAGCCACAACAACTTTAAGATTAAGTGAGGATGTTAGCTCAGAAACTAAATATTCACAAAATAGGAAACCCAACCAGTGGAATAATGTCTTTCAGGGGTGAAATGATAGTAAGCAAGGCATTCTTAGGAATTATGGAAAGAACAAGATAGGTCATGAAATGAACAAGATCCTACTGGGCAGAGCTATGGTACAAATTAAGACAAAGAAGAATATCTTTTGAATTTATTATCTTCGGTTTATCCTGACTATATCTTGTTTGTACTTAGTTGTTTTCAATTTGTGTCCCCCATTAAATGGTGAGCTTCTTGAGGGCAGGGACTATCTTTTGCCTTCTGCCTTGTCTTTTGAGGCAGCTAGGGGATACAATGGATAGAGCAATGGATCTCCAGTCAGGAAGACTTGAGTTCCAATCCAGTCTCATACATTATTGGGTGACTCACTTCACTCCTGTCTGCCTCAGTTTCCTCAATCATAAAATAGGGATAATAATAGCCTCTACTTCCCAGGGTTCTTGTGAAGATCCAATAAAATAATATTTGTAAAGTGTTTAGCACAGTGTATGTGGCACATAGTTGCCCCCTTTCTAGAACTAATTATTTGTCACAAGGGGGCCATCTCCAGTCGTCCTGATCTATATCCTGCCAGATGGCTCCAGAGGAGAGAGTGAGGATGGTGACTTTGCACAGCCCTCCCTCAATTAAATCCAAGTCACTTGCAAGTCATAGCATCACCTCCCTGGTGTCATGGTCCTCTTCAAGAATGAAGGGCAAGCAACAGCAACAAACATTGGGCATAATCAAGGGCAGAGGTAATCACATGCTGACACTGTTAGAGGCTGGTTCACAAGTGAGCAGACTCAGTAAGAAAAAATGAAAAAAACAAACAAACAAAAACAGACTTGGATGACCGCTTTGGGAGATTCCCAGACCCCAGGTTGGTAAATGTAAAGAAAGTCTGTGCATGTGCTATCCTCAGATTAGGAGAAGCAATAATCAGAATAAGAGAACTGAGTAAAAATGTTGTCTTATGGAAGAAACTAAAAATTAATATTCAGTTATTGGTAGGAAAAGCCTTATGGGTTTCAGTAGGCTTGATGCTCCAGAGCAACTTGTAAATACCCTTCAGCATAGAATTAAAGGAAGAGATAAGGAAATTATCTTGAAGGATTTAGAACAGAGAGGTATAAGTAATTAGGTGTTATGGTGAGTGCTTTACATGACCTACCAGCTGCCCCCGTCTTACTTGATTTTACTCACCATCTGCCATTATGAATAGGCACCTCAATTTTTCCTTTCCCCACCCCCATTTCCAGTTCTGGAAGCCTAATTGATCAATGAGTATTTATTAAGCTCCTACTACAAAACAGTCTCTTGACTTATGTCCTGCCACTGAACTTTGGTGACTCTGGACAAGAGTGAGGCTGATGACTTTGTGTAACTCTGCTTCACTTAAATCCAATTCATTCACAAGTCAAGGCATCACTCTGTGATGTCATTGGTCCTCTTTGAAAATGAAGGGTGAACAACAACTTCAAGACTGGCACTGTTCTAGGTGATAAGGATACTAAGTGCTAAAGAATGAAACTACCTCTACTAGTAATTACCTTACACTCTAATCAAATGAATACTACCATTGTTCTTGAAAGGGTGTGTCAATTAACTGTCCTATTGGTTTCACTTGCCAACAATCCAAAATACTCTTCCCTGGCCACCATCCTTCGATGGGTGGGGTCTCCTTCATTAAAATGATCGGGTGCTAATGATGAACCTCTAAAAAGCCCTGGACTTTCCCACTTAGCCCAGGTCCCTGGCTTTTGCCTGGAGCACCTGGCGCTTCCCACTTAATAATCCTTTCAACTGCCCTTTCAATGTGGCCCTCTTTGTCTGCACCTGGCCCCACCCCAGATTCCTTTTCTGTTACCTCTGGGTCACCCCAGGTTATTGGCCACACTATAAAAAAGGCCAGTCTCATCTACCAAATTGCCCAGATTCTTTAAGAGTCTGGCCTGCTTGTCAATACAAGCATCACAATAGCACAAGTTCTTAAAAGTCCTACCTGCTTCTATTGGCAAAACAACAAACCTTGTCTCTTACTGAAAGAAGACTTTAGTTGAATTCTTTCAAGGCGGGACCCATGCCTTTTCCCTTTGAATTTTGGGGTTCCCAGCACCCCTAAACTGCAATAGTTCAACCTCTTTATTTTATGAGTATGCCCTTTTTAGACTTCAGCAAATTCACAGTTCAGAAGGATCAAAGAGGGAAAAAATAAAATATAATGGCAAAGTACTTTCAGAAGTGACTTATTCTATATCTAGTAAAGGATCCAAGGCTTTGAGGGGCTCATTTATATATGAAAAGGTCAACAGAAACAAAGTTATAACCCCTAGGGCTTAGGATGACCAGTAAGATAGAGATTTTTAAAAATCTGTTGAACCCATACTCTCAGACATATTTGGTAATATTAGGAAAATGTCTACTGCCTACTTATAACCTAGCCTACTGAGATGAAGATTTGAGAACTGTACAGTATGATCACCATACATTAGTATGATATCTCTCACTGGGGGGCCTACCTCTGAAATGGGGAGTTTTGTCAAAAGGAAAGCCTAAACCTTTTCCTAAGAGACCTTGAAGATATAATGGACTTCAGAGTTAAGTGTCTGAGACAACCCATCTTGGTATGTTTTTATCATTCCTAGGCTAAATTTCTGTTCTTCCTGGAAAGACACAGCAGTATGTTAGCTGATGATTAAAGTAATGGTGGTAAAAACTACTCCTGATCATTAAGGATCAAGGTTGGTGGAGTCCAGAAAAAATGGCATCAAGGCCCTTCAGTACCAAGATCATGAAGTTATTTTGACTATCTGTACTCCTTATATGTTCCTCACTATAATATTATTTTAAGCTTGTACCTACTCTTAGAACTGACACAGAGTGTGCCCTAGCTGATAAGGGAGAATTATTTTTATAATTACTGTTCTTCCTAGGGCATTTGAAATGCCTTCACTAAAAGCTAATTAATGCTACTGGCTGGCTAGTAATGAGAAGCACACTAGTAGGGGCTTAAAAGCTATAGCACAAGCATTCCTACACAGGATTATCCCTAGAAACCAAGGTGGCAGTCATCTCTTGGGAGCTTAACCCATGAGTATAAATTGAGGGGGGATCCCAGAAGGTACTACATATGGATAAGATGATTGGAGTCGAGAGAAGGCAAGTAATTTACCCAAAGTCACATAGCTGGTAGAACCAGGATTTAAACTCTGGTAACCTGACCCCAAATTCCATGTTCTTTATTGTACACCAGGCTGCCCTAGGAAAGGGCCCAGGACCCACTGTACTCTCTCCAGGATCAGAGTAGAGATCCCTGGAGGGCCCTGTTCCCTACAGTAGCTATAGCCTTAGTGGGGATGTGTCCTTGATGGGACTAGACTGGGTCTAGGGGAACTCTGTGTGTGGTGAGTGAATCACTTGGCAATTGTGAATTGAGTTCAAAAGAAGTTGATGGAAGCTGTAGTTCCTGGGGGGAAAGGGAAGGGGCAGGTGGGAGGGGACATTAAGGGAAGCACAACCAATGGGGGACGAAGTTCTGGGATTGGAGAATGGTGGGGACCAGTCATCTAGGAGAAAAGAATTGTGGAGGATGCAATCTTGGAGCATAGGGATTGTATAAAATGGAGCTTCCAGAAGTAAAGGATTATGGGAGATGGAGTTCCCCCATAAGAGCTGACTGCAGACCATCTAAGGACTAAAGGATTGTGGGAGATGGAGTCTCCAGGAGGCGGATTCTAGGGAATGGAGTGATGAATGAGAGAGATTGTGGGAGATTCAGTTCCCCAGGAGAAGAGGATTGTGGGGAATAGAGTTTGTGTCCAAAGGAATTATGGGAAACGGAGTCTCCAGGATTGAGAGATTGTGGCAGAAAGAGTTCTGGAAGGAGGGCCTGAGATTGATGTGGGCTGGAGGAGGGTGTCAGAAGGGATGGGGTGAAAAGAAAACCAGAGAGCTCTGTTAGGGTCTCTTCCTGCACTGTCTTTGATGGCTCCTGAAGCCAAATGGAAGCAATGGTGGGCTTGGAGGCAGAAGAACTCACTCAAGTCCAGGCTCTGGCATCTTGGACAAGTCCCTTCTCCTAGCTGAGCCTCCATTCCCCTCTCTTGTTAAAAATGTGGGGGTGGGTCTGCCTGCTCTCTAAGGTTAATTCGTGCTTTGACATTATGTTCTCCACTCTAGGGCCTCTACCAGCTCTGACGTTCCCTGTTCTAAGGGCCCTCCCAGCCCTGACATTGCCTCTTCTAAGGCCCTCCCAGCTCTGAAATTCTCTGTTCTAAGGGCCCTCCCAGCTCTGATCTGTCCATTCTGAGCTCTCTGATATACAGAATACCCTTTTCAACTTCTCCAGCTTCCATCTGAGGTGATCCAGGCTTTTCTTATGGCCAAGAAGTTGGTGAATTTTATTGTTCACACACACATACACACACTCAGCTCAGAGGGTCCTATGTTCGTCCTCTTGCAGTGACCACTAAGGCTGGTAGCTGATACCAGGCTGCCAGGCTGGGCTTCCGCTCTGCAGATAAGACCAGGTGCCCTGGCCCCTCCCAGCTTCTTAAATCACTTTGGGACTTTGGACAAGATTTTTGCTTTCTCAGTTTCTGAAGGTGGGACATAAGCCAATCTCTGGGGTCCTAAGCAGGACTTTTGGAATAATCTTCACAGTAACTGGCATTTGTGTTGCGCTTTGAAGTTTGCAAAGCCCTTCCCCGATCCCTCCCAGCACTGTCATTTGTGCTGTGTCTGTCCTCAGTTTCCCTAGTGATATACTTGAGTACAGGTTGTACCCCCTCCACCTCCCCCAGTAGAACGTAAGCTCCTCAAAGGCAGGAACCTTTTGTTTTCTTTGATCTCATGCCCACCCCAGTGTGTGGCAGTGGGTATTGCTTAGTCAATGACTCCTGAGTTTGCACACTAAGATCCCAGGTTTCCAAGATTTCAGTATTTTACAACTCAAAGCTTCTCAAAGTTGGGGGTCTCAGATTCTTATGGAGAACTAGGTTAAGAACTGGAAGGGACTTTAGCTGCCATCAAGTCAACTCATCACTTCACAGATGAAGAACTGCAGCCCTTTGGAGATGAGATGGTGCCTCTAAAATCAGTAATAACGACCATTAGCATTTGCCTAGAACTTTAAGGTGAGCAAAGGACTTGACAAATAATATCTCATTTGAGTCTCAAAACAACCTTGGGACATAGATGCTATTATTATCTTCATTTTATTGATGAGGAAACCAAGGCAGACAGAGGTTAGCTGACTTGCCTGGGTTGCATAGTCAGTAAGCATCTGAGGTTGGATTTGAACTCAGGTCTTCCTGACTCTGGGCCCATTGCTCTATCCCTTGTACCACATAATTTCTAGTAAGTAGCAAAGACAGGAACACAACCCTAGTCCTCCCAACTTCCATTCCAAGGCACTTTGCATGGTACCATGTTGTCTCTGAGTATTCTTATTCCCATTTTATAAATGATGAGACCAGGGCATTGAATGGTTAGGGGACTTGCCCAGGATCAATGCAGCTAGTAAGGTGTGTAAGGCAGAATTTGAATCCGGATCTCCTAACTCCAAACTCCTTGCTTAATCCACCACATCCCATTGCCTCTGTTCAGTTCTACGAGTCTAGATTCTGATGTCCTAGAATTCTCAGAATCTGGAACCTGGGATTCTAAGAATCTAGAAATTCAGAATAAAAGGACTCTAAGATCCTGTTGTTTAGAAGACTGCAATTTGAAGATTCTAATATTCTCTGCCAACATGTTTCAATAACAGCCCACAACAAGTCGACTCGTGCCACATACAAACCCCGTACCCTCTCAGCAATGACGACACGGAGCCAATCTTGTCTCTCTCTCCACCAATATATTTGATACTTGTCCAGAACCAGAGAGATGGAGTCGGCCATTGGGAAATAAAAAAAGAGGGACAGGGAGAGAGAGCCAGAAAACGGAGAGAGGGCAACGAGGACACGGGAGAATAGAGGGGAGTCGCGAGACGGAAGGACAAGGAGAGAGAGACGGCGACACGGGGAAGAGGGGCTATGGGGAGGAAAGAAAACCAGGGAGAGAAAGCAAGCCAGGGAGAGCCGGGAGCAGGACGTAAGAACTTTGGGGGTGGGGGAGGCCGGGGGGCCGAAACCCGGCTAAGGGAAGAGAAGGCCCCTCCCCCCAGAATACAAAATAAGGGCGTGGGAACTGGGGGATGGTTCTCT
>NW_020952536.1:1073641-1112380 GCF_900497805.2 Vombatus ursinus
AGAATACAAAATAAGGGCGTGGGAACTGGGGGATGGTTCTCTCCTGGGCTGGGGGGTGAGACAGGGTGGGGCAGTGCTGGGAATGAGGTCAGTAATAGGTTTCCTTCTCCACCCAGCCTGGAAGAGAAGAGACAGACAGAGACAGACAGAGACACAGTGACACAGAGGCAGAGGGAGAGAGAAAAACAAATAGACAGACAGAGACAGAGAATCAAAATTAGAGAGAGAAGAAAGGGCAGGGGAGAAAATAGAAACCAGTCAAGTGAACTGGCTGAGTCTTTCTGGGTCCATCCCCTAGACTCCTCCCCACAGGTCCTGAGGCCCTGTCCTGGACCGTTCCCAGCCCCTGGTCTCCCTAATGTTTCCTCCCTAATGCTCCCAGCCTCACCCCTATCCCAGCCCCAGCTCTCACCCCCAGGGTTCCTGCGCAGGATGAGTTTTCTGATTTCATCATAGACAAAGATGAGGAAGCTATAGGGGAAGGCACAGAACCACCAACTGGGCCTGCAGAGCCATCGGGAAAACACCGAGATGGAGAAAGAGAGGTAGAGACAGACCCAGAAAGAGGAGGAGAGAGACAGGTGGAAAGAGAAAAAGAAAGATGGGAAGTTAAAAAGGGATGGGAGAGAGGGGTGCAGAACAAGATTAAGGTTGAGATATTAAGGGGCAGAAATGGAAGGGGAGGGAGAGAGACAGAGGGAGGGAGGAGAAAAGAAGAAGGGAAGAGAAAGAGGAAGGAGAGAGGGAAGGAGGGAAGGAGAGACAGAGACAGAGACAGAGAGAGAGACAGAGAGACAGAGAGAAAGAGAGAGAGAGAGAGAGAGAGAGAGAAATACATTAGTGATTAGTTCCTGGTCTAAGATTGCTATTCATTAGTAGAGAGAGTTTCCTGGGCCCTGGGATGGGGAAATGGGCTTCCACTCTCGAGGTTGGGACCAGAGTCTGTAGGAGATTTGGGGGGTGTCTCAAGGAGGCTGAGAAGGAAGGCGAGGAGGTCTTCCAAATTGGGTGTGAGAGATTGGGGTTGGTTGGTGTTATCAAGAGTGGAAAGCCAAGGTCAGGGCATGTGCCAAAGTGGTGGGACAGACACTCACTTGAGTGGGTACATGCGTAGGGCCACATCCATGCCAGGGCAGTAGGACAGGAAGGCGGCCAGCGCTGTCTCTTCAAACAACCCGAAAATCAGAATCTTGTTCCTGTGGAAGGGTAGAATGTGATGGGCAACTGGGCAGACACAACCACCTTGACACAACACACACAAACACACACACACACACACACACACAGCATCATCCCTCACTAATCCACTCCAGCAGCCTTCTTACCCATGGATACACTCAGACACAGTGACTCAGAGAGACCTACATAGGGACAGAGAATCAGGGAAGCAGAGACATAGAAATGCAGAGATAGACCCAGAGTCATAGAAATGGACCAAGACTGAGAAATGAAGAACATAGAGCTAGGGACAGAGATAAAGAGACCCTATGAGAGGGAGACAGACATACCAAATGACAGCAATGTAAGAGAAAAAAGAGGGAGAGAAAGAGACGCAGGGATGTACTTAGAGACAGACATGCCAAGACAGAGATATGGGGACAAACAGACCCAGATACACCGAAAGGCAGATTCGGAGACAGATACCACCTCATCTCTCCACATGGTTCTCACCCATCTTATTACACAAGGAGAGAAGGACAGCAAAGACATGGAGATATGGAAATGGAGAGAAATTCAGAGATAAGTGGAGGAAGCAAGCGAGGGAGAGAAATGCAAAGAGGAGAAGAAGGAGGGGAGAGGGAGGGAGAAAAAATGTGTGGGGGAAGAGATTGAGAAAGACACGAACATAAAAATAGGAAAGCCCTGAGAAATGGAGACCAAGAGGCACAGAACTAAACATCCTCAGGGAGAGAGAGAGACAAAAGAAGAAATTTTCAAGGACACAGAGACACTCAGAGATGTAGAAACCGGGAAAGAAAGAAATCTAGGGACTGAGAGAAAGACTGATAGAGATGGAGGTGCAGAGATCAGAGGACAAGCCTGCTAGAGACACTGAGAGTGAGGAAGGCAGAGCCCCCGCCTGGCCCCCAGCCCTCACTTCATGCCCTGCTGGAAAACGGAATTCCTCCTGGTCTTGCAGATGATGAGATCTGCCCACTGCACAACCACAATGCTGACGAAGAAGGCCGTGTGGCAAGTGAACTCCACTGACTTCCGCTGCTCGTAGGTCTGAGGGAGAGATGTGCAGAGGAGGGCTTAGCCTCACCCCACTTCTCTTTCTCCTCCAAGAAGCTTTCCCAGATTAACTCCATACCAAGGGCTTGTTCTATCTCCCACCTCAGGGAGTCCCTGAAACCCCAGGCTCCCCTAGAACGAGGTTCCCAGGCTGGGGATAGGTGTTCTCCATCACCGATGCCCCTCTCTGTGCATGTTCTTCCCTTATTCTAGATGCTTCCATAGCTCTCCAACCCCCCCCCCCCGCCGCCGCCTTCTTACTCACCCACTGCTGCCCATAGCTATCCTCAAGGTCATTGACAGTTCGGTCATCCCAGTTGAGCCGAATGCCCACGAGGTTAGAAGGCAGGAAGCCATTCTCCGCCAGAATCACAAAATAGGCAAAGAAACCACCCAGAGCCTGGATCATTCCTGTAGGGGACGGAGGGAAGTGGGCTCTGTTTGGGCAGGGTTACCAAAGGCTAAGGGTTCCCTGAACCCCTTCTGTCCCAGGATTTAGAGATAGGTGGGACCTTGGGGATGACTAAAACCCAGCATGACTTCCCATTTTACAGATGAGGAAACTGAGGTTCAGAGAAGTGACTTCTCTGCGGCACCCCAGGGGCCTTAGGTGCCCTGAGATCACACAGATAGCAAGAACCATATCAGGGATAAACCACCCAAGGGTCATCTTAGATGGGTTACCTGACAGAAGAGTCTCACCTGAAAAAGGGTTGCCCAAAGGGGTCAAACAAGCAGGCAACAAGCATTTATTAAGCGCCTATTGTGTGCCACACTTTGTGCAAAGCACTGGAGATACAAAGAGTGGCAAAGGCAGAACATACACTCTAGAGGGGGAGACATCACATAAGTAACTAAGACAAATCCTTGTAAACAAAATGGTTTGGTAAGCATGCTCCAGGTTATTTTGTCTGACCCCCGCAACAACCTGGGAGGCAGGAATTATTATTACCTCCATTTTGTGGATGAGGGAATTGAGGCTGAGAGAGGTTAAGTGACTTTCCCAGGGTCATACAGCTATTTAACTGTCTGAGGCAGGATTCTAATTCAGGTCTTCTGATCCCAAGTTAAGGAGCTCCACTCATTATGACACCTACCAGGTGGTACCTAATCAGGTATCACCTGAGGATCACACCTGTGGAAGGTTACCTAAGGGTTGTATCAGCTGATCTGGATCACATGAAGGGTCTTACCTGCAAAGAGTTACTTAAGGGTGTCTCACCTGAGGGTCTCACCTGAGGGGGCCTCTTGCCTAAGATAGGTCATCTGAGATAGCAAGCTGAGGCAGTGGCCCAGGGGTCTCAGATGCCCTGAGCCTGGCATTCAGATGGTCTTTGCAGATAGACCCTAACCCCTTACCTATCTGCCCATATGCCATACTAATGAGCCTCTCGTTCACCAGCTTGTCTGTCCTTGGATTTCGGGGCTGCCGCTTCATGATGTCGCTCTCAGCAGCCTCATAGGCCAGGGAGATGGCAGGGACCTGTCCAGGAGAGAGTGGGGAGCCACCTTAGATAGGTTATCTAAGAGGGGAGGTCTCACCTGAGATCACTTACCTGTGGTGAGAAGTCTCCACTAATTTGTGTGACCCAACAAGGTCTTGAGAAAGCTGACTTGATAGGGTCCCTACCTTGGCAAGTTACCAGAGCCAGGTTACTCCAGCACCCTCCTCTGAGCTCAGCACCTTTAAGGGACTTTCAGGTAGACCCACCCCAGAACTACTAGCCAAATGCCACAGCGATGGACCTGAGCTCCTCACAGCCCCTTTGGGAAGCTGAGCAGAGGGTCTCACCATATCTGTGCCCAGGTCAATGCAGAGGATGGTGATGGTTCCCAGGGGCAGGGGGATGTTTGCCATGATGAAAAGAAGGAAGGGGGTAATCTCAGGGATGTTGCTGGTCAAGGTGTAGGCAATGGATTTCTTCAGGTTGTCGAAGATCAGTCGACCTGAGGGAAAGAGTTTAGAGGGGGTCAAACCAGGCAGTCATCTGCCTTCCTGAGGGGTGAACTTGACTTCCACTGAGTCAAAGGAGCTTGGCCTTCCTCATACATCTTCCACCTCCTTTCTCCATCTCCCGATTCTCCTGAAATTCTTCCAGTGCTCTGTTTTCTTATCTACCCTGAGGCTGTCTCTATTCCTACGGAGGATGGGGGTGGGGGGAGAGATGAGGGAGGCTCAGCCTCCTCTTGACCCCAGCTCATGTATAAGCACATAGAACCCCAGAATGGAATGGCCCTTTTGGATCATTCGTATGGTCCTTCCCACTTCCTTTTACGAGAAAAGATGGGCCCCTAAGGATTCAGAATCATAGAACGTCAGGGCTGGAGAAGACCTTTGACACCAGCTAGTCGAACCCTTTCATTTTGCAAATGGGGGAGCACGGTGAGTCAGCTGGCAGAGCTTGGCCTCCAGATCCCCAAGCCTGTCCTTACCCTCCTCCACACCAGTGACGATGGAAGCGAAGTTATCATCCAGCAAAATCATGTCGGCTGCCTGCTTGGAGACGTCAGAGCCAGCAATGCCCATAGCCACGCCAATATCTGCCTTCTTAAGGGCAGGCGAGTCATTCACACCATCCCCAGTCACTGCTACAATGGCACCCTGTGGGGAATGGGGGAGGGGGAGGGAGAGGGAGGCAGGGACTCAGGCTTCTGGTCCTCGTGTCTCTTAGGGGTTCAGTCATAGGGTCCAGGCCTTGGTCTCTCCTCGGGACCCAGGCATTTGGACTTCTGGTACCTGTCCTCTTCAGGGACTCGTGTCCAGTGTTCCAGTCTCTGCCTTTCTGAGGGCTTAGTTATACAGTGTCCAAGACATACTGCTCTTGGGGACTGAGGCATCACAGAGCCATGGATTTCACTATTGTCCCAACTCATCCAATTGCCTTAGGAATCCAGACCTCTGTTCCTCCATCCCCAGGTAGCTAGATCCCTACCCACTGGTATTCACAGCCTTTGCCTTTCTCAGAGACCCAGGCATCTGGGCCCCCAGCCCATGCTGGCTTGGTGACTCAGGACTCCTGATCTATGCAAGGCCCAGGTGTCAAAGCTCTCACCTGTCTCTGGCAGCCTTCCACAATGATGAGTTTCTGCTGCGGGGACGTTCGGGCAAACACGATCTCTGTGTGGTTCTGCAAGATTTCATCAATCTGTTCTGAGGAGAAATCCTTCAGGTCCGTGCCATGGATCACGCAGGCCTTGGCATCCCTGCACAGGCACAGAAGGTTGGTGAGGGATGCCCCAGGCCTGGGCAAGGGCAGGAAAGGAGAGAGAGTCTGAGGGGGTGACAAGGGGAGAGAGAAGGGTTGACAGAGACAGAATGCAGTGAGGGAAACAGAGAAAGGGAGGGAGGGGACAGTGAGAGAGAGACAGAGACAGCACAAGAGGGAGACAGACACAGAGAGGAGGAGGG
This sequence comes from Vombatus ursinus, assembly GCF_900497805.2. Lineage (NCBI taxonomy): Eukaryota > Metazoa > Chordata > Mammalia > Diprotodontia > Vombatidae > Vombatus > Vombatus ursinus. The sequence goes on from NW_020952536.1 coordinate 1,079,286, forward strand.
GCAGACAAAGAAAGACTGACTGAAATCAACAGCAAGATAAAAAGAAAAGAAGAGGGATAGGCAGATAAGGACAAAAAGGAAGATCAGAGAGAGAGGGAGAGAAGGATCATAAATCTAGATCTGGAAGATCCTCAAAGACCAACTTGTCTAACCTCATGTGCTGATAAAGAAACTGAGGCCCAAAGAGGTTAAATCACTTGGCCAAGCTCACACAGCTAGTAGATAGCAGTGAGGATTTGAACCCAAGTCATGTATGCCAGACAGACAGACAGAGAGATGGAGGCAGACAGAGACAGAGACACAGAGACAGACAGGAAGGAAAAGGAGTTGGGGGAGGAGGAGAGAGTGAGGGGAGAGAGCAGAGAGTGAAACACTCAGAATAGAGAAAGAGAGAGAAACAGCGATAGAGACAGAGATAGAGTCAGACAGACAAGGAGAGGAAAGAGAGAGAGACATACAGAAAACTAGAGACAGAAAAATACACAGAAAAGAAAGATATGGGGAAAACACCACATAGAGAGGAAGCAGAAAGGAGACTCAGCAGACCAAGCAGAGGAGAGAGAGAGAGAGAGAGAGAGAGAGAGAGAGAGAGAGAGAGAGAGAGAGAGAGAGAGAGAGAGAGAGAGAGAGGAGGTGGATTCAGCAACAGAATCAGTCAGAGGGAGACCAAAGGAAGATGATAGGGAGAAAGGAAACAGGGCAGAGTTGGGCAGAGGCGGTGGCTCCAGGATAAAATAGTTGCCTCACCTGGGATTGACTTGACTCACAGGGATGTTGAGCCTGGCAGCAATGTCCTCCACAGTCTCATTGCCTTCAGAGATGATCCCTACGCCCTTGGCAATAGCTTTAGCTGTGATGGGGTGGTCGCCAGTTACCATGATCACCTGCGTAACAAAGGAGGAAATAGGGGTCATGGCTGCACCCTTTCCCTTTACTCTGCTCTTCAGCCTAAGGAAATCAGGTATCTTGGTTCCCCCCACCCTCAGCCACTCCTGACCCCACCTTGATCCCAGCACTTCGGCATTTGCCCACAGCATCGGGAACAGCAGCCCTGGGTGGGTCAATCATGGACATGAGGCCGACGAAGCAAAGATTGTCAGTGGTGAAGTTGACATCGTCACAGTCGAAAGCAAAGCCCTTAGGGAACTGTTCCTCAGGCAAGTAGTAGTGGCAGAACCCTAGCAGTGCCCAGAAGAGATGGTTAGAACTGAGGATCTGGCCTCCCCTTCCCTGCCCCTGGACCTACATCCCCAACATGCTACTTGGAAGTCACTAATCTCTCAATCTCTCAACCTTCCAGTCTCTGGAATATCCACATTCTTCTGCCACCTTTCCAACCCCCTAGTCCCCAATATCTCATCCTGATCCTCAATATTCCTATTTCCCAGTGCCCCTCCTCCAACTGTGTCTCCTCCTCATCTCACACTCCTAAAAAATAAGGTTTACAGAGCTCCTTCCTCACAGCCACCCTGTGAAATTAACTGTGCAGATATTATTATCTTCATTTTGTAGATGGGGAACATAGAGGCTCAGAGAGATTTGCCCAAAGTAACAGGAAACGTCAGGACCAGGATACAAAGCCAGGTCTCCTGACTCCAATGGATTCTCAGGTTTCCAGATCTCTAATGCTCAACTCCTCAGTATTCTCTTCCTCTGACCCTCAACTCCCCATCTTCCTAGTCCTACAACTCCCCAACTATCTTATTCCTATAGCCTCCCTATTTCCTAATCCCTCATCTCCCAACTCTGCAGTATCACCAGCTGGCTATCTCCTCAACCCCTCAACTCCAATGCCCTCTCCCTTATTCCCCAATATTCCCAACTCATCATCCTCAGCCATTGTATCCAGTTCCCTAATTACTTATGCCCCAGGCCCCCAACTCCTCAGTTCCCCCGACTTCCTAACTCTTCATCCATCCCAGTTTCTAATCCTTTAACTTCTAATCCCCCAGTCCCTCAATTTCCTTAGTTCCAACCCCACATTTCCCCAATTTCTCATTCACCTAGTCACCCAACACTCTGCCTTTCAATTCTCTCTCCCAGTCCCCAACTTCTCTTTCCCCAGTTTCCCAGTTTCCCACTGCCATAATCTTCTAGTCCCATATCCTTCAGTTCCCTAAACTTCTCTTCCCACTCTTCCAACCCCTATCTCTCCACCCCAATTCATCATCCTACCAATCCCTAATTCTCTACCTTTCCCAATTTCTCATTCCCCCATTCTTCTAATACATACACTATTCTTCAGTTCTTCAACCGCCTAATTCCTATTCCTCCAAATCCTCAACCCCTAGGCTCCCAAATCCTCATTCTCTCAGTCTTCCAGTCTTCCCTATTCCTCAGCCACCCAGTTCCCTATATGACCCAGTGTTCTACTCCCACATCCTTCTGGTCCCTCAATCTCATCTCCCACTCTAACATTCCATTCCCCAGTCCCTCAACTGCCTGAGCTCCAGCCCCCCAATTCTAGCCTCCCGTTCCTCATCCCTAACCTTCCTGTGCCCTGTCTTCCAATCACCTGTCCTCCACCTCCCTATTTTGTCTCTTCTTCCTCTGCTCTCATTCTTTCATCTCCCAAACTCATGACTCAACTGAAACTGCTCTCTCCAACATTGCCAGTGGTCACTTAATTGCCAAACTCAACAGTCTTTTCTCAGTCCTTGTCCTTCTCAATCTATCTGTGGTATTTGACATTGTTAACCATTCTTTCCCTCCTGCATGCTTTCTTTTCTCCAAAGTCTCATGACACCTATTCTCTCTCTGCTTGCTCAGTTTTGATGTCCTTGGCTGGATTACCATCCATCATCCACTCACAGTTGATGTCCCCTAAGGCTTTCTGTTGGGACCTCTCTCTTTGATGACCTCATCAATATCAATGGGTTTAATGTTTATCTTTCTGCAGGTGACTGACTCCTGGATCTATATATCCAACTGCAGACTCTCCCCCAAGTTTCAGTCCTACATCACCAACTTCCTAGTAGACATTTCAAATGGGATGTCCCAAAGACACGACAAACTCAACATGTCCGGACAAACTCATTATTTCCATCACCACTACTGTCCATCCCCCTTCCAGACTTCCCTACTTTCTGTCCAAGGCACAACCATTTTTCTAGTCACCTAGGTTCAAACTCTTGGTGTTAGCCTTAACTGTTTATTGTGCCTCATCCCACACATCTAATTAGCTGCCAAATCTTGTGTTTCTGCCACCACAGTATCTCTCTCCTCTCATCCCTTCTCTCCACTCACATAACCACCACCCTTGTTCAGGACCTCAGCATCTGTCCCCTAGATTATTGAAACAACTTATGACTTCCCCACATTGCCTCAGATCTCTCCCCACTGCAGTCCATCCTCCACACTCCTGCTAAAGTGCTTTCCCTAAGTGCACATTTGGCTATGTGATTTCCCTATTTTACAAACTCTTGTGGCTTCCTTTTGCCTCTAGAATCAAAGACAAACTCATTTGTTTAGCTTTTTTTTTTTTTTAGTGAGGCAGTTGGGGTTAAATGACTTGCCCAAGGTCACACAGCTAGTATGTGCCAAGTGTTTGGTCTGAGGCTGGATTTGAACTCAGGTCATCCTGACTTCAGGGCTGGTGCTCTATCCACTGTGCCACCTAGCTGCTCCATTTGTTTAGCTTTTGAAGGCTCCACCACCTGCCCCCAACCTGTCTTTTAAACCTTATTTAGCATCATTACCCCTCCCAGCTTCTGCAATCCAGCCAAACTGGCCTTCCCTCTGTTCCTCATGCACAACAATCCATCTCTTATCTCCATTTTTTTTTACTACCTGTCCCCTGTGCCTAGAATGTATTCCCTCCTCACCTTTACCCCACAGAATCTCTGTCTTCCTCCAAGATTCAGTTCAAGCATGACCTTCTACATGAAACCTTTTTGTGAACCCCAAGCTGCTTAGTGCCTTCCCTCCCTAGCCACCTTGTATTTGCCTAATTTGTATTTATTCTCTCTATAATCTGGATTTATCTCCCCCACTAGAATGTAAGCTCCTTGAGGACAGGCCTTACTTCAATCCTTGTATTTGTATTCCCACCCTCTGGCACAGTCCTTGGAACATAGTAGGTGTTTGATATGTTTGTTGATTGATCGTCCCAGTTCCCTAACCTCCCACTCCCCCAAATCCCCAGCCTCAGTCCCCTGTCTTCAAATGCCCTATTTCTCTAGTCTCCCAAGCTCTATCCCTCAGTGCTTTGTTAATTATGTCCAATTTATCCTGTATATATCTTGTTAGTACATAGTTGTTTGCATGCTGTCCTTCCTGCCCCCCCCCCATCACTTCCATCCTCTACATTTGACTGTGAACTCCTCCGGAACAAGAATTAATTTTTTTTTTGCATCCCTAGAGCTTCACGCAGTGCCTGACAAATAGTGGGTGCTTAATAAATACTTACTGATTTGACTACAATTCCCCATCCTCCCAGTCCCCTATTCTTCCAACCTTCTATTTCCCTCAGCTCCCCAACTCCCCATCCCCAGTCTCCCAGTAATATAGAACACTCTCCCCTGCACCTCCACTCCCACCACCTCCCCCTGCTAAACCACAGTCTCTTGGTGCTGAACCAAAAAGTGGAGATATGGGCTAGGCTGAGCCGTACCAAGCACCCGTTCACCCAGCCCGCCTAGCTCCAAGTAGGCATTTTGGAAGGCCTCCTTGAGTTCATCATCCAAGGTCTGCTCTTTGCCCTGAAGCAGAATGGTGGAGCATCTGTCCAAGATCCTCTCAGGGGCACCCTTCATCACCAGCAGATATCGATTGTCATTGGGGTCCTCTGTCTCATGGATGGAGAGCTGGGAAGGTCCAGTGAACAAGTCAAGGTTGGTACTTGGTGTGCACACACTCTCCCATCACATTAGTCCTCCCCTCTCCACACCTCACTCTCTTTGTGTATCTTTCCATCCATCCATCTCACTCTTCATCTCCTTGTCTATCAGTCTGCATCTCTTTCACTTTCCCTATCTCACTGTCTCTGCATCTTTGTCTCTCTCCTTCTCCTTGACTGTGTCTGTCAGCATTGCCTTCTCTATCTTCCTGGCCTCTGTATGTCTTCTGTGTAGTTCCACCTCCCTGGCTCTGAATCTTCTACCTGCATCTCTATGTGTGTGTGTTCCTCTACCAATCTGGTGGTTAGGGAAGGGGGAAGGGAGCCAGGACATCTGCATTTTAAGCTCAGTTCTTCCCCCTTGACTCAATGTGACTTTGGACAAGACATTTCCCTTTCTGGGTCTCTGTTTCTCTATCAAATAATTCTTAGTAGTAAACTTTCCCCCTTTCATTGTTAGTGGATTTGAAGGGAATCCCCTCATTCCTTGTCACTGTTGGTGATGTTGAAGGGAATCAGTCCTTAAATACCTGGTATTTGTTGGTGGAATTGAAGGGGATCTCAGCCACTTTCTTGTTCCTTTCCCGCATCAGTTTCACAGAGCCAGATGACAATTCAATGCATTTCAGAAGGGCTGACTCCGAAGCATCTCCTGCCACATCCCTCTGCATGAGGGGTAAGGGTGGGAGAACAGGGAAGAGAAAAGGCCAGTGGCAACAGTTTCTAGGTTAGCCTGGCAGCATTGAAAATGGAAGCAAGAAATGAGGAATGGGGCTCGATCCAAGGGAAGGTGGGTGGTGCTAGGGAAAACTATCTGTGACTGAGAAGGACTAGGTCCTTGGAGTAGAACCCACAGCTGTACAGGCATAGGTGAACACAGCTAAAAGGAGATGAGAGGGGACACATATGGAAGGGGGTGGACACCCAGATGAACATGGGGGAGGAAAAGAATGACTGTAGAAAAATAAAGGTCATAGCCAGAAGAAAATTGGGGCAGTGGAAATTGTGGCAAGAACTAAATTTGGAACACTGAACTTGAAATCACTGGACCTTAGTTTAAATCTCAATTCTGCCACTTACTGGTACTTCAACAAATCACTTAACCTCTCTGGATCTTAGTTTCCTCATCTGTAAAATGAGGAGGGTTGGACAAGATGACCTCTAAGGTTAATTCCAGTTCTTTATCAATGAATCCCTGAACAGTCTAAGCCCAGTTGTAAGGGGTTGGGAGCTGGGTCTGAGAACCTCTAGGGAGTTGAAGAGGGTAGGGAGAGAAGATCCCTAGCCCAGTCCCACCTTGAGAACAGGTATGTTGTCCTGGCCTCCCTTGAAGACAGCTCGGTTGCAGAGGCCAGCAATGTGGGACAGGGCCACCCAGGTGTGGGAGCTCTTGTCAAATGAGGTTCCTGTGGAGGAAGAGATGTGGACTCAGGGTGGGGCTGAATCCCTGTTCTTCGAATTGACCTTCTGGGACCAGCCTTCCTCCAGGTGCCCTTATGGACCCAGTTTTTCTAGATACTTCCCCAGTCCCTCTGTTTCCCCCCTCCCACAGCCAGGGGGGTCACAATCACCAGACTGGTCCTCAGTGGTGTCTGCCTCATGGATCTGGTTGTCAAACCACATGTGAGCAACTGTCATCCGGTTCTGGGTCAGAGTCCCAGTCTTGTCTGAGCAGATGGTGGAAGTGGAACCCAGGGTCTCCACCGCCTCTAGGTTCTTCACCAAACAGTTTTTCCGGGCCATGCGCTTAGCAGTCAGTGTCAGGCACACCTGAAGGTTAGGGAGACACTGGTGTCCAGCTTTCCAACCCATCTCCCTGGGGAACCTAGGCATCTGCTTTTGCAGCTCCTGTCTTCTTTGGGGACACTAGTGTCTAGCATTTCAAAGTTTGCCCTTCTCAAAGACTAAGGCATCTTTTCCTCCCAAATAAGACATACAGAATTTCTACTCTATCAAGTGACTCTGTCCCCCTTTAGAAGGGAAAAATCTTTCTTCTTCAGGAGACAGATCATGTGTCCCTAGGGACCCAGACACCCTATTCCCTGCCCTCCTAACCCCCTTCAGTGCTCAGGTATAGTATAGTTCCTAGTCTCGGCCCCTCTCAGGGATCCAGGCATTTTGTCCTCCCAAACACCACTCCCTGGAGATCCAGGCTTCTAGCTCACAATCTGACCCCTCTCAGAGACGAGATGTCCATTCCCCTAGTCACTCTTCCATCTAACTTCTTATCCCCCAAGGACCCATATGTCCCAATCCTCCAGCCCTAATTCCTCACAATTCTAGGCATCTATCTTGCTAATCCCCATCTTATGAGGAAAGAAGGGAACTTAGTCCTCCAGCCCCTACTGTTTCAGGGACCCAGGCATCCCAGAGCCCTCAGGGGAAGCCCTTACAGTTACAGTGGCCAGCAGGCCCTCAGGCACATTGGCCACAATGATGCCAATGAGGAAGATGACCGCCTCGAGCCAGGTATAACCCAGGATGAGGGAGAGGATGAAGAAGGAAACGCCCAGGAAGACAGCCACGCCTGTGATCAGCTGGATGAAGTGTTCGATCTCAATAGCAATTGGAGTCTTGCCCACCTCCAGGCCTGAGGCTAGAGTTGCAATTCGGCCCATTACGGTCCGGTCACCTGTGGCTACCACCACACCTCGAGCTGTGCCTGAAGTCCAAAACAATCAGTGAGAGAATGCATGAACAGAAGCAGGGAGGGCCCAGGAGAAGAGAGGGGCTCCACTGAGGGAGGCAGGGCCTTGGGGAAGGGAGAATGGGGTGGAGCTCAGGAATGGGGGGAATGGTTCACTGATGGGATAGGGGCTCAGGAAGGATATAAGGGGTTCAGGAAGAGGATGGGAGTGGGGGTATTTAGTGAAGGAGATGAAGGCTCAGTTAAGAGACAGGGGATGAATTAGGGGAATGGGGCAAGAGGGTTCAATAAGATGGTAAGTCTTCACAAGGGCATGGAGGTCTCAGTAGGGAGATGAAAGACTCAGTGAGAGTACTGGAGTTCTAGTGGGAAAGGCAAAGACAATGGGGGCAGTGAGGACATTGGGGCTCAGTGAGGGAATGGGAGTGTTCAATGAAAAGAAAAGGAATTCAGTGGGGACATGACAAGGATTTGAGGTGAGCTGGAGCTAAGGGGGCTGGGGGCTCAGTGAAGAGGATATGGTTCAGTGAGGTGATGGGGGTTCAGTTGGGCAATGATGAGGCTGAGTGGTGGGCTAGGGACTCATTGAGGAAGTAGAGGCTTAGTATAGGATGGAGGACTCAGCAGGAAAAAACATGACTCAGTGAAGGGCCTGGGGATTCAATGAGAGAGATGTGAACTTAGTTAAAAGCTAAGCATCAGTGAGAGGAATGGGGCAAGGGAGTTCAATGAAATAATGAACCTTCATGAGGGCATGGAGGTTTCAATAGGGTGATGGAGGCTCTGTGAGGGGATGGGAGACTTAGTGAGAATGTTGGAGCTCTAGGAAGGGAAGGACTCAGGGAAAGTCATGGGGGACTCAATGACAGGGTGTGGATGTTCAGTGAAAGGGATGGTTGTTCATTGGGAACAAGATGAGTCTCTGAAGTGGGCTGGGGATACAGTGGGGAAATGGGGAGCTTGGTGAAGAGAGTGGAGTTGAGTGAAAGGGAGAAAGTGTGATGAAGCAATGGCAAGGCTCAGTGGATGGACTGGGGATCCAGTGGAGATAGGGGACTCATTGAAGAGGATGTGGTTCAGTGAGGTGATGGGTAATGATGGGGCAATTATGAGCAATTATGAGGCTTGGGGATATGCTCCAGACTTAGTAGGGGAATGGGACGCTCAGTGAAAATGAGGGAGTTTAGTGAGATGATAGGGAGTTCAGTGAACGGTATTGGAGTATTGGAGTATAGTGAAGGAATAGGGGATAAATATTGAGCTGGGTACTCTGGGGAAGTGGGGGCTTCAGTGTTGGTCTAGGGATTCAGTAGGGAAATGGGTGACTCAGTGAAAAAGGCTTGGCAAGTGTGATGAGGGCTTAGTTAAAAGACGGGGGTAAGTGAGGGGAATGGAATAATTGGGTTTTAGTGGGAGGATGGGCCTTCAAGAAAGTCTGAGTGGGGCTAAATAGGGGGATGGGGCTTAGTGAAGGTATGAGTCATCAGTGAGTAGGTTGTTAGCTTAATTTGAGTAACGAGGACTCAGTGAGGGGGATGGTGGAGAAAGTGAGAGAGATGGAGGCTCACCAAGGAAAATGGGGAATGAGTCAGAGGAATTAGGGACTTAGTGAGGTCAATGATAGGAAGGATTGTTTAGCAAGGAGGATAAAGTTAAGGCATAGGTGGAATGGAGGGATAGGGGCTTCTTGAGGGATGGGGATCGATGAGAAGGAAAGTCATCAATAAGACATAAGGTGAGATAGATAGGGGCTTATGAGAGGAAAGGGCTTTACAAAAGCATGGGGGGCTCACTGGGGAATATGGGAGCATAATGATATAGGAGATGGGAGAACTCAGTGAAAGATGGAGATTCAAAGGAGATGGGGTCTTCCTGAGAAGATGAAGGCTCAATGAGCAAAATAAAGGTTCAGTTTGTGTGGTGGGGGTGAAGTTAAGGGTAGATGAGGGGAACAGGTGACTAGGTAAGGGAATAGGGATTTAATTGTATAGCTGGAGGTTCAGTAAATAGGTGAGGAAGATGGAGAGCTCAGTGACACGATGGGGGCTCAGTGGATGGATACAACTCAGTGAACAAAGTAATTTAGTGGGACATATGTTCTGTGACATGATGGGGTGTCATTGAACAGATGGAGGGTTCAGTGAAAGGGATAATGGCTCATGGGAGGCCTCCATGAGAGCACAGGGATGCAGGGATGTATCTTGCGGGATTGGTAAGAGAAAGATTGGTTTAATGAAGCCATGGGATTTTATCATGGGAGCTCAGAGAGAGAAGAAGGACTCAGTGAGATGATGGGTGTTCAGTGAGGGAATGTGAGTTTCAAATGAGGGGCTGGAGAGCTCAGGAATGGAAATTTAGGAACTCAATAAGAAGCCTAAGAAGCCTAGTAAGAGAGAATGACGGTTCAGTGAGAAGGGTGAATGTCAATGGAGGTATGAGGGGACACAGTGACAGTAATGAGTGCCCAGTGAAGTAGATGATGGGCACAGAGAGGGCATTGAAGGCTCAGTAGGGGCTGAGTGAGAGAACTGGGGATGAATCAAAGGAATGAGGAGCTCAATGAGGGATATGGGAGGGTCAATGAATGCAAGTATCAGGGTCTTCCTCATGGCCTAGAGGAAAGTGAGGAAGATGGTGCCTCAGTAATGGGAATACAGGCTCAGGGAGGGGAATGGTGGCTAAGTGAGCAGGATGAGGTCTCAGAGAGGGAATAAAGCTCAGTCAGAGGGATGAAAAGGATCACTGATAGGGGTCAGATTCAGTGAGAAGGCTGGGAGCTCAGTGAGAGGGATGGAAGTAAGGGGAAGAAAGCTAAATAAAGGGAATAAAATCTCACTGAGAGGACGGGAACTCAGTTAGGGGATGGGAAGCACAGTTAGGACTTATAGCTCTCCCAGGGAAACATAGTGAGTTACATATGGGTTGATTGGGGCTATAAGGGCTCCTTGAAGGAAATAGGTGTTCAGTGAGAAGAATGAGGTACTGAATGAGGGAAATGGGGTGGGAGGCCCATGGTCAATGGAAGGATGAGGAGTTCAGCAAAATGGCTGGGGGATCAGTGAGAAGGGATGGAGCTTCAGCAGGGAGGGAGACATAATACTGGCTCAGTGATAAGGGCAGGGACTAATGGATAGTTGTCATTGGATGAAAGGATGGAGTCTTGGTGAAGATGATGATGGCACAGTGATGGGATGGTGGGGCTCAGTGACTGAATAGAGGGATCAAAGGAAAAATGGCTCTCAGTGGTAGAGATGTAGGCTCAGTGAGGGGAATGAGAGGGTTCAGTCAGAGGGGTGAATGGTTTAGTGATTGGATGAAAAGAACACCAATAGAAATGGGTGTTCAGTTTGAGGGATGGAGGCACTCAATGAGAGGAAAAGTCATCTCAGTGCATGGAATTAGGGCTTAGGGAAAAGGTTAGACTTCAAGTGGGGAAGCGGATGAAGGAGAAATAACTTTGGAGTCAGAGGACCTGAGTTCAAATCCCAACTCCAACACTTACTAAATGTGTGGCCTTACAAATGTAACTTCAGCTCCCTGCGCTCAATCTCCTCATTGGTAAAATGAGACTTGGATCTTGGCTCCTGAGATCTTTTCATCATCTATGGCCCCCTGTTCCTATGACTTCAGTGAATAGGATGAAGGCTTAATAAGGGGAAGTTGGGAAATCAGTGTGGGAGATGAGGCTCCAAGAGGAAATGAGAGCTCTAGGAAGGAGATTCAGGCTCAATGAGAGTTCTGGGGTCCTAAAGGTATTGGGATTCAGTGAATAGAATGAGGGTTAAGTAAGAGGGATGGGGGACTTAGTAAAGGGATGAGGACCTTAAGAAAGCATGAGAAAGGGTTGGAGGCCAAAGGAAGATAAGGGTACAGTGTCAAAATATGGGTTCAGTCAAAGGTCAGAGTGCTAATGGGGGGGTGCAAATTCAAGAAGGGGGAAAAAGTGTCAGTAGAGGCATGGGGGCTTAGAAGGAGAGTGAGAGGCTCAGTGAGGGGGATGAGGGCTTAGTGACCTGATAGAGGGCTCATTTATGACAGGATGGGGGTTCAGTGAGAAGCACTGGAGAGCCCATTGAAGGAAATGTGGGGTTTGGTGAATAAAATAGGAATTCAGGGGTGGGGATAAGAGTTCATGGATGCTTAGTTGGGAGGATGGGAAGCACAGTGAAAGGAACAGAGCAGAGAGAGGAGATAGGGGCTCGTCTGTGGTTGAAAGTGGCCAAGTGAAGGAACTAGAGTTCAGTGAGGGACATGGGAGCTGAGTGATGATGTTAAGGAAAATGGATTAATGGGATTAATGGAAATCCAGTAGGGGAAATGAGGGCTCAGGGAGAGTTATGGGGACTCAGTGAGGGGATGAGAACTAATTGGGGTGGTGGGGGTTTGGTGATGGGGACAGAAGATAAGTGAGGGGTCAGAGCTCAGTGATGGGGATGGAGATCAATAAGAGATTTGTTGGGAAATGGGGGAGTGGAGGCAGTAGAAATTCACACAAGTGAGAGAAAAGGGGGCTCAGTGATGATAATAGAAATCAGTGAGGGGACATGGAGGCTAAGTTAGAGAGTGGGGGATTATTGGGAAAGTAGGGGATCAGGGGAGGTGATAAGGACTCAGTGAAAAGATTATATGAGGTATGTGAGAGCTCAGTGACACCAAATAAGGGGGATAGGGTCTCAGTGGCCATAATGGGAGATAAGTGATATGAGGACTCAGTGGAGGAGACAGAATCATTAAAGGAGATGGCAGACTATTTGGGGGAATGGGGGTCAGGTAAAGGAAATTGTGGATTTATAGGGGAATGGGGGCTCAGTGGAAGGGATAGGAGCCCAGTGAGGGGGATAGAAGTTAAGCAAGGGGGAAAGGACTCCGTTTTAGAGATGAAGAATTAGTAAGGTGATATGGGGGCTCAGGCGAATTGGAGATTATTGGGGTAATGGAGGCTTAGTGAGAGTGATGGGGATTCAGTAGGGGAAGGATTAGAATTAATAAAGATGGATGGGGGTTCAGTGATGGGAATGGAGGTCAAGTAAAGAGGATAGGGGTTCAGCGATGGTAATAGGGGATCAGTGAAAGGGGAATGGAGGATTAGTGGGGGAATGAGGACTCACTGGGTGAGATAGGGCTGAGTTGGGAGAGATGGATATTAATATAGTGATGGGTGAGGGGTGAGGCATTATTGGGGCTCAGTGGTGGAGATGAAGGTCAGTAAATGAAACGGTAGATTTGTGGAGCGAACGGGGCTCAGTGGAGAATATAGGGGAGTCTCAATAAGAAGAGTACAGTGATGGGATGGGGAACTCATCGAAAGAATGGGAGACTTGGGAGTAAAGGAACTAAGCGTGAGAATGGGATGCTCAGGGAGGGGGCAAAGGAATCAGTGATAGGATAAATGTTAAAGATAAAGACATGCTGAAGATGGGGACTCAGTGAGAGGAACGAGGGCACACTGAGAGAGCAGAGGATAGAGTGAGGATGATGAGAGCTTGGAAAAGAAATATGGAGCTCAATAAAGGGATGGGGATTCATTTGGGGGTCTGTATAGGGAATGGAGAATTGGTGAGCAGATGATGGCTCCAAGTAAATAATTCTGTCAGGAGATGAGCTCTCAGTTAATGGATAGGGGAGCAAAGTGAGAAACACTGGAGTGAGTAGGGTGGAGGTCCAGGGAGAACCCCAAGAAGGGTATTGGGTTATGGCTTAGTGAGGGAATAGAGGCTTGGTGGTGGACAGGATTTAACAGGGGAATGAGAGGCTCAATGAATGGGAGGGAGTTCAGTAAAGAGGAGGCAGTTCAGTAGGAAGTTGGGAGGCTCAGTGAGGAGGTTGAGGCCTCACCTAGGGTAAAGCATCATAAAGTAGTGGCTGGGGTGCTGGACTCAGTGTCAGCAAGACCTGAGTTCCAATTCTACCATAGGTGCTTACTAGCTGCATGGCCCTGAATAAGTTATTTAATCTCTCTGAATCTCAGTTTCTTTATCCATTAAATGGGCATAATAATAGCACCTACCTCACAGGGTTGTTGTGAGAATTAAATTAGGTCATGTATATAAAGTGATATATAAATGAGAGTTATTACTGTTATTATCAATGATCAGAGAAAAGACTCAATGAGGACGATGGGAGTTTGACTAAAATGGAGGCTCCGGAAGAAGCATAGGGTGGTTGGTGAGGGGAGTGGGGCCTCAGAAAGAGTGATGAGAATTTAAGGGGGCCCACAAGGCTTTAGCAAAGAAGTGGCAGGTATGCTGGAGGTGGATGAGGGACTAAGTGAGGGGACTAGGGGCTTGGACTAGGGGCTTAGACAAGGTTTGAGGGCTCTGTAAGGCTCAGTGAGGTGACAAATTCTCAGTAAAAGAGATGAGCATCCAGTGAGGATGCTGGGTTCAGTCAGGAGAATTGGGTCTTAGAGAGGGGATAAGAGCTCTGTGAAAGCATAAGGGTGGAGCTCAGTGACAGGCTGGCCCATCAGTAAGGGAGATGGGGACACAGTAACTAGAACAGGGGTTCAGTTGGGGGCTGGAAGTTTAGTGAGGATTATAAGAGCTCAGTGAAGGACTTAGGGCTCAGTGGGTAGGATGGGGGCTCAGTGTATTGGATGAAAGCTTAGTCAGGAGGAAGGGGAGCTCATTATGGGGATAGGAGCCAAATGAGAGTAATGAGGGCTTGTTGGGAGGATTAGGGTTCCAGAAAGCACGGGGGCTTAGTCATGAGGATGGAGGTTTGATGGTAGGATGAGGAGTCAGGAAAGGAATGGTAAGTAGAGTAGGAGGCTCAACCTATGCCAGTCCCATTTGCCTCCCCTTCCTCCCCTTATCAGTCTATGCCTCAGTTTCCCCCGGGATGCTCCCACCTTCCACACAATTGGTGGAAAAGAAGGTGATGTTCCTGGTCTCCAAAGGGTTGTCATGTGTACAGTCTGGGGATCGTGTCTGGGGCTCAGACTCGCCAGTCAGAGAGGAGTTATCCACCTGGAGAGAAAAATGCAGTAAATGAGAAGGGATCGGCATGCTAGGACCATTGGTGTAGGACGAAGGCCAGCTGTCCCTGAACAGGTAAGTAACCCTGAGGGCAGGGATGCCTGGTCCCTAGGACCCTCACAAACCAGGGAGCCTGAGTCCCTGATGGACTAGGGCCTGGGACACTTGAGTCCATAAAGGTATTGGGAGTGGGGAGAAGAGGTTTCTCCTGAGGATGGGGACTCCAGCTCACCTTGCAACCATGTGCTGAGATGATCCTGAGGTCAGCTGGGACTCGGTCCCCACCCTTGATCTCAATGAGGTCACCAACGACCACCTCTTCTGCATTCACCTGCATCTTCTCTCCCTCTCGGATCACCAGGGCTTGCTAGAGGAGGCATGGGGGGAAGGGGAGGGGTGGAGAAGTCAAAACCCTTTCATATCTGGTCCTTCCTCTAGCCTATGGCCTCATACTAGATGCACTTCCCTCTGGGGGTCCCCCAACCTCTATTGAGCCTTCCCTGTTCTCTAAGCTCCACTTCCAGGTTCCCCCATCTCTGACCAGGCTCAATTTTTAGCTTCAGCTATTCCAGACTTTCCCTTCTGTTGTTCAGCTAGTGCTTTAAGCCTCAACCACCAGAAGCTCCACCTATCACCAAGATCAGAGCCCCTGCCCCGACTCAACCACGCCCAACCTCCCCATGCCTTGTGCCTTGTGCCTGCCCCAGCCTCAGGGACCCCTGACCTGAGGGACCATGTTCTTGAAGGATTCCATGATTTTTGAGCTCTTAGCCTCTTGGTAGTAGGAGAAACAGCCGGTGATGATAACCACAGCAGCCAAGACGATGCCCAGATATAGCTAAGGGAAGGAAGCCACCCACAGGTCACAGAGATGTCCCATTTCACATGCATGGCCCATGGTCTGTGTTTGCCCCATGACCCTTCTGTCTTCTGCATGAACTATGGCCCTAGCGTATCCCATCCTGTATCCCCTACGTGAATGAGCATCCCAGGCCTCCTGTCTGTCCCAAGCATATCCCGTCCCACATGTGTGGGGTATAGATCATAACATTTAGAACTGGAAGGGATCTAGAGGCTTCCTCTTCCAACCCCCTCATTTTAAAGATGAGGAAACTCAAGCCCAGATAGTCTAAGTGATTGACCTGTTATCCCACAGTTTCCGAATACTAGCGCTGAGGTTTGAACTCTTCCAACTCCAGATTCACTGTGTTTACCTATCTTATACTCATAAAACCATGTCCTATCTCCTGTGCACACACCATGTGGGTATACAACATACATGTACCACATATATGCATGTCTGTGTCATCTATGTTCATGTGCTCCACATGAAAATGTGTTCCATGTCCTGTGTGTGTCTATTTAATGTCCTCCACTCCCTATATGTGCCCCGCATCCCAAGTTCCTTTGTGTTCTCTAAGTGTATCACATATCTCATGAAGTTCTCCCACACAGATTTCTTCCCATTCCACGTGGGCCATGGGTGGGTCATATGTACAAGCATGTTCTGTGCCCCATGTCCTTTGTGTGTCTCTTGTATGAGTCTCTTATATTGCCCACATTCCCTATGCATCCATCTCCCATGTCCCATGTTTGTCCCTCATGTGTATCTGGCACCCCATGCAGATCTCATGTATGTTCCAAGCACTGTGCACTCACATTGTCTCCTGCAGGGTCATCCTCAGTGCCTGCCTGGATGCCATAGGCTAAGAAGCATAGAATAGCTCCAATCCACAGCAGGATGGAAAAGCCTCCGAAGAGCTGTCGGCAGAACTTGACCCATTCTGGCGTGGTGGGGGGGAGGCGTGAGGGCGTTGGGGCCATCTCGGGCCAGGATCTCCTGCGCTTTGCTGTGGGTCAGGCCCTAGAGGACACGGATCTCAAACAGACCAGCCCTGCCTTCAAGGGCCCCTGGGGCCCCAGCGCCTTGTGCCCAGACCTCAAGCAAGGCCCCAGGGTCCAGATCCCCAAACACTTCACACATTCAGAGTCCCCAGGGATCTCCAGCTCCCGCCCTTCTCCTTCCCCACCCTCACCCCTCCCACCACCCCCAAGCATCTGCCCTTCTTCTCTGAGCAGTCCAAAAGCTCTGGGCATCCCAGTCTTACCTGCACACAGTCTGTGTTGTATTTCCGACAGACCTCTTCTACTGACATCTTGTGCTCTGTCTAAGGGACAGGAGAGGGGGAGGTTCCAATCGGGCCTAACTGGCCCAAGAGTGCAAGGCGGGGGAGAAAGAGGGCGGGGCGGAGGGGGCGGCCTGGGAGGACTGCGGGAGGGGCGGAGCCTCAGAAAGGGCAGGGAAGACAAGAGAAATCAGGAGCTTCAAGATTTAGCACTAGAAAGGACTTTAGAAACCCTCGATTCCATACTCCTCATCTGTAAAATGAGAAAAATGGGCCCAGGGACGGAATGAGACTTGTCCAAGGTCATATAGTTCAGTTAGGGGTGGTTCCAGATCTTCTGACTCCACAGCTACACTAGGCCGAGGATGTGGCAGACTTGGGAAGGGGTTCGGGGGGGGGGGCTCCATGAGTCAGGGCTCACCATGGCCACCTCCTTCTTGAGGTCGTCCAGGTCTCGGCGTTCCTTGGGCGCCTTGCCCTTCTTGGGCGAGCCCTTGTCATCTTTCTTGTCCTGCGAGGTGGCGACACGATAGCTGTCAGAGTGGCCGCGCTGCGGGCGAGAGGAGGTGACAGGGAGGGACGCCCCCAAAGCGCCCTGCGCCTCGCCCCCCGCCGGCCTTAGCTCTAGCCCTCCCAGGCAGGCTTTATCTCGATGTCCTTCAGATTGTCTCTCCATTCTCTCCCGTGTGTGTGTGTGTGTGTGTGTGTGTGTGTGTGTGTGTGTGTGTGCTGTTTCTGACCCACTCTATTTCTGTTTCTTTCTCTCTGTCTTCCTCTGCCTCTCCGACTGTGTTCCTCTCTTTCTGTCTCCCTCTGTCTCTCGGTCTCTCCGACTGTGTCTCTTGTGTCTCTGTGTCCCGTACCCCTTTGACTCTCTTCTCATGATCTCTATGGGTGTTTCTCTCTCTGGGTGTCTCTCTGTGTCTTCCTCTCTGCAGCTCTCATGCATGTGTATATGTCTGCTTCTTTGTTTCTCCTCTCTGTGTCTCCCTCTGCCCCTTTCTCCCTCTATTTAGGTTTTGCTCTCCCTCTCTGTGAGGGATCCCTTTCTTTTGATCTCTTTTTGCTCTGTGTCTGTACCTCCCTACCTCTCAGCATGGACCTCTCAGTCCCTTTTAGCTTCTGTTTCTCTCTCTGTCTCTGTCTCTCCCTTTCTGCTTCTTTTTCACTCTTTTTCTCTGTCTGTGCTTGTCTGTCCTCCTAGCTGTGTATTTCTCCCTTTCAGTGTCTCTTTCTGTCTCTTTGTCTCTTTTGCTAAGTGTCTCTGTCTCTGTCTCTGTCTCTCCCTCTCTGGTTGTCTGTGTCTCTGCCTCTAGCTGACATACACATAAATGCCTGTACCCCTACCCTTTCTCTCCCAGACCAACACTGCTGGGCATAGTGTCCTATCTTTGTCTCTGGGCCTCTGTTTCCCCATCTGTTGGTCCTCAAGGATCTTTCACATTTAATGTTTCCCCCTCCCTCCTTAGCTCCAATCCTCCTCCTCCTTGAAGAGTATATGAAATGCTAGTCTGAGAGATAAAGAGAGAGACCACAAAAGACATAAGGAGAAAGGGAGACAGAAGAACAAAGAGAGACAGGCAGAGGTAAAACGGGGGAGGGGGGAGATAAAGGGGGAGGGGTAGATCCTGTCTTCTCCTCTCCAGCTGGCAGATCCCTAAGCTGAGAGGAATTCAGCCTAGCCCAGTCCTACTCAGGCCAGCTCATCAGCTTGAGGATGCTAATCCCTTGGTGACCTTGTAGAGAGAAATGGGGAGAGGAAAAGCAATCTTCCTCCACCACACAAACATACATCTAACCCTCTCCAGGCCCACAGGCGCTGGGATGGGAGAGGCAGCTGACTGACCAGGGGTACATCCCTGCCCTGCTCTGTGCCTCAATATCCTCTTCTGTGAAATGGGGTCAGTGGTTGGATTAGATAGACTCTGACATAGTATGAAAAACACAGGGTGACAAGAAAGGGCATAGAAAAAGGGAGCAGGCAGATAGGCCAACAAAAAGAGGCAGAAATATGGGGGGGAAAGGGAGGAAAAGAGAGGGGCAGAGAAACAGAAAGGCAAATAGAGATATAGGGAGACAGAAAGACAGAACCAGGGAAACAAAGGAGAAAAGAAGAAACAAGAAAAGGCAGAGACACAAATGGACATTGAAAGTCACAGAACTAGGAGAGACACACACAGTAAGAAGGATGCAGGGAAAGACAGAAATGGACACAGAGATAATGGAAAAGAGGACAAGACAGAGAAAGGTGGGTAGCAATAGAGAGAAGAGGAAAGGAAAACACATAGGTATAGAGTCAGAGAGACATGTAGTCAGATAGACACAAGGAGAAATAGGGAGGCAGAAATACACAGAGAGAAAGGAAAATGGAAACAGGGACAGATCAGGAAAGAAAAGGTAGGGATGTAATGTGTTCACATTTATATAGCAATTTAGAGAGACTCATTGAGAGACAGAGAAAGAAAAACGGGAGGGAGAAGACAGCTGTCAGAGTGCAGGGAAGAGGAGGACGAAGAGATCTAGAAGAAGGGGAGGCCTGGCCACTGGCCAGCCCTGCAGCAAGACTGCACCCTAGAAGAGTTGGGGCACTGAAGCTGAGCATTAATGAAATCCAAGGACTCAGAGTCTCCACAACATGCAGGGAGATAGACAGTGACACAGGGAAGGGTAGATATCTGAAAAATGGAAAGACAGAGAGACATGGATAGAGAGGAACTCAAATGCTGAGTGACTGTGGGAGGCAAAGACAGAGATACTGAAAGGCAGAGATAAAGAGGAAAGCATGAGAGAGATGGAGAGACAGAAACGTGGAGAGAAAGAGACTGAGAGGATCGGAGGGAGCCCTCTAGAGGAAAAGACAAGGGGATGAATGATGGGGGATGGAAGACAGAACCTGAATTCCAGTGTTTCATTACCCTCCAGCCCCCTAAACCTGGAAACACAGGTTGGAGTGCATTGGGCACAAATGCCAGGATCCCTGAGGTAACGGGGGCTGGGGGACAAGTACATCTGGGAAGTCTCCTTGAACAAGGGGCCCTGGAGACAAGGCTGGAGGGAGATAGGATGCCTACTCAGGCTGAGAAAAAGACACAGATGGAGAAACAGCAGGGTACAAAGAAAGACTGAGAAGGGGGAGGAGAGGAAAAGAGGAGGAATATGGCAAAGGACAGCCCAGGGGATGCCCAGCTACAGCTCCTGCCTCAGTGTGTGCGTGTGTGTGTGTGTGCGTGTGTGTGTGTATGTGTCTACTTGACTGTATTACCATCTCTTTAGTTTTTCCTGTCTCTGAGCCTCTCCATTATATCTGTCTTTTGCTATACCCATTCCCCCCCCCCGACCTTCAGATTTCTTTTTCCTTTCCTTAATCTCCTAACCTTTGTCCTTCACTCTTTCCCTTCCCCTTGCAGAAATGTGACTCTGGAGGCAGAGAGACTGAGAGACAGATGGTGAAAAAGATGGAGAAACAAGGAAGAGGCAAGCTGATAGGTGCAGAAAGATGGGGACTGCAGAGAAGCAATGCGGGGTGGGGGGAGGGGAAGCTATTAAGACACAAGGACACAGAGGTGGAGAAAAAGGACACTGTCCTGGAGTGAGAGAGCAACAGAGACTAAGAGACACAGGGAAACCAAGACAGGGACACATTGTGATGGAGAGACTGAAGGACAGAAAAAACAAGACAGAAGGGAGAGGTAGACTGAGAAGCAAAATAAGGGATACTGTGAGGTACAGAGGCATGTGTTGGGTGGGGCTGAAGTCTGTTCTCTTTGTCCCTCCCCTCACCCTCTATTTCAGTCTTGATCTGCCTCTGTGTCTTTCTCTAGCACTTAGAATCTCTTCCTTCTCTGTTTGCTGTCTCTCTCCCATTGTGACTCCACCAGATACTTTGTTTTAAAGCTACTCTGTGTCTATTTCCTCATGTTCTGTCTCTACTACTGTCTTTCTGTCTCTGTCTCTCTCTTTCTCTCCCTCTTCCTCTCTGTCTCTCTGTCTCTATCTCTGCATCTCTGTGTCTCTCTCTGTCTCTGTCTCTCTCTTTGTCTCTGTTTCTGTGTGTGTGTGTGTGTGTGTGTGTGTGTCCATCCTTTCAGCTTCATGTCTCTAAATTCTCTCTCTCTTTCCCTGGCTCTCTCTTGTAATTATCTGTCTTTTCCTTTCAGTCTATATCCCGTGTTCTCATATCAGTCCCTTTTCCCCCATTATATTGTAGTTTCATTTCATCCATCTCTGTCTCTTTTCAGCTCTACCTACATGTGTCTCTCTAGCTCTGTCTTTCTGTAGCAATGTCTCTCTCAGACCAAGGCTCTCTGAGTCTCACTTTTCTATCTCTCTTCTTTTATTTGTAGGCATCTCAGTAGCACAAGTCTTTGTCCCTATGTCTTCTCCAATGTCTGTCTCTGGGTCCCTCCCCCAAGTATCTCTGGGATTTTCTCTCTGTTATATCTGATCTCTCTTCCCCTCCCCACACTCATTTTTGTCTTTCTTAAAATCCCATAATCAATTTCATATCTTAACCATTCTCCTGATCCCCCCCATATTGCCTCCCCTCCCTCAGTCATCCTTCCCCCATTTCCCTCCCCCTGTCCTGAGGCATTAGAACCCCCCAGTTCAACTTACCTGGAAGTCAAAAGCCCTCATTCCCTTCCCCTGCCCCCTCCCTAAACCCATGTCCACTTCCTATTTTTATTTTCCTCCCCACTCCAGTCCCATCTCCAAGCTCATTTCCACCCTCCATCTTTATCCCACCCTCATTCCTGTTCCCACCCTCCATCTTTATCTCAATCATGGTGCAATGGGGAAAAGACTGAATACGATGACAAATGGACCAAGCTAGTCTTGTGACCTTGGGCCAGTCCCTTCACCTCTGTGGACCCAGTTTCCTCATCTGTAAACTGAAGAAGCTGGACTAAATGACCTCTAAGGTCCCTTCCTGTTCTAAATTCGTTATTCTCTCGTCTCCAGGCAAGCTGAGCTTTCTGGTGTCCTCTGCTTCTCTGTGCTTCTCAGTGTCATCCACTCCCTCCCTGCTTTCATCTTTATCCCCAACCGCATCCACCAAATTGGTCCGCATTCCCAATATTTACATAGCGCTTTCCACACAACAGCACGGTCAGCTAGATCATGCAGGTATTAAATATTACAGATGGGGAAACTGAGGCCCACAGAGGTGAAATGCCCAATCCAGGCACACACAGTGGCAGAGCCCAGATTCGACACCTGGCCTCTCCTGACTCCGAGACTAGACTCTTTTCCTTACATCATGCTGTCATCCTTGTCCCCAACCCATTCTCCCTCATCCTCCATTTGTAATTCCATCCCCAACCCCCATCTTTATCCTCATGCCCATACCAAAACCTATCCCCTGTTCCCATGCTCCAACCCTATCTCCACCCCCATCCTCCATCTTTGTCCCAGTCCCCATCCCCTTCCTCTTGAAGGCCATTTTCCCCAAAGCCCCCGGGCTGAGGATCAGACAGAATGGGATCCGGGTCTGCGAAGGGGGTTCAGGAAACCGAAGTGACAGCATCTGGTGGAGAGACCCATGGACAGAGGCAAGGACACACAGACAAGGGCACGGGGACACGCAGCTCAAGCGTTCTTGGGCACAGATGCTAATGTTGCCCCTCTCCCTCCCCTTCCCTCCCTCCCCCTCCAGGGGCCCAGAGCTCCCCCCTCCTGTCATGTCCCCCGATTCTGGGCAGCTCGGGCACGCACCGACACACACAGACGCGCACACACCTAACAGCAGCAGCGCACTGCGGAGCCCCCCACCCTGACAGGCCAGGCCGCAACGGAGAGAGCGAGGTCATTTCTGATCCCGCTTAACTCCCCGACTCTGCAGTTGGAAAGGGGGATTTCACACAGATGCACACAAGGTCACCCAGACATACACAGTCACGTCCGCAATCCCAGCCACAGATGTCAAAGGCACCCGCTCACACATACACAGTATCACTGAGACTCAGAAAGGCACCGAGACACCCCAAAGTCTCAATGACACCACCTCGCCGAAGCTCACAGTGCTGCACACAGATCCAAGCACCATCTCACAAGGCACACAGCTCCACAGTCCCGCAATGTCACACACAAACCGTCAATGACACACAGAGATACTCGACATCGCACAGCTTCCCAATGTCACTCAGACCCACATCTCATGCTCAGATACCCAGTGTCCCAGACAGGCGCACAATGTCACACGGACCTACATCTCAAACACAGGCACGCAACATCACACAGATCCGAACGTGTCACACAACATCAGACAGACAACGCCACACTGAGGCCCACGACATCGCACTCGATCCCAAATCCCAGCCCATGGACACACAACATTGGCACACAGCCCCACAATGACATACACACACACATACACACACACACACACCCAAACACACACACACACACCCTCTGCCCCCTCCCAGCCCGGGCACCTACCCCCATCCTGGCGGATTCGCTGGGCCGGGGGCCGGGGAACGGGGATGGGGATTGGGCTGGGGACTGGGGGCTCGGGACTCAGGGCTCCGGGCTCTGGGGTTGAGGTTCCGGGAGCGGGGCGCGGGACTGGGCTCGGGGCTGGGTCCGCGCGTCCGCTGCTCGGTCCGCAGAAGAGGCCGCCCGCCCCCCCGCCTCCGCCTCCTCATATGGCCGGGAGCGCGGGGGGGCGGGAGCCGGCCAATCGGAGGACGCGGCGGGATGAGTGGCATCCTGGTCTCCGCCCCTGGCACTGCAGCTGTCGTGGCGGCCTCCGCAGGGGGGGTGGGGCGGAGGGGGGGGCAGAGCTGCGGAGCCCCCGCCTCGGGCGCCCGGGATGCCAGGCTCCCCGGCCCCCGCCTCTTCTCTCTCTCTCCCAACCTCACCCCCCCCTCCCTGCCCAAGGGGCAGCCCCGGGAACCCTCTGCAGTGCGGGGAGACACTGCACACGGCCTGCTACCCATACGAGGCAGAGACAAGCAGAGACATAGATACCGCGGCAAGACATGCAGAGATAAAGAGACAACTAAAGATAGGGAGATGCCGGGTCAAAAAGATCAAAAGATTCACAGGGACAGTGTCAGAGATAACTAGAAAGAAGGGACTAGACAGAGGGAGACCAAGAGACAGTGACACAAAGGAAGACAGAGACAGAGTGAGAGAGACAGTCCGATGCAGAGACACAGAGACAAGAAAAAACAGTAACAAAGACCCAGACTAGACAGAGACAGAGAGAAACAAAGAGAATTACAGAGACTCAGAGAAACAAGAAAAGACAAGCAGAACTCAGGAGACAGAGACAGAGGGAGACAGAGAAAGATATAGAGATAAGAAAGGACAGAGAAAAGAAAGACAGACACTGAGGGAGACCAAAACAGTGAGAAAGAGACAGAGACAGAGACAGAGACAGAGAGAGACAGAAAGAGATGTAGAGACAGGTCAACAAGAAGAGACAGTCAGAGCTCAGGAGACAGGCATAGAGGGAGGCAGAACCAAGGAGGGGGACAGAGATAAAGAGGTTTGTAGGGTTAGGGTTAGAGGGATGCAGACACATCATACAAAAGACAAATCAGCACCTTGTATGATAATATCTAGCAAACTTTCTCTAAGGGCCCTTTACTGGCTGGGGCCTTGATTCAGCACCTGACAGAAAGACAAATGTGTGAGACTTTGTCCCTGGCCTCCTAAAGCTCTACAATTCTAGGACAAAGTATGTCATTGACACTTGGAGCTAAACTATTAAACAGGCTGTGTTGCCCTTTATTTGCCCACTGCCCCAGCAAGGAATGGACTTATCCCCACTCCACACCCCTCCCATGTCTGTTCCTCTCCCATGAAACTTGTTATTTAAGGGCAACTTGTTATTTAAGTCAGGTACTAGGTAAGTCATTGATTGAGAGAACATTAGATGGGAAAGGATCTCAGAATTTAGGGTATAACAGAGAATGTCAGAACTGAGAGGGTGCTTAGAACATGGACCTTAGAATATAAAACCAGAAAGTTGGAAGAGTCTTTAGCAAATACAATGTGAGAGTTGGAAGGGTCCTTAGAACAAAGAATCTAAGACTCTAACTTGGATCTCAAAGGCCATCTTAGGTCAACTCCTATCTGAACATTGAATCCTCTCTGTAACACTCCCACCAATGCTTAAAGACCTCCAATGAAGAGGGACCCAACTACCTCCTCAGGTAGTCCATTCCATTTTAGGAGAGGTTAGGAGATTCCTCACCCCATCTCCCACCCCCCACCCCCTTCGATATTAGGCCTAACGTTGCCTCCTTGCAACAACTATTGCCCATTACTCCTGGTTCTGCCCTTTGAAGACAAACAAAACAAGCCTAGTCCTTCTTCCATATGAAGAGAACTATGATGGCTTCTCTTCCACAGGCTAAACATGCTCAGTGCAAGATATCTGGGTTCTTGACCTTCTTGGCCACCTTCTGGACAATCCCTCTTCCTGAAGTGCAGTGCCCAGCATTGAGCCCAGTCTTCCCAATGTGGCCTGCCTAAAGCAAAGGTGATTTCACCTCCTGGTCCTGGTGACTCTGCCCCTCTCAATGTAGCCTGAGATCACCTAGGCTTTCTCGGCTGCCACAATATCATTCTATGGCAAAGACAAAACAAAACTAAACAAAACAAAAAGCAGCAGAAACTGGGATGAAAAGGTTCATTTTCCCATCTGAGAATCCAGTTATTCTCACTGTTATACCAGAGAGAAGACATAGTGGGGAAAGGAGTGTTTGCCTTACTGGACAGTGCATGGGGTGGGTAGTGGAATCAAGTCCAGAGACATAGACTGGGAGACAGAGAGAAGGAAATGGAGTCAGAGATAGAGACCCAGCCAGCAAAAGGCAGAAAAACATAGAGCACTCAGAAAGATGAAGACAGACAGGCAGAAGCAGAGGCAGAAGGAGACAGGCAGACACACAGACTGGATGGAGACATTCAGAGACACCCCCAGCCCCAGAAAAGGCTCAGGAGCTGCTGGTTGCCCAGGTAACAGTAGGCAGGTTACACTGAAGGGCTGGAAGGTTGTGGAGGGCTATTACTATGGAGACTGGGAGGCCCCTATGGTCCAGTTCCAGGAGGCCCTATCACTTAGTTGTCTTAGAAAGGTGGGAAAGAGAAACCAGAATCTCCAACATTTTCTCCCTGTACTCCTAGTGTTGGGTCTAACATAAACACACACAGAGGGTGTCAAATGAATGTACATTTGGAGTGAATTGGAAGTTTGACTCTGCTGCTTGCTACCAACAGCACTGTGGGCAAGTCACTTCCCTTCTCCAGGCTTCAGTTTCCCCATTTGTAAAATGAGAGAATTATACACAGGCTTTGGACTTATAGTGCCTAAAGGGAAGAGGGGACAAGTCCCTGAAAGAGTTGGGGTGGGAGGGACAATATCATCTGTGGCCTGAGGAGGCTGAGGGCTAGATTGTCTGCATTCCTGAAGGGAAGAACACTGAGACATTGCTTAGGGATATTAAAAGGCAAGAAATCTAGGTCCCTGGGCAAGGGAGGAGGGGGAGGAAGCATAGTGTAATGCAAGTTCTGATTTCAAGTCAGAAGGATCTGGTCATTACCTATTTGACTCCAGGCAAATCACTTCCCAAAGGGCCTCAGTTTCTTATCCGCCAAATGAGAGGGGTAGACCAAGTGATCTCTATAAATCCTATGCCCCTATAATAATCCTGAGTCCATATAAATCCTATGATTAAAATCACATGGCCCACACACTCACATGTTATTCACCTAAGATGGGATGTTCGTAAAGACACATACACATAGTCACAGGCATATGTTTAGATACACACAGTTTCACAATAAGGCACTCATTCACATTCTCACAGACATGCAGAAATGCATGGTGATAAATGCATAAAATGCAGTCCAATATATGCAGTTACACAATATATGCCAGCCACACACTCACTGACAACAGACCACAGAAGGACTGATGACTCTGCAGCCTCCCTCCTCCCTATGCAGGAGCTGTGGTGGCACAGAGAAAAGAGAAGGTCGCAGGGACAGAACTGGGGACTTCTCGGGATCTAGAGAACCTGGAGAAAGAAACAGAGGGGAGCTATTGACCCTGAAGCTGTGATAGGTACTCAAAGAGATAATAATTGAACAAAGGAGACACACAAGAGACATGAACAGAATCCCTATAGGATCAGAGACTGGGAGAAAGCAAGGGAGACCTTGAGGTTCAGAACATGAACCAGGGTAGTGGCTGCACGGAGGGGGAACTCAGTGTGTGTGCAGTGTCCCATCCAATCTGGCTGAGGATTCTAATGCATATAATGTTGAAGTGGAAGAGATTTATAGTGTGCAGGGGGAAGTAGTGTGAGGAATGTAGAGTGTGTGATTGTGGTGTGTGAGGTGTAAGGAATGGAGTATTCTTTTCAGATGGGTAAGGAAAAGAGTGTTAGAGAGAAAATGTGCTGTGGAAGGAAGTGGGGGTTTATAGGATGGTAAGTGGGGTGAATCGTATGCAGTATTCAAGAATGTACAGTTTGTTGGGGCAGACATGTCATGAGGAGTGTGTGTGTTGTGGAGTGTGTGGGTGATGTGACAGGTGTAGGTTGAAGGGTCCAGATGACTAGTGAATGTCTAGTGAATAAAGGTGTCTGTTGTGGGGTCGGAGGTGGGATGAAGGGTATTTATATTGTGTGTGGGTGATGGTTGTATAGTGGGAGGTACGGAAGATGTATAGTAGACCCACTCACTCCCAAAGCTTCCATTATCTGCAAATACTGGTCCCTAACCTGAAGCTATTTCCTGTCAGCTGTGGTGCTGAATGGACAGCGACCCAAGTTCAGAGCCTGCGCCAAGATGGTTAGTCTTTTTGTCCTTCACTCTCCACTGCTCGGTCACTGCGATTGTCCTTTTGGCCCCTCAGCTCATCGTCTCTCTGTCCTTCATCCTCTTCCTCCCTGTTCCTTAGTTTCTCCCTCCCTGGCCCTCCCTTGGTCTCTGCTCTTTCTGTTCATCGGTTTTCTTCCTTTCTCTATGATCCTTTGTGTCTC
Source organism: Vombatus ursinus (assembly GCF_900497805.2). Classification (NCBI taxonomy): domain Eukaryota; kingdom Metazoa; phylum Chordata; class Mammalia; order Diprotodontia; family Vombatidae; genus Vombatus; species Vombatus ursinus. The sequence continues at coordinate 1,106,870 of NW_020952536.1, forward strand.
TCTGTCACCCTATCTTTTTCTCCCAGTGTTTTGGACTCTGTCTACATCAGTTTCTGTCTTTTCACTTCTCCATGTCCCTGTCTCTCCAGCTTCTTTCTCCTTTCTCCTCGATATGACCTTCACTTGTCCTTTTTTTGCTGCAGTTAAGTTTTCACAGAAAAATACTAGACGGTTGTGGGGATGGAGGCGGGGACCATTAGAGAACTCCCTCCACCCACCCCATCTGGGGAAATTATGATCTCGCTCTTTTTCACCCCACCCCCTTTGCTATCTAGACACACAGAGACAGCCACACTCACATGGAATATTCACAATTACACAATCTCACAACTAGCCACGCGTGGAAACACACAACATCACCATGAAAGGAACACACATGATTCACACAGTCACAGCTATAATAAGTATTCATAGAGCATGGGCCAGCACATCCAGGCACATCTGGTTCACATTCTATAAATGCCTATGTTCAGAACACAAAGTCACACACACGCTAAATATCAAAAGAGCACACACAGACCCATAAAAGCCATGTCACACACAAATTACACACATCATAAAAACAACAATCATACATATCACATAATGTCACAAGTCACCCACACTCTGTAAACACAATCACACCCAATACCACAATTATGCCCAATAAATATTACACAACCACACTCAGTCACACAAAATATTGTGGTCCAGGTGGATTTGAATGGAGCACACATACTGCCTCTAATGATTACTCCCTTTGTGCCAAGATATTTCACCTCTCTGGGTCTCAGTTTCCTTCTCTGTAAAATGAGGATAGAGTCTGAGGTCCGTTCTAGGCCTAAATCTGTGTGATCTCCCTCACTCCTCCCCTTAACATAGTTCTGTTCCAGCAAAGACCCCAGAGAGCAGTCTATCTCTACCTTTCTGACCCTGTGTCTACTCCCTCTGGCATCAGCCATATCTCTGTGTGTGTGTCTCTCTCACTGTCTCTGGGCACTCAGCACCAGGGACAGAAAAGAAGGGAGGGGCGGAAGAGCCAGAATCTCGGTTGCCTTGGAGACGGGAGCCCCCCCCACCCGGGGGTGGAAGGAAAGGCAGGTCCCGCAACGCGACTGCGCAGAGAGAAGACTTCACCCGGCAACTCCGCCCCTCTTTGCCTGCTTTTCTGGAAACCTAGAATATGGGGCTGTGGGGGCAGCAGCGGGAGGAACTTGCATTTGATCGTCAGGAGACTCAGACTCTAGTTCTGGCCTTGCTTCTGACTTGGCCCTGACTTAGTTCCCTCTTTTGTCAAGTTACTGGAGAATGGGAGGTGGTGTGGTGTGAGGAGGACAAAGTAGGGAAAGGACTACGTGACTCTAGGGCCGAGGGAAAAGAAAGACAGAGACCGGAAGGGACCAGTTCTCATTGAGGAGCTAGGCTCCCGCTCCTCCCTCCGCTCCCCCCCCCCGCCCCCCCCCCCCCCGCCCCGCTCCTCCGAGAATCAGGTAGCCTCATCCCTTATCCTTCACACCCTCAGGAAATCAGGCCTCCTGATCTGACCCACAGATCCTCAGGGCCCCAGGTTCCGATCTCTCGTTCTCCATCCTCTAGCCTAGATATCCATCTACTCCACCTCTCCCGCTCCCCTCAGCAAAAGAGGCCCGGGCGTCCCCAGGGGTTGAGGTTTTCTTTGATTTTTTTTTTATTCCAACGGGGACAGGGGACTCGGGAGGGGGAGGGACAGGGGAACCACCGACCCCCTCCCTAGGGAGTGTCATAGAAATCCAGGGGTTTCTCCCCAAAAATAGAGAAAGAGACAGAGACAGAGACAGAAAGCTGGGCCGGAGGTCGCCTCCCCCTCCTGCCCCAGGTTGGGTGGGGCGCTCAGTCCAGAGGACATTTGGAAGCAGGGCCTCTGGGCGTCCCCCAGCCGTGAGGAGGGATTCAAGCATCCAGGCTCTGGGCCTTCGCCTCCGAAATCGGCTCCTGCTCTCCGCTACGCCTTGGCCAGTCCACCAGGGGGCTCCAGAGGGCAAGAGACCCCACCCCCACCCCGGTCCCGCCCGCCCTCGGGCGGGTTTGGCTGCCAAAAGGCCAAATCTTGGGAGTCCAGAGTCGGAAATTCTCTGTCCGTTATGCTCCCTCCAGTGGAGAGGGGCCAAGGGCTCGGCCACTTGGGTTCCCCTCCATCCAGGCCACCCGGTCGCCTGGGTCGCATTCGCGAGAGCCTCCGACAGGCTCCTTGTTCTCTCTCTAGTCCAGGTTGCACCTCGTGGGGTCAGGGGACCGGACGCCTAGGTCCTTCTCAGTCTCGGCTGCTCATAAGCCGGAGTTCTCCCCGAAGCCTGAGTTCTTGAGCTGGCTGCCAGCCCGCCCCATGGAATGGGGGCGGTCACTCTTGCTCGGACAGCTCCCGGGGCGCCGGGGGCCCGGGTCGGGGCCTCGGGGGGCTGGTGGTCTCGGTCGGGGGAACCAAGCCCCGAGGGGGCCCCCCACCTGCAGCCCGTAGGGCCTGGATGCGTCGGCACTCGTGGCAGACGCGGACGTGGGTGCAGCCGGCCGGGGCGGGAGCCGGAGGCCGACCAGGGGGTCCAGGGTCGTCCAGGAGGCGCTGGGGGCCCCCGTGACCCCCGCCCAACTCTCCGCCGCCCGCCCCCGCAGAGTACAGTTTCCCGTTGCTGAGGCGCATCTCCCGGACCGCCCGCAGGGACAGAGCAGCCCGGCCCGGGACCCCCGGGTAGCGGCGGCGGCGGCGGGAACGGGAGGTCTTGCGGCAAGACACGGCGTGACGGAGTTCCTGCAACATCTCCTGGCAAACGGACACCTGCGGGGAAGAGGGGGCGGGGGAGACCGGAGGAGAGGCCGGATCACGCCTGGATCTCCAGGCTGGCCCCACCCCTTTCCACCTTTCTCTGTTCCTCACCTTCTCTCCGCCTCTCCCTTTTGCCGCCTCTCCTCCTTCGTCCCCTTTCACCGCCTCTCTATTCTGCTTCCCCCCCATCTTTCTCTGACTTCTCTCATCTCCTCTCTCTACTTTCTGACCCTCTTGTTTTTCCCCAATGATCTCCCTCGACTTTTTTCTCTCCTCTCCGACCTCTCCTCTCCTGCCTCCATCCCATGATTCCCCTCATTTCTGCTTCTCTTGGATTCTCCTCATCTCCTCTCTAATCTGGCGGATCTTCACCTGCTGTCTCTTCTGTCTGACTCCCTCAGAGCTCTCTGAAGGGAGGGATTGTCCTCTTTACATCTTTGTACTCCCACTTTCCAGCACAGTGTCTGACACAAAGCTAGCATGGCTAGCATTTTTATATTACAAATATTATCTCATTTGATCTTCACAATGACCCTGGAAGGTTAGGTGCTATGATCATCTCCATTTTACAGTTGAGGAAACTGAGGCGAAAAGAAATTAAATGACTTGTCCGAGGTCATGAAGCTAGATGTATTTGAACTCAGGCCTTCCTGAGTATTCTACCCTCTGTGCCACCTAGCTGCCTTTTCTTTAACTGGGCACTGAAACTGTTGATTCTTTTGTCACCTTCTTGAGGATGTGGGCTATTTTTGGTCATAATTGTCTCTGTCACACACAGAGTGGGACGTGATCACACACTAATAGATTGGAGCTGGAAGGGACCTTACAGACAATCAGGTCCATCCTCATTTTACAGATGAGGAAACTGAGGCCCAGAGAATCTGAAGCGCCATTCCCAAAATCACAAAAGTAATAACTGTGACTTGGGAGGAGCTCAGGGGAACTGTGACTGAAGTAGCGCATGTTTCTGCACTTGAGGAGTTGGGGGGGGGAGTCTTTTTTGGAGATGGGATAAAACTTGAATCTTATGGGACAGTTCTTTCCATTCACTCCCATATCCTTTTGAGGATGAGGGAAGGAAAAGATCCCTTGAGATGGCAGGGACTTGTGGCATGAAGAGCAGCTGACTTCAGTGACTTGGGCTCAGGTTCCAGCTGGGTGGCCTGTTGGCCCATTCATTGAGCCTCAGTTTGCTCATCTGTGAAATGAACAGGCTAGACTTAATGGTCTAGAAAGTTCCTTCTGGCTCTGCTCTGCAAGGTGGGAAGGCACTAAGTCATCAGGCAGCTTTCTGATTGGAAGTGTGTGGGGAGTGGGGAGCAAAGCGTAAAACGGATCATTGAGCCTGATCCAGAATAGGCCTGGTGACTGAATCCCAAATCAGCTGGCGTTGGGAACTGGGAAGAAGTTGTGGGATGGCAAAATCAGTAAAGGGAAGGTGGAGGGGAGGTGGGGAGTGGGACTTCTGGTTCAGAAAGAGTGAGCTGCCTAAGCTGGAGGGAACAGTGGACAAAGAGTTGAGCTTGCAGACAGAAAAACTTGAATTCAAATCCTGCCTCAGACCCTAGCCAGTTGTACCATCCTGAGCAAATCACTTTAGCTCTCTCAGCCTCAGTTTCCTATAGAATTGGGATAATAATAGCACCTATTTCACAAGGTTTTTCTGAAAATCATATGAGACCAGGCTTGTCAAACCTGTAAAATATGAGTTGTTGCTATTATTTATTCATTATTAGCTAGACCTGGATAGAAGGACTTACGAAGTTTAGCGGCCACCCAAACTGTGATAGGGAGGCTTTCTTCTAATTCTACTGTGTGACTTTGGACAAGTCAGTTAACTTCCCTGGGCCTCAGTCTTCCCATCTGTTAAATGAAGAGATGGCACCAGATAATCTCTAAGGCCTCTTCCAGCCCTCAATGCTATCATCAGTCATTGACTCCACTTTCTGGGCCTCAGTTCCCTCATTTGTAAAATGAAAGGACTAGTCCAGAAGAGAGGCAGTGAAGTATAGTAGTAAGAACATTGGACTTACAATCAAAGAGACCTGGGTTCAGATATGACCTCTGACACATACTGGTTGGGTGACCCTAGGTAAGTCACTTAACCTCTGGGTACCCCCAGCAACTCCAAGACTATAGGCTGCAAAGCAGGGCAAATCTTGATAGGAGGAATATTCTCACTGCTATTTCATTTTGTTCAGCCCTTTTTCAATCCTTTCTGACTCTTCATGACCCCTATTAGGCTTTTCTTGGCAAAGGAAGCGGTTTGCCATTTCCTTCTCCAGTTCATTTTCTAGATGAGGAAACTGAGGCAAACAGGGTGAAGTGACTTGCCCGGGGACACACAGCTAGGAAGCGTCCGAGGTCGGATTTGAACTCAGGAAGATGAGGCTTCCTGATTCCAAGTCCAGGGTTCTATCCACTACACCACCTCATGGCCATTAATTAATTCCCTACAGAAATGAACAGCCCCCACAAATACCGAGTGTCCTAAAAGTCTTAGTGCAGTTGTAAGCTATGAAAGTTTAAAACTGTATATACGTACATATCCATATATGACACAGCTATTTCTACATATATCTACATATATGACACAGCTATTTCTAGCCTCTCCAAGGCTTTGGGGAGGAAAGCGTGTGTGTGTGTGTGTGTGTGTGTTAATGTGTGTGTGCACGTGTGTGCGCACACGAGAGAGAGAGAGAGAGAGAGAGAGAGAGAGAGAGAGAGAGAGAGAG
>NW_020952536.1:1112390-1116576 GCF_900497805.2 Vombatus ursinus
GAGAGAGAGAGAGAGAGAGAGAGAGAGAGAGAGAGAGAGAGAGAGAGAGAGTGCCAAGACTCCTAAACTTGACGGCACAGGACCTGAGCTCAGATCCTGACTTCTCCCTGTGTGGACTTGAGCAAGTCCCTTAAACTCCCCAGGACCCAGTTTCCTCACATGTACAATCAGGCGATGGTACTCGGTGATTTCTAAGGTCCCTTCCAGCTTTCCATCTATGATCAGAGGAGTTAGTATTCCCTCTCTTTTTTCCCTTATTGAAGAGGGAGCTGGCCTTGAAGCTAGGAAGATGTGGGTTCAAGTCCTGCCCCGAGACATCCTGACTGTGTGACCCTAGGCAAGACCCATAACCTCTCAGTGCTCTAGGCAACTTGCTAAGACTAATCTTCAGGGAAGGTTTGGACTTGCATTGGTACGGGGGTTTCCTCACCTGAAAGTTCCTTACACCAATGGAATCATAAGGACACTTCTTATCCATATTCCTGTAAAGTATGAATCAAATGCCACCTCCTCCAGGAAGCCTTCCCTGAACCATCTCTCCCTACGGCAATGTCCTTCCCCTTGGGGCCTCTTACAACACTTTGTCTTTTCCGCCTCCATCTGCAGTTCACACCTACGATTTCATCAGCGAAGGAAGTTCTTAAGGAAACTCCCTTTTCCAAGTGGGCCATCTCCAGTTGTCTTGATCTGTATCTGGCCACTGGACTGAGATGGCTCCAGCGGAGAAAGTGAGGCTGGTGACCTTGCACAGCCCTGCCTCACTTAAATCCAATTCACTTGCAAGTCGTGGCATCACCTCCCTGATGTCATGGTCCTCTTCGAGAACAAAGGACAAACCACAGCATATCCCTCTTTCGGTACAGGTGGGCACCTAGGCTGCAGCTCAGAGCCTTAGAGAACCGTCTAGGTTAACTGACTTGCCCAGGGTCACAAAGTCAGTCTGTGTCAGAAGCAAGATTTGAACGCAGCTCCTCCTGACTCTGAGGCAAAGATCTCTAGTGGACACACTGGGCTGTGACTCTTGGCCAGTGAGCTAACCGGGGCAGTGGATAAAATATGGGGCTTTGGCATCAGAAAAGTCTGAGTTCAAATCCAGCCTCAGATACTTAGTAGCTGTGTGACCCTGGGCATGTCTTTTAACCTCTGTTTGCCTCAATTTCCTCAATTGTGAAATGAGGATAATAATAGCACCTCCTCCCAGAGTCACTATGAGGATCAAATGAGATAATATTTGCAAATCATTTAGCCCAGGGTTTGGTGCATAGTAGGTGTTACATAAATGATAATAAGCATTTATACCCTTCCTTTCTGCCTCTTGGACTTGTCATGTGACAGTGTATGCTATGGGTATCTGTGCTTCTGCACACTGAGCTCTCCGAGAACAGGTATTGGGTCTTGCCTAAACTCTATAACTCCCTCTAGCAACTCATGGCTCTGCACACAGCAGGTGCTTCATAAATGGATAGCAAATGAATGATTTCCAAGGTCCAGTAACTTCCAAAAGCCCACGATCCCAAGACTCAATAAGCACAGTTCTTTTACTGACTGGCTCAGCTCACAGCACTCACCCCTGCCACAGTTTATGGCTTCAAAAATTCCTCGACCAAAAAACTTCTCCCCAGGAGACTGGTGCTCTGGTGCTGAGCCCTTCTGCCTGTAGCCAGCTTGGTCCACAGACGCCAGACGCACCATCTGTCTCTAGGCCAGGCCTTGAAGCGTATCTAGCTTGGCAGGACCTGCTAGAGTTTCTGCTCCATGAACGTAGCCCTCAAAAACTCAAGGTCACTTCCACATCCCGAGGATCCTCTGGCCGCCTCATTCTGATGAATTATTTCTGACTTTGGCTCAGCAATAGAGTGGGAAGAATCACTGCATTTGAGTAATTGCTCACCGCCTTTCTCTACGACCTTGGGAAAACCCCATCCCCTTCTCTGAGCCTCACTTTCTCACCTGCAAAATGAAGATGAGTAAGGCACAACTTACCTCCCAAGGGGGATAAGAGCTGTGCCGAGGGCAACATTAATGCAAAATTAATTTATAATTAATGTAATTGATTTGTGATTAGTGTAGTGCCCCACTTAAAAGTCAGCTATGATTGTCACTCTCTCTTTTCCCTGGTAAATATTTCAACCTCTTTAGGGATCTGGGATTTTATTAGTGTGAGTATTCCTCCCCTGATTCAGGTGTGAGCCCCTCCAAGCTTTACTAAATCCCTCTTTATACTTTAGTAAATCCCTTTCAACTGTAAAATGGGGATAATAATAGTACCTACCTCTCAGGGCCTGGGTTGTTGTGAGGATCAAGTAAGATAATATTTGTAAAGCGCTTAGCACAGTGCCTTCTTAGTAGGTGTTTAATAAATGCTTCCTTTCTTCCTTCTTCCTTCCTTCCTTCTTCCCTTCTTCCCTTTCTCCCTTCCTTCTTTCCTTCTTCCCTACCTCCCTTCTTTCTTTCCTTCCTTACCAAGTCAGGGGGTCAGTTACAGTAGCATGAGTAGAAGTGGAGAGGTAATCAGAGGTGGAAGAAGCTGATTTCTGAATCTTGAGATCCAAGCTGACTCAAGAAACAGACAGACCAGGGGATTTGACCTTGAGATTATGAGGGCATGACAAAGGTGTCATGGCTCAAAGAAATATAAAGAAATTTGTGAAAGGGGGCCTCAAGGCTAAGGTTCCCTAACAGGAGGATCAGGATAGCTGATGAGATTCAGGGGAGCCTAAGGAGAGACAGATTGCATCCTTGATGGAATATGAGCCAGGACTCATCAAAATGAATGGGACTTTGGGTATAGGGGCCTGAGAGCCTGGAGCCTGATGGAAGGAGCTGACTCCCAAGGGGAGCAGAAACCAAGAGACAGATTTAGGAGGAACCTCAAAGATGAGAAGAGAAAGTCGGGTAAGAAGCAGAGAATTTAGAGACGGTCGGCACCTTAGATCTTTTTCCAGGTGAGACGCCGAAGCCCCAAGGTCAAGTGACACGTCTGAGATCACACAGAGACTAGACGTGAGCCCAGGCCCCCTGCCTCCAGAGGCAGCGCTCCTTCCACCAGCCCATTCTGCCTTCCAGATCACTTGATGCCATCCCCTCACATTAAGGGTGTGGAAACTCAGGCCTAGGAGAGTAAGAGGTTTCCACAGCACATCGTAGAAGCAGAAGTCAGATCCACGGGAGAGCCGAGAGACCACTTAGCCCAGACCCCTCACTTTACAGAAGGTTCAGAGAAGCGAGAACAGAAGGTAAGCACTCGGAGAGCATGGACTATTTCATTTTCTCCTTGTATCTCCGTTGCCTAGCACCGTGCCTGGTCCAGAGTAAATGCTTCTTGAATGGTTACTATTCTTACAAAGAAAATAGAAAGATGAGGATTTTACATTGGATGGCAGGACTCCAAGGACTCCTTCATAGGTCAATGGAAATGTCATGGGGGGGGGTCCTCTAGGAGAGGATCCCAGGGATCTGTGTTTCAACCTGCTCCACATTCTTTTTAATCAATGACTTGGATCATGGCGCTGATGACATGTTAATCAAATCTGTAGATGACACCAAGTTGGGAAGGAGAACTGACCCCTAGAAGACACCACTGGATTCCAAAAAGGTCTCGACAAGCTAGTGCAGAGGGCTGAAGCTAAGAAGAAAAATTTCAATAAACTACAGTCTTCAATTTGTGCACAAAATAATCAAATCCACAAGCACAAAGCAAGAGAGGCTTACGCAACAATTCATCTGAAAAAGATCTGGGGAAGTTAGTGGACCGGAAGCTCAATGTGAGTCAGCAATGGGATGAGGTCCTCCAAAATTCCCAATGTGACTTTGGGCTGAATTAAAAGCATAGCTTCCAGGAATAAAGAAGTGACCTCTCTGTGTACTCTACTCGAGTCAGACCACACCTGCAGTATTGGGTTCAGTTTTGGGCACCTGAATTCAAAAAAAGGACATTGACAACCAGGGTGATGAAAGCCCTTGAGATCTTGTCATATGAAGATCGGTTTAAGAAATTGGAAATGCTTATCCTGGAGAAAAGGGTCAGGGCATGAGAACTATATTCAAGCGTATGAAGGACTGTCATGTGGTGGATTTGTTCTATCTGACCTCAAAGGGCAGAACTAGGAAGTGGAATAAGAATAGAAATTGCCTCTCTCTCTCTCTCTCTCTCTCTCTCTCTCTCTCTCTCTCTCTCTCTCTCTCT
>NW_020952536.1:1116586-1131533 GCF_900497805.2 Vombatus ursinus
TCTCTCTCTCTCTCTCTCTCTCTCTCTCTCTCTCTCTCTCTCTCTCTGTGTGTGTGTGTGTTTGTTTCTTCTTTCTCGTGGTTTCACCCATTGGTTCTAATTCTTTTTTTTTATGCTTCTAATTTTTCTTTACAACATGACTAATGTGAATATAGGTTCAATATGAATGTATATGTAGAGCCTGTATCAAACTGCATGCCCTCTTGCGGTGGGGGGGAGGAAAGAAATGGGGAGAAAATTTGGAACTCAAAATCTTATGGAAGAGAATGTTGAAAACTAAAACTAAATAAATAAAAATCAAAACAAAAAAATGGAAATTGCAAAGAGGAAAATGTAACCTTGATGTAACACACACACACACACACACACACACACACACACTAATAACTATAGATATTCACAAATAGAATAGGCTTCCTCAAGATATGCTGAGTTCTTCTTCCATGGAGCTCTTCAGTCAGAGAATGGACGACCACTTGCCAGGGATATTAAAATGGAAATTCTGGGGCAGCTAAGTGGTACAGTGGATAGAGCAACGGCCCTGGAGTCAGGAGGAACTGAGTTCAAATCTTGCCTCAGACACATGAGACTCACTAGCTGTGTGACCCTGGGCGAGTCACTTAACCCCACTGCCTCGCCAACAAAAAAAAATGGAAATTCCTCTCTGGTAGAGTTTGGGCTAGTCAGCCAATAAGGGCACTTCTAACTCTCAAATTCCATGACTGTATGAATGAGGTGACTTTCCCAACCTTTCAAAGGTACTGAATGCCAGAGCTGGAATTTGAACTCAGATTCTCTGAAAGGATGATGTTCCCCACTACGTCACAGGTGGGCTGTGATGGGCTTTGTCATCACATCTGAGTTGCTGTAGGGGAAGGTTCCTGGTCTCTATGACTCAACAATTCTGTGCCTCATAAGCTTGGCTTTTTTCAGCTCCTTTCTCTTAATCATTAGTAAAGGCCTCCTGAAAATCTCAGCCTGTGTCTTGAGGGAGTCCTCATCTCTGAAGATCAGGGAATATCTAGTATGAGAGTTTAGAGAAGATAGAAGCCCAAGTGACTCCAGACCCGTCTGGTCTACTTCGTACATGGGGATCAGATTCCTTCCATTCTCTTTGTCTCCTCACTTTAACTCTGCCTCTTCTCTTTCTCTTTCACCCTCTCCTTTTCATGTTTTAAGATTCTCTTTACTCCTTTCCTCTCTGCTCCACTCACCACCTTGGTCTTTCCTCTTTGCTCACTCACCTCTTCTCACTACCCCACCTGCAGCCTCCTCACTCCCCCTCAGTCTCTCTTCTCTGCTGATCCCCATTCTCTTTCTTCTTTCCCCGCCTTTCTACTCTCACTTCTCCATTTCTTCTTTCTTTCCTGTCCTCTGCTAGATCTCTTCTCTCTCTCCCTTTTCATTTTATTCATTCTCTCTCCACTCCCATGTCTTATTTCTCTGCTGTTGCCCTCCTTGTCTCCCCACATACCCTGCCCCCCCATCCTCTTGGCGACTTGCGCTCTCACCTCCTCGGACTCTGCTGACCTCCTCGTGGACCACACAAACTCCATGACAGCGACAAAGACAGCGATGATGAGGCCACAGATGAGCACCACAAATATTCCACCAATGTTCTCCATTCCCAGCCCTGGAAGGAAATAGAGAAGGGGCCAGGGAGACATCGAGAGTTCAAGAGAAGGGCAGGGCATAGGGTGGGGTGCACTTATTTCAGGGGGCTGGGGAGGGTCACTGACCTTTGGCCCGATGGTCCTCTTCCTTGGGACACCGGCCCCCCTCCCACCACTTTCGCTTTAGGATCTCCAACCGGTTGTTCTCTTGCAGCTGCAAGATAGCCAATGTGATCTCGTCCCGGAATGGGGAGCCTTGAAAGGGAAAGAGAAGGTGTTTAGGGCCCTTCAGTCTTCACAAATCTCCGGGGGCGCTTTCCTCTGATCCCTAATCTTCCCACTTTCAATTTCCTCTCCAGCTCCTTCCGTCTCTTAACCCCCATCTCTCTAGATTCTTCTGATGCCTAGTATATCCGTTCCTCTCTTGACTTGTATTTCTTACTCTTTCCATTCTGTCCCTTTCCTTTTCTTTCCCCCTATGTCTGTAACTCTCCCATCTTCCATAGTCCCAATCCTCTAATCTTCCATAGCTCCCTCCCATTCTATCTTCCTCTATTCCCCATTCCTTCAGTTTCTTCTCTTACCCCATCTCTCCAACCCCAATCCTCCCTGTATCCTTCATCCTTCTATTTCTCATGCCCATTCAAACTGTGTATCTACATCTCCAGTCTAGTTGCTATAATCTCCACCTCCATATCCTCTATACCTCCATCTTCCATCTCCACATTCCCTAACTTCCCATCTCCATCTAGATTCTTCCACTTTTCAATTCAACAAACATTTATTAATTACCTACAACATGCAAGGTTCTGTATTAGGCTGCCTTATCCATGGACATCACACTAGCTACACTGCATAGAGACACCGGCTTTACGTGTACATCTGGCACAACCCCTTGAGAAGCAGCATGTATACCTCTCCACTTATGAATTCTATGTGTGTCTACTCTTCCTACTGGTGTTGCATTTATTTGTGGTACCCAAGGTTTATGGGGCAGTTATTTTGTGCTACTGCTTTTGCTACATCAAATTAATAAATGTCTGTGCTTTGAGCTGATTGTGTCCCAGATGAATAAAGTAAAGGTAAACATAGTGGTGGAGACTTGTGGACTGTACGTTCAGATACATGGAACCACAGAGTACCTGCACTAACCTGGACTAGTCAACCCTCCCCACCCAGGAGCCAACGGAAGAGGGTGAGTCAGAAACTGAGGCAGACTAGAATGGGACTGCAGTGTTTCACAGGAAGTTACACGAGCTACAAAAGGGAGAGTTCATACTGTCCTCAAACATTATCACGCTATCACGTGGTCCTTGAATGGGTCACATGTGATGAATATTCCAGTACTCGTTTGGCTCCCTTGACACAGAATTTCAAATTTGGAGGAAACCATACTCTCCTCCCCCAAACCTGCTAGGACCACTGAGAAAGGCCCCACCCCCTCTTGCAGTAGCCCATTCCACTTCTAGATGCCTCTAATTGGTAGGAAGCTCTCTCCTGAATCAAGACTACATTTTCCTCTCTGCAACATCCATTCACTGCTACTGGCTCTCCCCTCTGGAACCGAAGAGAACAGGATCATAGATTTAGAATCAGAAGGGACCTTAGAGGTCATCTAGGCCAACACCCTCACTTTACAAATGAGGAGACTGAGGTCCCCAAAAGATAAATTACTTGCTCAATGTATCTCATATGGCAGAGTGAGGATTTGAGCCCAGGTACCCCAACCCCAAACACAGTTCTCATTCCATTATACCCCACTGTCCTTCTCCTTAAGAGTTTCTGCAATGCTTAAAGATCGCTCTCCTTCTCTGCGCCACCTCTCAATCCTATTGTTACTTCTGTCAGCCCTACGCCTCCATTCCTCATGCTCCCTCCATCCACATACATCCAGCTCCCATGTCTGTCTTGTAATCTCTATCCACAACCTTCATTCATCCTCCATCACCCTTTCCCACCCTCCCTCATCTCCCCATATTCATATCTGCCCTGTCAATTTAATTCAGTTCAACATTTTAAATCACCGACTATGAATAAGACACTGTGTTAGGAGCTGAGAATAGAAAGATAAAATGAAAGTCAGTTCCTTTTCCCAAAGACTTTATATTGCATTTACTTCCTCTCAATCTCCACGTTCCCATTCCTTAATCCCCCAGCTCCCAATCCTATATCTCTCTATTCCATGCTCTCCCATCTTCATATCACCCTGTATCTCCTATCACCACATTACCCATCTTCTCTCAGTAACTAATGGCTCTGGACCTGTGTTCAAATTCACCTTGGATGATTACCAACTGTGTTACCTTAGGCAAGTCACTTGACCTCCCTGGACTCAGTTTCCTCATATGTAAAATGAAGGGGCTGGATTAAATAGCCTTTAAATCCTAAACCTATGATCCATTCCCCCGTCTCCTCCTCATCTCCATATCCTCCTGTAACTTCTATAATCTAACTTCTCCACCTCTATAACCCCCATGGTTGCCATCCTCCTATTCCCTTTCTCAAAATCTCCATGTATCCCCCATTTTTCCATCTTCTATCTCCATTCCCAATATTCCTCTTCAACCTACCTGCCATCTGCCAGTGCCCAATCTCCACATTTTCCTGTTTCTCCCACCTCTTCATCTCCCACCTCATCATCCCCTTATGTTCCTTCTCCCCCACCCCGTACCCCTACTTAATGCCCACATTCCTGGGTGGGTCTCCATGCTAAGGCCCATCGGGCCATGGCGCACCCAGTGGCATGCCGATGCCATAGCCCTTGGTATCGAGGAGGCCCCCAATCTGGGTGAGGTTGCAATTGAGGCGCCTGTGATACTCATTCATGGTAGACTCCAACAAGAAGGCATAGCGGGAGTTGAGGACTCGGGCGATGCCTTCCTCTGTGCTCTTCACAAACACACTGGGCTGCTTGGACTGCATGTAGTTCCACATCCGCTGGTAAGTCTGGTACCGAGAGTTCTGGTGGACGTGGGAAGATAGGGGGAAGGAACAGCACGTTCATGCCATGGTCCTCCGTCATCTCTGTACCCATGACCCTCCTCTGCTTCCCCAAGTCCTGCTTAATCTCCACCCCACCCCTTCTCAACCAGGAACCTTCTTGATTAAACCATTCTCCTACATCACCTTTAATGTCCGTGCACTTGTTTATATGTTGATAACTTTATTTCAATACAATCGGTTTCTTTTTAATCCTAATGTATTTTATTTTATATGTTAAAAAACACAAGTTGGAGGAGCCACACTACCCAATCCTACCCCTAGAGTTCCAGTGTTGCTGATTCCAGCCCAACACCTGGTAAGCTGCCAGAACCCTACAGCCTCCAACTGCCGGCACTGGAAGCCCCAGCACACAAAGCCTAGGCTCCCAACAAAAGAAGCTTGGGTCAGTGCCCTCTGCTCCCCAGCAGGAGAGCTCAATCTCTTTAAAGGTCAGGAAAGAAGCAAACACCATGAGCGAAAAGAAACATACTATAGATTCTTATTATGGGAAGAGTGAAGATCAAGGCAGATATTCTGAAGGGGACAACATTGTCAACAAACCCACATCTGGAACCTCAAAAAGGAATATGAACTGGTCTCACGTCCAAAAAGCCTTCTTAGAAGAGTTCAAGAAGGATTTTAAAAATCAAATGAGAGAGGTAGAAGAAAAAATGGGAAAAGAAATGAGAGGTATGCAAGAGAGAGTCAATAGCTTGGAAAAGGAAGGACAAAAATTAACTGTAGAAAACAAGTCCTTAAAAAATACAATTGGCCAACTGGACAAAAGTACACTGAGGAAAACAAGTCCCTAAAAAATACAATTGGCCAGATGGGGAAGGAGGTACAAAATCTAACAGAAGAAAACAATTTGTTAAAAACTAAAACTGGGCAAATGGAAGCTAATGAGAGAGCAAGAATCAGTCAAACAGAAACAAAAGAATGAAAAAAAAATAGACGAAAACATAAAATATCTCATTGGTAAAACAACTGACCTGGAAAATCGATCCAGGAGAGACAATTTTAAAATTATTGGTCTACCTGAAAATCACAATGAAAAAAAGAGCCTGGACAGTATCTTTCAGGAAATTATACAGGAAAACTGCCCTGAGGTCCTAGAACCAGAGGGTAAAATAGACATAGAAAGAATGCACCGATCACCTCCTGAAAGAGATCCCAAATTGAAAATGCCAAGGAATATAGTAGCCAAATTCCAAAATTACCAGGCCAAAGAGAAAATACTGCAAGCAGCCAGAAAGAAACAACTTAAATATCTTGGAACCACAGTCAGGATTACACAGGACCTTGCAGCTTCTACATTAAAAGACTGTGGGGTGTGGAATATGATAATCCGTAAGGCAAAAGAGCTTGGATTATAACCAAGGATCAATTACCCACAGAAAATGAGTATGATCTTTCAGGGGAGGAGATGGATATTCAACGAAATAGGGGACTTCCAAACCTTCCTGATAAAAAGACCAGAGCTCAACAGAAAATTTGATTTTCAAATACAAGACTCAAGAGAGACATAAAAAGGTAAATGGGACAGAAAGAAACAACAGGTTATTAATAAGGGCAAACTGTTTACATCCCTACAAGAGAAGATGACACTTGTAACTCTTGAGAACCGTATTTAACATGGTATTACACCATGTTAAAGGGGTATACATAAAGGGGGTGGGTATAAACTGACTTTGATGTAATGACAAAAAAAAACTAATCAAGTGGGTTAAACAGATCCAAGTAAGTGGGTTAATCTGATCTAACTAAGAAACTGTACTGAGAGAAAAGGAAAGGAGGAGACAGGCAAGGGTAAATTACATTTTAGGAAAAAGCTCAAAAACCTATTACAGCAGAGGGAAAGAAGGGAGGGAGACGAGCATTGTTTGAACCTTACTCTCATCAGATTTGGCTCAAGAAGAGAATAACATAATCAGTTAGATATAGATATCCAACTTGCCCTATAGGCAGCAGAAGGGAAAAGGGGAAGAAAAGGGAGGGGGCTAATAGAAGGGAGGGGGGACTAAGGGAGGTGGTGGTCAAAAGCAAAACACTAGTGAGGAGGAGAAAGGAGACAAGAGAAAGAAAAGCATAAACAGGGGTGGGGGAAGGATGGAGAGAAAGACAGAGATAGTAATCATAACTGTGAATGTGATATATGAATGTAATGGAATACTATTGTGCTATAAGAAATGATGAACAGGCAGACTTCAGAAAAACCTGGAAAGACTTGTATGGTCTGATGCTGAGTGAAGTGAGCAGAACCAAGAGAACATTGTACACAGTAACAGCCATGTTGTACAATGACTAATATTGATAAACTTAACCTTTCCCAGCAATACAAGGATCTAAGACATCTCCAAAGGCCTCATGATGGAAAATGCTATCTACATCCAAAGAAAGAACTCTGGAGTTTGAATGCAGATTGAAGCACACTATTTGCTACTTTTTTTTCTTCTGTTGTGTTTTGTTTTCTCTTTCTGGTGGTTGCTCCTATTGGTTCTAATTCTTACTTACATCACAAATGTGAAAATATGTTTAATAGGAATGTATACATAGAGCCTGTATCAGATTGTGTGCTGTCTTGGGGAGGGAGGTGGAGAAAATTTAAAACTCAAAAGCTTATGGAAGTGATTGTTGATAAATCAAAATCAATTAATTAAAAAAGAAAAAAACACAAGTTGGGGAGAAAAAAAAAAAGGTCTGTAGGCTTCATCAAACTGACTGCCAAAAGGGCCCGGACTCACAAAAAAAGTAAGAACCTCTGCCTTACTTAGTAGCCCTTTGGCAATTTGGGGCTCCATTCTTTCTCATAATAACATACTCCTCCCAAGGACAAGGTCATGTATCCCCCTTACAAGGGCTGTGCTACCTTTCCCTACTTAGACTGAGGGATTTTTGAGAGCTATGATTTCCCTCTCATCCTTGGGGTTTCTGGAGGGCAAGACCCCATTCCCCACCTAAGACACCTGAAGCCTGAGCTATGCTCGCCTTCCTCAGATCATGGCCGCCTTGAGAGGGGCCTTCTTTCTCAGGATGGGGGTGGCTCTCCCTGACAGTAGGGCCATGGTTCATTTCTTTGGCCCCCCGATGGCCCACTGGAGGTTTTCAATACCTGAGTCCCACTCCCTGCCCCATTTTGTCTCCCATCCTTGACTTGCACTAGGTCAATCGTTGGCCAGGTGGAGAGGAGCTAACCTTGCCCCAGACTCTCCAGCCATCCTCTAAGAGCTGTTCTTGGTGCTGAACCTGATCATCCCACCCAGCAGGATGGATCCAGTTCCTCTGCTCAGCCTAACGATGTTCCTTTCCGGGAGGGACAGGGACTGAAGGAAACACTGAGGAAGGGGACTGGGAAAAATGAGAGACGGGAACAAGAGGGACATTTCTGGAGGTAAACCTCTGAGGAAGGAAGACTAGGAAATACCGAGAGAACCAAGGAAGACATTGAGGGAGGCCACTGGTGGATTGCCAAGGGAAAGGACTAGGAGGCCCTGAAGGAGGGATTTGATAGATCGCTAGATGGGGCGTGGGCCTAGAAACAACAAGGGAGAGGACTGAGGAGACATGGAGAGAAGGGAGTGTGAGACGTTGAGGAAAGAGACTGGGGGGAGTGGAAAATGAAGGAGGACCGAGGAGAGACAGGCGAGAGAGTGATGGGGACACATGGAGGGGCTGCTAAATCGTAAAAGTACCTGGAAAAACGTCATGGTGGAGCCCGCGTGGATGGTCCCGTACTCAATATTGGTCTGGTCGGCCAAGTCGTCAGCCGACTCCACGGGCACCTCCATTCGCTGTACGGTGAGAAAGGCCGCCAGGTTGGCCGTGTAGGAGGAGATGATGATGAGGGTGAAGGCCCACCTGGTGGGAGGGGGCAGTGACTCGCCCAAGTCCCCCTGTCCTGGAAGCATCAAAGCCCAGGCTCCTGGACTCTTCAGTCCCCTATTTGCTCCCCAATCCCCTGCACCCTGAAGCTTCAGGACTCATCCGTAACTCATCCCAGGGACATCTTCACCCCAACAGGGGTTTTCTAGAGATGTTCCTAATGTGGAAAGAGCCATGGGTTCTGATCCATCTGACTTCCAGCTGGTTACATCTTCTGTGCATTTCAGTTCCTTCAACAGCTGATTGGATTAGATAAACTCTAAGGTCCCATCCAGCTCGGAAATCCTGTATTCTGTGTTCTAAGGTCCCTCAAAGTTCTGACATTCCCCATTCTAAGTACCCTATTCTAAGGTCCCTTCCAACTCTAACATTCTATGTTCAGAGGTCCTTCTTATCTCTGACACTCTCTATTCTATGTTCTAAGGTCCTTCTCTGATCGGACATTATCTGTTCTGAGGTCCCTCCCAGTCCTAACATTTTGTTTTTTCTAGATCCCTCTACAATATACAGGAACAGGCTATCAAGAAAGTTGCATTCTGACCCCAGAGCTGTCCCTAATATGCTGTGGGTGACTGGGTAATTTATTCCCCCTCTTTGAGGTGAATAAATAGATTTTCCCAAATCTACAAAATGAAGATGCAGTCAATGGTCATCTCTAAGTGCCTTTTAAACTGCCCAGATACCCCAGGATCCTTCCACCCCCCCAGCTCACCCCACTCCCCTGGCCCACTCCATCACCCATTGTGATTAGTGCCCTCACCAGACCCCGCTGACACATCGTGTAGAAAGTGCCCGGGGCATGATCTCGGAGCCCTGCTGCATGAAGCCCCCGACGGGGAACCACAAGCTGTTGCCCAGGGTATACTGATTCTCCACCACATGGGGACGTGCTCGGAGGCATGGGTGAGGGTTATACCACTCATAAGGGCTCAGCCTGCAGGAACATGGAGAGATGGGCCATGGCAGAGACAAGGACTGGCAGGCAGACATACAGGCAGAATAACAGATGGAAAGATAAGCAGGCAGGGGAGGAGGCGGAGCCCTGGAGGTGGCAGAGAGGGTGATGGTGCTTCATGACCCAAGAAGAGGAAAGAAACAAGGAGGGTGAGAGACAGGAGAAGAATGACATGGATCAATAAAAAAGAGATGAGAACAGGGACAGACAAGAGAAGGGCAGTGACAAAAACAGCAAAAGACTGAAAAGGAAGGAGATAGGAGGAGAGAGGGGCAGGGCAGGCTTAGGAAGAAGGGCAGAGACTTGGGGTATGTAGATGGGGAAGAGGGAGGCACTGATCAGGGTAGGAACAGAGAAGAGGAAAATAAAAAGAAAGATGACAGAGATAGATTGACAAGAGAAATATAGGAAAAGAACAGGAAGGAACAAAGAGGTGGGGAGCAGGAACTGACAGAAAGAGACAAGGAAAAATCAGATCAAGGAAGAAACAGGGGGAAAGAGAAGAAGAGACAGACAAAGAGAAAAGACAGAGTCAGAGGCAGAAGAAACCAGGTCAGGGCAGAGGTAGAGAGGGAGGGACTGGGAGGCACTGAGAGAGACCAGGGTGCAGGTAGAGGAATTGTATGGGGGGGTAGAGGGGGGGAAAGAGGTAGGTAGTGCTTGCTGAGATGAGAAGGGACCAGGGCAGGGACAGAGATGGAGAGAGCCTGTGGCCAGGACAAGAGACAGAAAGGGAGGCCCAGGCAGACAGACATACAGAAACAGGATCCAGGCCTCACCTGGCTGCCAGAAAAAGGACACAGCTAACAGCCAGGTAAGCCAAGAGCATGAAGAGCCACACAGCAGGTGAGAAGGGATCGAGGAAGGAGAAGTAGCCAGGCTTTCGACCCTGGGGCAGGGGGGAGAAAGCCAGGTGTCAGTGATCCCTGTGCGTACTCCCTCAAGGATACAGGTGACTTCACCCCGCCAAGCACACACCCTCTGGAATGCCCAGCTCCCAAACCCCCTACCTTCCATTCCCCCGGGAACTCAACCATCCCAACCCCCAAGTCGGCACCTCCTCAGGAACCCAGACACTTGGTGACCGGGCCCCAGGGACCCCTACCATGTGCACTCTGTAGAGGATGCTGATCCCGAGAGTCATGAAGGGTTTAGAGAAGTCTATGACCTTCTCCCGCTCAGCTGTGATTGTGAAGGCAGCCACTGCCAGGTCTGCCTTCTGCTGGGGATGTGGGGATGACAGACAGACAGACAGAGACAGAAAGTGGAGGGAGGAGAGAGAGAGAGAGAGAGAGACAGAGAGACAGAGAGACAGAGAGAGAAATTCAGAGAGAGATGAAGAAACAGAAATACAGAAATACGTAGAGACACGGAGATAGAGACACAGATATGGAGATAGGGAAAGTTTGGAATGGATGTGGGGGAGGGAGATAGATACGATGTGAGACCAAGAAAAATAACCCAGGATTCAGATGTTCGTTGGGGGAGGGGACGAAGAGGAGGAGCAGCTGATTAGGAGTCCAGGAGGATATTCCCACATAAGTTCGGGCTCCCCTCCTGCCTGAATTCTTAGCCCAGCCTCCCCTAAAATCTTTGGTCTCGCCTCCCATCTCCCCTGCCCAGACTCTGGATTCTCCTGCCTACAGCTTGCCTCAGATCAATGCTCTCCTCATTCAGGGACTTTCCGGGGCTTCTGGAGTCCCTTAATATCCACTTCCCTCATCCTAGCATTCAAGGCCTCTGAGGTCACTCTCTACCCTTCTGTCAGGCTTATCATCCCGCCTAGAACACCCTCCCCACTCTTATCTGTAGCCTCATCACGTCATTTTCTCCTCTAAAAATGAGAAGATTGGACGGAATGATCATCAAGGTGCCCCCCAGCTCTGACATTCCCAGACCCAACATTCTCTGTTCTAAGGTCCCTTCCACCTTCAACATTCTTTTCCTCATTCTCTGTCCCTCTCTCTCTGGGCTCTGCCTCACTCAGTGGTCCTCCTTCCCTCCCTCCTTGGGCCCAAGAGCTCCTGCTGCCCCATACCCGGTTGATGAGTTCCCCAACCATTCCAGTCCAGGAGCCATTGGGTTCCGGTGCCCCATACAGCCCATCTTCTACTAGCCGAAGTCGGAATCGAAAACGGAGCAACTCGGCCAGCTCTCGAAGCATGTCCACACAGAAGCCCTCAAACCGCTCATTTCCTGACAGAGACTGGAAGTTGGGCCTTCGCATGACGTATGGATTCTCCTGGGGAAGAGGGAGGCGAAAGGGAGAAGAATGGTCAGAGTTCAAGGCTCCAGGATCCAGAATTAGATAAAAGTGTGGAAGATCCGAAATGGAGAACCCACAATTATCAATCAAGAACTTGGAATCAGGGGTCAAGGAACTGGGATCAAGGTTCAGAGATCAATGACCCAAGAAAGAGTAAGGATTCATAATAGGTTATCAGACACCAAAGATTAGAGGTCACGGATTAGAGATTACCCAATTAGAGACACTCAGAAAAATAAATAGGAAAGGCCACAGAGAAGTAATAGGAAAGAGCCTCAAAGTCTGGGTTGTGTCTCCCAAGGGCAGGACCTTTCTCCACAGGGCAACTGGCTGGAGACACCAAGGAATCCTGCGGTTTTATAGACATGAGTGCCCCATGGTCCTTGGGGAGCAGTCTTATCTAGAAATCTAAAGTTCGCTCTCTCCCAAATTCTGCTTCTCTCCAGTCAAAGTCCCCTCCCTTTCCTCTGCCTCTTACCAAGATGGTGGTGACCACAAGGGTCTTGTTGGCTAAGGTCTGGGACAGGTTGATGTCCAGGGTGGTGGCATTCATAGCCAGAGTCCGATTGGAGTACCACACCCCGATCTGGAAGGAGGAGACAGGTTCAAGCCTGACTTTGTGGAGGCAGAGGTGTCCAACCCCCCCCCCCATATCCCACCCCCAGTCCTAAATCTTCAGGGATCCAGGCATCTGGGTCCCAAGTCCATGGCTGCTTCAGTTTTAGCTCCTCCCTTCCCAGAAATTCCATTATCCATCCCCTCCAACCCTGCCAACTCTGGAAGCTCAGTGGTCAGCCCCACTCACCTCCCGATGGCCCTCTCGGGACTTCTCGAGGATCCTCAGGGTGTAGTTGGTTCGTTGACCTTTGCTGTTGAACTCAACTCGCCCAGTCAGCCCATCATACTCTACCTAGCCAGGGAGGGGAGGTCGGGGAGGGGACAGGTACGGAGGGCAGAACAGAGGAGGGCAGGAGAGATAGAGACAAATGGAGACAGAAAGACAGAAATATACCCAGAAGAAGAGTCAGAGGAACAGAAACCAGAGGGGGAGAGAGAGATGCCCAGAGGCAGAAAGAGAAATAGAGGGAGAGAAAGGGAGGGAACAGTTCAGAGAAAGAGTAAGAGACCAACGGAAAGGTGGGGACGAGAACAATGTCAAGAGGCAAACAGAGCGGAAAAGAGGTGGAGAGGATAACCCAGAAGAAGAGACAGAAACAGAGGCATATAAAGACCAAAACAGAGAGAGAGATGGAAGGTGGGAGAAGTAGAGAGATGCCCAGAGGAAGAAACAGGAACACCCAGAAGAGAGATGGGTGAAGAGGAAAGCAGACAGAGACAAATGGACAGAGGAACAGGATAGGAAAGTCCAAGCAGGAAAAAAAAATGAGAGGGACAGAGAGATTGATAGAGAAACAGAGAGACACCCAGAGAGAAGGCAAGAGATGGAGAAGAAACAGAAGCCCAGAAAGATACGTAGAAAGGTGAAGACAGAGATCAACATAGAAACGGAGAGAGAAACAGTGAAAACAATAGAGATAGAAAGGTGCAGGCAGTTAGACACAGAGAGACAGACAGATCAAGACAGTAAGGTAGAAATGACAGAGATACTCCATCTCCACCTCTCACCCATAGAGGTACAGAGGGAGGAGGAAACATAGAGACAATCATATGGATGCCCACAGAACAGAAATGTCCAGAAGAAAGTGACAGTGTCAAAGACAGGCACAGGCCAAGAGGGAGAAGAGTCCCTCATGGACAAAGTTAGACATACGATGGAGAAAAACAGAAAGAGGTCTCCAAAGTGAGATACAGAGACACAGAGATGGAAGAGAAATACCCCCACATACACACAGAGAGACAGAAAGGAAGTACCCAGAAAGCCCAAGACACAAGGGTTGAGGCCAGGAAAGAGAGGGGAGCAGGAATGGGCACACAGTAGACTTCCCCACCTCTCAGCCCCAGCCCAGTCTCATCCTGGTCCCCAGCCTGCCAGCTCACCATTCGAAGGTAGTTCATGAGGCTGGTCCCATGGGGCCAGATGTTGGAGGAGGTGCAGGCCAGGGGTTTCACGCCAATCTCCTGGCTTCGATTCAGCTCTCTCACAGCACTCACAACCACATGCACAGCATCAAACATCAGGGCTGCAGACAACTGGAGTGGGGAGGGAGAAAAAGGAGCAGGGGAGCTCAGCAAGGGCAAAGCCCTGCTGGGGCCTGAAGGCTTCAGGGCCTCTCCCTTCCTTCTTCTCTTTTCCTCCTTCCCTCCCTCTATCTCTTCTTCCCTCTTTTCATCACTCCCCCCTCCCTCTGCCTCCCTCCTTTCTCTCTCTTCATCTTTCTGTCTTTCCTTATCTCATCCCTTCCACCTCTGCATCTTCCTGCCTCCATCACTCCATATCCTTCCCCTCCCATTCCTTTTTGCCTGTCTGCCCCTATCCCTGCATTCTCCCATCCCTCAATCCCTCTCTTCCCCATCTCTGTCTCTCCTGATATCTCTCCATCTCTGTGTCTCCAGGCCTCTATTTATCTTCATGGCCCTCTTTCTCCATCCCTTGCTTCATATCCTGGTCTCCTCTCTGCCTCCATCTTTTTCAAATTAAAATTTATTTTTGTTTAATTAACAAGCATTTATTTTCTCTCCTTCTCACATACCCTCCCCACTAGAAAAAGGAAAGGACAGGAAACACCTTGTAATAAATATTCTGTCTCTATATTTCTGTCTTTGTCTTCCCAGGTCTTTCGGACCAGCTGTTCCATGGACTGAAGGAGAGGGTAGGGTTATTTCTGCATTTCTTGGAGTGTGTCTGCATATATACATTCGGATGCATGCATTTCATGAGGCTGGGTTCTTTCTATATTTGGGTGTATCTGTGTATACCTCAGGAATTGTGTGTGTGTGTGTGTGTGAGAGAGAGAGAGAGAGAGAGAGAGAGAGAGAGAGAGAGAGAGAGAGAGAGAGAGAGAGAGAGAACAGACAGACAGAGAGACAGACGAGAGACACACAGAGGAGACAAAGATAGCCAGAGACAGAGAGACAGAGAAAGAGACAGAAACAGAAAGACAGAGAAAGACATAAAGACAAAAGGAGACAGAAAGAAAGGAGGGAGAGACAGAGAAACTGCAATAGACAGAAAAAGGTTGGGGATGAATGCACCTGAATGTTTCTGCAGTTGTCTTGGTTATGCTTGTCTGTGTATCAGGGGGTGTGTGTGTGTGTGTGTGTGTGTGTGTGTGTGTGTGTGTGTGTGTG